>NC_081326.1:40191598-40492692 GCF_026419965.1 Kogia breviceps
TTTTGTGCTTGTTTTTCTCTTCCAGGCTTTCACTACCTTCCTGTGTCTGTACGGCATGGTTTGGTATGCAGAGCACTGTGGTCACCGAGAAAAGGTATAGAAGGGAAGGCGGAGACGGCCTTTTATTTAAACTAACCGCGTCCTGCTTGGCGCCTTAGCCCAGAGCACATTCACGTGAGGATGTGGCACGTACGGCACAGCGAGAGCCGGGTGTCAGCCTCCCCGCTTTAGAAACGTAGCCCGTTCAGGATTCACTTCCTCCCAGTTGCCATCCTTGCTCGTGACTGCCCTGTTCAATAGGTCAGGCCTTTTATCCTCATTTCTTAAGGGGGTTAAAGCTTACTTATTTGTTTATATATACTTTGTTTTAAAAATTGCATGGCAAGCCCCAGAGCAGTTTTTGAAAAGCTAGGTCTTTCACTCTGTCCAGGCCTCTTCCTGTATCCCAGCCTGGGGCTCCCCGTCTGGAAACTCCTGCCCTGCCCACTTCATAGTAGATGAAGATTAAGGTAGAGGATAGACGTGAGTGGGCTTAAAATGCTGTAGCAGTCTTGTCAACTGTAATTTTTTTTTTTTAAGTAAAAATAACAGCTTTCATCCTTTATGCATACTTTTAGTCTAAGGAGCTAGAGGCGCTTTCTCGAAGATGTATTCTGCATCACCTGGGATATAGCCTTGATCTTGTAGCTGAGAGCATAAGCGTGAGGTGATCCTGCACTTGCTGGTGGGGATCTCCAGCCCGGGAGAGGCCAGGGTTGAGCAGCCTGGCTTGTTTGCTGGCCCCCCTCCTCCCGGGAGCACTTGAAATTCCACCACTAAGCCTGCCTCTCTCCCTAGACCTACTCAGAGTGTGAAGATGGCACCTACAGCCCTGACATCTCCTGGCCTCACAGGAAAGGTACAAAAGGTATCTCTCTCTTGCTCATTGTTGAAAACTCTCCTGGGTCCTCTCCCTCCCAAGGCCCAGTAAAGGGATTTAGCATCAGTATTTATCTTCCGAGTGTTGATAAATATATGCCCTGAAGGGTCTCAAACCTACTCATCGCATGTCTCCTGTTACTTACTAAGAAACATGCCAAGTGCTCACAGGTTCTGCCCAAGAAGCTTGCTTCGTAAGAAGAGGTGCCACGTGGTTCTGCCCTTTCTGAGACAGGAAAACGTAACAAGATCCCCCTGTCTCAAGCATCCTGATGGGGATGTCCTTCCTCTTGGCTTTCATCGTGAGTGAAAAGCGTTAGGAAGAGTTGTGTGCCAGGAGGAGAAACCTTTCCAAAGAGGTGGATCGACTTAATGGTGTTCATTCAAGAGATAAGCGAGCATAAGAGGGATCTCAACGGTATAGTCAGGGATCTCCCACTGGCCTCTCTCCAGGGAGCATTTTGGAAAGATTTGGGGCCACCTGGTTACCTTAAAGAATTTGACTTGTAGAACAGTGACCCAGAGGAGGCTCCACTGGATTAGTAATTGCATGTCAGTCACGAGCTGATTGTGGGCTTGACCGAAGGAGGAGAACTGAATGTCGGAGGCCGTGAGTTTTAACCCACAGAATTGCTCAGAGAAGCGGGGACAAGGGAGGGGAAAGCACTGCTGAGGCAGTTGCTCTCCTGAGCTCTTTTGGGGTGAAGCGCATCACAGCTGTCCCTGGGGCAAACACTGCCGAGTGCTGGTCGCCCTGAGATGGCTTCTCCTGAATCAGCAACCTACTATGGAGTGCTGACGGAGGTAGGCGCAGGGGTTCCCCTGGGAGCCCTTATTCAGAACCATCCTAGAGATCAGTCCGTGGCAATTCCAGGTTCTCCACTGAAAAGACTAAAAGAAACAAGCAATGCGTAGAGATATACTTAAATGAAAGGTAGACAGTTTAAAAAAAAAAAATCTGAGCCCTGTAGCGGAGAACCTTTTGGCTTAACTGCTGAGCCAGAGGTTTTGCACGTGCTCAGCCCGAGGGCAGAGCCAGCCTAATGCCAGAAAATTCCGATGAGCTTCCAGGCGTTACGCACCCCTACCTGAAATGCCCACCCTCACCCCACCACTGCCCTGGCTCCACCCTCCACCTGGCTGACGCCTGCTGACAGCCCAGCACTCAGCCAATGTAGACGTCTTTCTCTCAGCTCCCACACGAATGATAGAGCGTGACAGACGACACCGTCCCTGCAGACCGTGAGCTTCTTGGGGGCGTGTGGCATCTTCAGGGTATGGCTCCGGGGCTGCCCGTCATAAGCAGCCAGGAGGGGCCTGATTTGTAAAGGTGGCTTCCAGATCAAACCACTGAGGGCATGTAGTATCTTTGATTTTTGCCAAGTCAAGAATCCATTCCAGTCTAGGGATTTAGAAACAATGGCGTGTAGCAGGTCAAGGTGTGGACACCTAGTTTTGACGCGTCCTTTGATTGCGAAGGTAGACTCGACACCCGTGTGGTTCGTTTTAATTGCCCCTCCTTTGTGCTTCGATGTTATTTGTGCTCCCACTTCTGGTCCCCATCACCCTGACCACGGTCCACCCTACGGTGTGAATGTAAACACGCTCCGGGCGCTGCTGTCTTTGTGGGGCCGTGGCTCGCACACCCCGGCCCCAGCTGTGCTAGCTCCGTGCCGGGGTTTCCGTGCCTTGATTCATTAACGAGGCCACTAGATGGAGCACGACGACCGGTGGAGGAGCGGTGGGGCGGCCCGGACAGGGGGAACCGGAATCCGAGGCTTCAGAGGCCCGAGCCGGGAGCCCACAGCCCACGGTGACGGGGTGTCCCGATTCCTTTGGCCAGGTTCTGAAGATGGCCCGCCCAAGCATCCAGGCAACAGCGAGAGCCATTCTTCCAGAAGAAGGAACCGACATTCCAAGTCAAAAGTCACCAACGGAGTTGGAAAGAAATGAAAGACCCTGGCTAATCAAAGATGTTCCAGGGAGGGCCTCGAACTGGGAGGGGACGGATTCTGCCGGACCTCCCTGGGGGGAGGTCGAAACGCATAGAGTGAACGGGAAGGAGCGGGGGCTGGGAGGGGTCATTATTGGAGAGCATAAGTCTTATTGCCCACAGACCCGGCCACACGGGGCAGACCGTTGCTGGGGGTCCTTCGCCACTCTGGTGTCTCTTGTAACTTCAGCACTTGGCACGCGGTCACCGGTAGCAGGACGGTGCTCAAAGGAGAGGGTGGCTATTTACTCCGTTGCCAGAAGCAGTTCTGTGCTTGCGTGTGTCGTGGATGCAGTTTAAACATCTTCACCCAGGCAGGGCACCAACCAGACAGCTGACGGACTGGTCACCAGGTTTTATTTTTCTGAATCTGCCTTTCCGCCTGACTGACTGGTTTGAGTCCAGGCCACGAATCTGTCTTTTATTCTGTTGTCTCTTGTTTTTATGTCAGGATGCTTACAAGCCTTCAGAAGCCACCGCTGAAGTTGAACTGGGGGGAGGTTTCTCTTTTTTTCTAGAGAAAAAAAGTCGGGGGGCAGAGTTTGAGTTACACTTTAGCAGCCTTCTCCCCTTTTTAGGAGCTGAAACTACACACACAGCGGTGGGTGGAAACCAGGCTGAGGAAAGGTTAGCTACCCACGTAGGATCCTGGGCTTCAGATCGGAACCTTTTTGTTCCCTTTCCAGTGTCGCTTGTCCAGACTTATCCACAGTGCACAGGCGTGGACCTGCCGAGAGGCAGTGCTCACCGCAGCCCCTGCCCCCCAGGTGCCTTTTCCATTTTGTTTGTTCTCCTTCCATGGTGTGTTGCTGACATTGTCTTTTAGTCCCGTGTGAGGTGCTGGTGAGTATTCCCTTTCATCCATCCGTGCCATGCTCTAGAACATTGACCCTGATAGTACACCACCTCTGATGGACCCCTGTTTTAAATAAAACGGTTCACGTTAAAGCCCATCAAATTCTGTCTCTGTAAAGTGCTCATTTCTTTGCCTCTTACTGGTATTTTCCACTATTTGTAAGCAATCACCGTATTTTTCAAGTGACTTTAGGATAATATGAATGTGTATGTGTTTTACGTAGTGAGAAGAGAAGAAAATGTATACTTTAGAGGGCTTACAGACACATATGTCCCTTTTCCTAACCTTCCCAAGTGATCAATAGGAAATGAACGAGATAGTCCTTGTTTTCTTAGGAGGGTAAGGGTTATATCAACCAAGTTGGATTTTTTTTTCTCTAGCAAGTGGCCGGTACCCAGTTGATTTTCCTACAGATATAAACTTGCTGAAAGCAACCCTTTTGTTCCCTCATTTCACAGAGCACAAAGGTTTCGATGTCTTTTCCCCCTTTAAGGAAGTCTTTACCCACAGAAGTGTCATGTTTTTCTTTTCCTGCAAAAGAATCCCAGGGTGAAGGGGTTAAATGAGTCACGCAAAGCGAGGATCACCTGCTGTGCTCGGGGTGAACAGCGGGCCGGGGCCGGTCACCGGGCAGGCGCGCCGGGCTGTGCCGGCCCTGCGTCCCCAGCAGCGGCCCCATCCTTCCCGCGATAGTCCTGAAGAGAGGCAAAGAGGTACTTGTCCCACAGACCCACGTGCTCTTTTGTCACCCATCAGAGAGGCCTTTCTTAAACAGAGGTACGATGTAAAATGTGTTTGACTTTGAAAGTAGGTGAGTTTGTTTCGTTCTGCTTCTCCGAGCACTTCTGTGCGACACGGACATTGTGTAACATCGTCGGCCTGGACTCCTCTTCCTCGTGCTGGGCCACCTCCCTGAGTGTCTCCAGGTTCGTTTTCTGGCGCTTTAACCCTCTGATCAGTAGCCGGGTGCAGCTGAAGAAGACGTTTCCTTCTCCAAGGCCGGCCTAGGGGAGGCACCTGGCCCCCTGCGATGACCTGGATTTCCTTGGCTCACGTGAAAGCAGAGTGCACGCGAGACGGTCTTTCCTCGGTGGCTTTGTACGGAACGGCCGGGAAGGTCCTCGGCTGCTTTCCGTGACCTTTCTTTGAGTTTAATCTTTCTTTTTTCCCTTTCAGTAAGAGCTCTTGACTACAGTGTTTCCAAAACTAGTGCTTTCCTTGACCAGCCAGACCCGCGGCTGCCATTCCTCCTAGAAACTGTGCTGCGGGGGGTTTGGTCTACTTTTTCCACCCATTTCTATGCAAATGGCTTCACGCTGACGAAGACAGAGCAGAGCTGTCATGTAGTATCAGCAACGATTCGATTGCAAATGGTCTCACATTCTCCGTTTACAAACTGCCCTCTTAAAAGGCACCATTGTTTTGGACGTTAATTCGCGAAAGAATTCTTTACGTATATTTCTCTGTATGTAGCATGGCATGGAGTGTTGAGTACTTTTTCTTTTTTTGTCATTCTTGGTCTTTCCGTGGCCTTTCCCTGCTTTTCTTGTGTCCGTTTTCACCTTTTGTAAAAGCCTGGGCCAAACTGCTCCCATACCAATGCTAGGACACTTCATTGACCTGTTTTAAGCATTTTGATGATAAAAGACATCCTATAAATGCCAGTCTTATTCTCACCGTGACTGCTTCTGTAATGAGCTCATGAGGAAAGCACTCACCTAGGAGAAATAAAATAAAATTCTTTACCAAATACATCAGGTTCAGCCCTATCGGTCTCCCCTCTGAAGCCGCTCTCCATCATCTCTAAGTGATACCTCTTTTTGTCGGGGGTCTCCGTTTGGAATTGGACCCTTGGGTTGCCTTATTTGTTGCTAATAGTGCAGGTAGTCAGGCCCTTACAGGGGGAGCTAAATGCAGGGTGGAAAAGAAAAAATTTAACCATTGGAAACCAGAGGAAGTGAGCGCTTTAAACCGGGGGGGATTAATTTGTGTGCTCCGCGCTCTTTGAATTACGCTTAGTGTTACCCACGTGTACACCAGGTGGGCTGCACTTACAGAGTTCTTATTGCTGTGAAGACCAGGTGTCCCCCAGGTAGGTAATTGCAATCCTCAATGTATTTTGCACTTTTATGATTGAACTCAAGATGGGAGGAGAGCCAAGACTTCTGTTTATCAGTGTTTCATTCCAGGGGCATCTCTTGCCTTCATTGAGCGTGTGCATTGCAAGGGTTATAGTTGAGATTTGGTTCCTTGTGAGTTTCAGCATTACTAATGGCTAAGACCAGTGGGCTTCAGAGTCTGGTTGCTAGCCCATAATAGATTTTTACAACATTTCGCTTTATCGCATTTTATTTTAAACCTGATGCTAGGACTATCACAGCTAAGGGTTACAAAATTTTTAAATTTAACTCTGGTATTACCTTTGATGCAATAAATACCTACAGCTTTTTTATTTTGCTGTCTTCTGTGAATTTAGAGGAATTAGTTATTAATGTCTACCAAAGAAGGGGGAAAATAGTTGGATGTGTATATTTGGGGGTTTTGGTTTTTTAGTGTGTGGGAATGCGGAAATGTAAAATTTTCCTTGTCACCTATGTTTACTAAAGATCGCCTTTAATCCCTTTGAGAAATTCATCTGCAATTTTGTCTACCTTGACGTTCCCTTTCTTCCATCCCCTTCTCATAAACCCAGTGAGGACCAAAACATCATTCAGAAAATAGAATTTGCCTGAGAATTTTGCTTTCCCAGCTGATGGCAACCGGCCACCCAACCTCCTTAGCCATTCTGGGCTCATGCTTGAACCTCCTGTGCCCCAGCTGTTAACTTTGTTTGCTTGTTTTGTTATTGGAATGCTCTGAAAACGTTCTCCAAGGGCTTGCAAATGGTGGGCACCCATATGCCCCAAATGGCAGGAAGGTTTTCTCCGATGTGCCTGGCCTCCTGTCCCCTCCACAGTCTCCCCAGGGCCTCAGATACCAGCGTTCCTGTGTACCCCTTTTCTGGACGCTGAGTAAAGGGGACTCGTGTGGCTTTACAACACAAGAAATAAGGTTTGGTTTGCCTTTAAAAGAAAAGTAGATAAACCTGAGACCAAAGACCTAAAATATTGCATTCTCATGTCTGAAGTATACATATTATAGCCTTAATTACAGTATCAAATTGCAGGCAGGATTTATGTTACAATCCATACTGGAAAATCTGGACTGTAAACATTCTTGTTCCCACTTGCCTGACTCAGTCTCATCAATCCAACTACATATTCACGGGCTGATTAGGTATTTTATGGATGCAACCTGGGAAAGGCGTATGAAGATCCCCAGGTTTCAAAATGTTGAGAATCCTCTACCTTCTCTTAGACTGTCTGAAATCCAGGCCAAGAGCAGAGAGATGAGTTCACTAGGGCCACCGCTAACAAGTCTTCCAAAGTCATTTGAAGGGCTGGGATCCTTCGAAAGACCTCTGGATGGGGCTCTTGGAAACCCCTCCTTCCCTCGAGTCTCCCTAGTGGCCACCGTAGCACTCAGCTGGCTTTGCTGGAGAGCCAAGTGCCAGAGCAGCACTTCTAATTCCAGGGAAAGGGGGTCCCTGTGACCCACCCCCCCGACACACACACACCCCTGTGACGTATGTGTGTTCTTCAGTCCTGTGAGTTTGCCATGAATTCCTGTTTTCCTGGGTCATGAGGCTTAAGTACTTGACCCAAGAGTACACAACCACTAGGGGGTGTCAGATCAACCCAGAGCCGTGTGCTCTTTTCTCTGACTCCAGGCTGCTTGTCTTAATTCTTGGGCACATGTCTTAAGCCCCATTACCGGACCCGAGCCTCCATCTCTCCCCCTGCCTTGCTCCCAGACAGCCTCAACAAATGGCCGATGAGGAGCCCCTGGGGGCGCCCTCGCCTTTGCCTCCCCTACCCCTGGTTCTCGCTTTACTAGCCACGGCCAAACCTCCAGGCCAATGAAAATGTTGATCCTCGGTGTGATTTCAGCTGGCTGCACGCTTGGTGGAAGGGATAACTGATGTCTCATGCTCCTTGAAGCAGGGTCCCATCTCTCTCTCCATTTGGGTTCTTTTCCTGATGTTTCGGTGCATTCTTTTTGTGTTTTGTTTTGTTTCAACATCTTTATTGGAGTAGAATTGCTTTACAATAGTATGTTAGTTTCTGCTTTACAACAAAATGAATCAGTTATACATATACACATGTCCCCATATCTCTTCCCTCTTGCATCTCCCTCCCTCCCGCCCTCTCCCACCCCTCTAGGTGGTCACAAAGCACAGAGCTGATGTCCCTGTGCCACAAACTGTCAGAAGGCAATTCCTCCTGCCCTCAGGAATCTGATTTACGATCTGGCGAGCCTCTGCTCTTCACTTCTGAAAAACAGCAAAGTATGGGAAAGAATGTAAATTATAAATACTGAGTTCCTATGGTCAGCAATAATGTAATGGCCTGGGTTGTTGTGTTTTGTTCTTTAAATATGGTATCCACATGGCTTTAATTTCTAAGGGCCTGCGTTCCCCCCCTGCCACCATACCATATTTCTAAGGAGAACAGATAACAGTGAAATATCCTACTGGGCTAGGATGTTTTTTCCAAAATGAGAAATAGCATTTTCTGATGACTCACTGGCCCAAGATTGAAATGCCTGTCTTCACAGAGAGGGATAGGACCATAGGTGACAGTGACACCTCCACAGTCACCAGCCTGCCAATCTGGGCGCTCTGCTCCCGGCCAACCCCTGGTGTTGTCACTTAGCAAACCCCACCCCCAATTTTGACTCTCCAGGGGGAGGTTTTTCCTGTAAGATGGTTTGAAATTCTCTTCCTGTCCCTCTTAGCAGTCAAGGTCTGCTCACTCACTGGGAACAGACTTCTTACTTCTACTTGCACCGCTGCTGGAAGCAGTGAAAACAGCTGCAAACTCATCCTGAAGACCAAACGGCGGCTGGGTTTGAATTTTCATTCCTGGGGTGGGACAGCTCCAGGCTTAGCTTTCACACGCAGGGCAGAAGCAGCTGCTGGCTCCTCTGAGGCAGGAAGGAGCCGCTGGTCACCAGGTGAATTCCTGCTTCCCTTCTCTGACCACAGAATCCAGTACCTGAGGTCGTTCTGCTGGTTTTCAGCATTTTTGCCCTTAAAGCCAACCTCGTCCCAGTTCAAAATGATGGGTGAAAGCTGCAAAAACACCCAGGGTCCCAAGCTACTGTTAGAACAGCCCAAGTCTGCCAGAGCATCTGTTAAAATGGATGGGTTTGTGTTTTTCTTCGTGTGGTCAGGAAGTGTGCTGACAGCAGAGGAGGGTGCGTGAGAACGTGATGCTTGAGATCACAGGCGTGTCCACCCACAGAAATATATAGGCTTACGAGCCCCTAGTCACTCCCACGTTCGCCTTCGTGTCCTCCTGTCATTTTCTTTGGACCACATTTGATTCACAAAATGCCAGGCTCAGCTTCAGCATGGCACTAGCCAGACCACACGTAGGGCGTGGAGGAGAGGGCCAAGGTTCTCAGAAACCTCTGAGTGGATGTCGTGTACGTTGTGACTACCAGGGTAGCCTCAGCTGCCGGTCCATTCCTCAAAATTGTGTCTCTGCCAGAAGGTTCTGTGTATGTACATCTCGGTAATTTCAAGAGAAGGGGAAGATAAGCCCAGTGGTGATGGCCATAGAATTATGTACACGTCAACTGCTGGGTAATTTTATGTGTCAATTTGGCTGGACTAAGGGATGTCCAAACGACTAGTAAAGCATTATTTCCAGATGTGTCAGTGTGAGGGTGTCTCCGAAAGAGACTGGCATTTGAATCAGTAGACAGAGTAAAGCAGATTGCCCTCCCCAGTGCGGGCAGGCCTCATCCAGTCTATTGAGGGCCTGAATACAACAAAAATGCAGAGGAAGGGTGAATTTGTTCTCTCTCTGTTTGATCTGAGACCTCCCTCTTCTCCTCTTGATGTTGTTGCTCCTAGTTCTCAGCTTTCAAAACTCAGACTGGGATTAAACTCCCCCTTTGCCCCACTACACACACACAGTTAAGCCTTTGGACTTGGACTGAATCACAGCGCCCGCTTTCTTGGTTCTCCAGCTTGCAGGCAGCAGGTTGTGGGACTTCTAGGTCTCCATAGCTGTGAAAGACAATTCCTATAATAGCTCTCCTCATATGTATAGACATATGTGTGTATGTGTGTGTGTGTGTGTGTCCTGTTCGTTCTGTTTCTCTGGAGAACCCTGGCTATTACAGCCAGGCTTATATTTAGACTAAGGTTTGTAAGGTAAAATTATAAAAGGAAATGAGAAACTTGGAGGCCTTGAGTAATGAATGCTCCAAAATGATCACTGGCCTGTAAATCAACTTGTATTGCCACTGGTTTTTCAGATAACATTGCCGTGAACTATTGCCACTGGTTTTTCAGATAACATTGCCGTGAACAGCAGAATCTCCATTTAAGTTTAGAACGAGGGCATACATACACCTCCTGGTACGCTGCTGCCGGGTTGGCCAGTGCCGTGAAATCTACCCCAGATGGGTATAATAGAGTGGCCCAAGGACAAAAACAGAAGTCCACATCATACACTGGACTCACTGCCTCAACCTTTCCCACCTGTCCTATTCTGACCCTTGGGTTTTAAAAAAATCATTGCACTACAGCCATACAATGCACCCGATCTCGTCTAAAAAATCGTTGCAAACAGTTAGTTGTATCTTGTTTAAAAAAAAAAAAAAATCCTTTAATAAGCAGCTGCTCAGATTGAGAGGGGAAAAGAATGTTTAGTTTTTCCAAATAAATTTCTTTCTATTTAGTGTGTTGGCGTCACCCAACTGCTCTTCTGTTGAGACGCTAATGTGACTGGCAGGTAGAGTTTTTGCCCAACGTGGCAAAATAATTAATAGTAAAAACTAACGGTAACTACGTGCTGGACACCGTGCTTGGTGCCTTCCCTGGATCATCTGATCCGTCCCTCGTGAGATCCTCATCGGAGGACAGACTGGAGAGGCCTTACAGAGAGAAGCAGTGGGGCTGCTACCCGATGAGCAAGGAGGTGCGGGCCTGAGCCCACACCCCTTGGCATCTCACGGATCAGCAAAAGGTCCGACTCAGCCATGTGTCCAGCACCAGCTCCTGCTCGCCCCCTGCACCCCCTCGCGCCCTCCACCCGGCACTGACAGCACTGTGGGACCCCCGCCCACCATTTCCGTGGCCCACCGAGTATACCACGTTGTCAGGCCCCACAGCATCTGTGACACACCTGGAACGTCTGCCCCTGGCACTCTGCCTGGTAAGTTTCATCGTCCTGAAAAATCTCAGCTCAGACGCTGTGCTCTCTGAGACTCCCCTGATCCCTGATGTGCATGGACGCGCTCTCCTTCCCCGTGGGCTGGATCCGCCACCGAGTGGCAGTTCTGTCTCAGGTCTCCTGGACTCAGCCCAGGCTCCTAGCAGTGTTCATCCCCAACACCCAGGCCAGGGCAGGTGCCCCGTAAATGCTCTGAATGAGCACGCGAGTGAGCGGGGCTGTGGGACAGAGGCCAAGGACCACCCCTTCCAGGACGGACGCGAGGTGTGGGCGGCCGTTCCACTTCCCTCTGGTTCCACGGGAAGCCTGCATGGAGTCCTCCGGCCCAGCTGCACGTTGGCCTGCAGTTGGGTCTGCAGTTAAGCCCTGCTGCCTCCACTCTTCATTTTTATTTGTTTAAGTGATACCATCGTCCATCTCATGACATTTATTTTTTTTTTTGCTTGTTTATTTATTTATGTAGCCAGGCTGTGCAGCCTGCGGGATCTTAGTTCCCCGACCAGGGATCAAACCCACGTCCCCGGAAGCGTGGAGTCCTAACCACTGGACCACCAGGGAATTCCCCCTCTTTATCTTTAAAGAGTTTTTCTTTTAAGAGGAGTTTTTGGTTCACTGAAAAATTGAGCAGAATATACAGAGAGTTCTCTCATACCCCCTGCCCCTACTCACGCAGAGCCTCCCCCATTATCAGATCTGCCACCAGAGTGGGATATTTGTTACAGCTGATAACCTGCATTGATGCATCGTTATCACCCAGAGTCCACAGTTTACCTTACAGGTCACCCTTGGTATTGTACACTGTATGGGTTTAGACAGATGTATAATTGACAGATATCTACCATTTTTAGTATCATACAGAGCATTTTCACTGCCCTAAAAATCCTTTGTGCTCTGCCTGTTCATCCCTGCCCCCCCCCACCCCAGAATTTCAGGCAACAACTGACCTTTCTACCGTCTCCATAGTTTTGCCTTTTCCAGGATGTCATATAGTTGGAATCATTCAGTATGTAGCCTTCTCAGATTGGCTCCTTTCACTTGGTAATATGCATTTAAGATTCCTTCATGCTTATTTATTTTTAGTGCTGAATAATATTCTGTTGTCTCGATGGACCAGTTTGTTTATCCACTCACTTACCGGAGGACATCTTGGTTGCTTCCAAGTTTTGGCAATTATGAATAAAGCTGCTATAAACATTTGTGTGCAGGTTTTTGTGTAGGCATACATTTTCAACTCCTTTGGGTAAATACCAAGCAGTGCAGTTGCTAGATCATATGGTAAGAGTGTATTCAGTTTTGTAAGAAACCACCAAACTGGCTCCCAAAGTGGCTGTACCATTTTGCATTCCCACCAACGAAGAATGAGAGTTCCTGTTGCTCCACAGCCTTGCCAGCATTTGGTGGTGTCGGTGTTCTGGATTTTGGCCATTCTATTCGGTATTTAGTGGTATCTTGTTGTTGTTTAAATTTGCATTTCTCTGAAGGCGTGATAGACCTGCCTCTACTTCTTCAGCCTGTGCTTTTACCTGTGTGCGTTGGGCCCACACCCTGGCATTTCGGAGGACTGTCTTGCTTACTTCTTTTTTTCTCTTAAACTTCCACCAGCAGTGGAAATTGGCAGAGCCCCTTTGGAGTGTTAATCAGAAAAGACCTTGTTTTCAAGTTTCTTGGGACAGCTTTCCTTTGAAGGTGATGACCAGCGACCACTTCTTGATTCTCAGCACAAGGGCTGGGACAGGTACCAAAGGCATCCACTCTCCTGCCCAGCACCCGTTTTGATATTGCAAGGTTGCCAAAAATGCTCTGATTTTCTCCTTTGGTTCCTGATTCATCCAAGTTTTGGGGGTCCCTCCATGTGGGGTTCAAAATTGTAGAGGTCCTTTTGAAGAAAAAATAATATAAAAAGCTCTTACTCCTGAAATTTGATTTTTAAAAAAGCAAATGCCATATGGCCCCAATGCTAGGCTACCTCCCAGAGGCTTGGAAGAGGCCAAGTGAAAGGGGACTCAAAAGCGTTAAGTGTCACTAACTTTGCAGTGAATCTGTCTCCACTGGAACCTGAACGAATTGCGATTCACCTGCTGCAGGTTCAAATAAACCACATCTCGGATTCTTCCCATTCATTGCTCAAACTGCAAGATGCCATTATCAGCAGGAAGTGTAGCCTTTCCCCCTGAGGCTTCTTTCCACCCCATCCTGTCTCTCCAAGAACATTAGGGATTTGTTCCAAGAACTGGGCGGTCCTATCAACCCTGGAGCACTGACTCAGGTGCTCTGCCTCACAGGGTGGTGGACAATTGTCTACTTGGTCAGTCCCCACCCCATAGTAGCAGTGTCCCTGCTTGGGCAGCCAGGTGGCACCATGCCTGAAAGTCGTTCTCAGAGCGGGAGACTGTGCCAGGGACAGGGAGTCTACTAGACATTCAAGTCTCAAATACAGCCTGCCCCAGACCCAAATCTTGTCCCTCTGGAGCCCAGTTCACCAGCCAGGCCTCCTCTTTCCCTCGTGATGAGTCTTCCTTTGGGGCCTCAGCATCCATCACCGCCAGGGCCAACTTAGTCCATCCAGGAGATTCCGATGAGCACTGCCCCAAAAGGAAAGCGTGGAGCTCTCGGCCCTTCTCCTGCCCTCTCTGCGGCTCTGTCCCCTCCTGCTGGGAGCAGCTTGCAAACAGAGCATATTGAAAGTGGGTGCCTTGCCAGGTTGCAGAAGCAGGCCCCTGTCCCAGCTCTGTGCTGCTTTCCCCATAAGGAGCTGCCTGGGTCTGCCTCGTCAGATCTGCCAATATACAGAGGAGTTCCTGCTCCTATATACGTTGCTTCCTTCCTGACAGCCCCTCTGGTTCTCAGATGGTGACAGTGGCGTTCATGGGGGTTCTTTCCGGAGCCACAGGGTCTGGATTTCCAGGAGCTGCATCTGCTGTGTGTCTAGGAAAGATGTCCTCCCTTCTGTATGTTGCAAGGCCTGGTGACTGCTTTAATGAGGAAAGAGGCCCAGAGAAAACGCACTTCCACTGGTGGTTCTCCCCAAATTGAAATAATTATCTTTCAACCAGCTAACTTTATCCTGCTGGGACCAGTTTAGTTTGGGGAATTATTTTTGCTTTTGAACGCAAGTGTTCTTCCCCCTCGCATCTGCTCACCACAAGCTTTCCAAACAGGCAATGACAGACCATTGAGTAAAGTGTTTTATCACCCTGAATAAAGCACTTATGGGTTTTTTGAAACTATGTTTCCTCAAGAAAGCCACCCCCTTGTGGAGCATCCACCTTTTCTGAGCAAGTGTCTACATGAATCTGGCTTCTCTCTGGGGTTAACTGAGCCGAAAATGGATCGCTCACCTGGCTGCAGGGAGAGGGCAGCCTTTATTCTGCAAAATTACAATCCCGTGATCAGCCAGCAGCGCCCTTTCGTTAATGGAAACCAAAAGACTGGGCTGTATTAAAAGATGGCTGGGGGCTTCCCTGGTGGCACAGTGGTTGAGAATCCGCCTGCCGATGCAGGGGACACGGACGGGTTCGTGCCCCGGTCTGGGAAGATCCCACATGCCGCGCAGCGGCTGGGCTCGTGAGCCATGGCCGCTGAGCCTGCGCGTCCGGAGCCTGTGCTCCGCAGCGGGAGAGGCCACAACAGTGAGAGGCCCGCGTACCACAAAAAAAAAAAAAAAGATGGCTGAGGAAATGACCCAGAATAGCACATTTTCACCTCCTGTCCAATCTAAAGAGATTTGCTCCCAGATGTTGTTTCTTCAGTCCAGCTTCTGACTCGCAAAACTGTTCAAGAAGGAGGCTGTGGGCTGGATGACAGAGTCTGCATGACATAACTTTCATGTTGTAACGCACACACAGAGATAGAGGAAACAGACATTTGGAGAAGGGGCTCAGGGGCAGCCTATGGTTGTACCCCTACAGTTCACAGGTCAAGGTACCAAGGTCCCCTTACACCCATCAGGATGGCTACTATCCAAAAAATAAAAACTAACAAGTGTTGGTGAGGATGTGGAGAAATTGCAACGCTTGTGCACTGTTGGTGGGAATGTAAAATGGTGCAGTTGCTGGAAAACAGTACAAAATAGAATGACCATATGATCCAGGAATTACACTTCTGTGTATACATCCAAAAGACTGGAAAGCAGACTCGAAGAGATATTTGTACATCCATGTTCACGGCAGCACTATTCACAATAGCTAAAACACGGAAGCAACCCAAGCATCCGTTGACAGATGAACGGATTAGCAAAATCTGGGTATGCATACAATGGAATATTATTCGGCCTTAAAACAAAGGAATCCTGCAATATGCTACAACATGGATGAATCTCTATTTTTGAATTTTATTTATTTTTTATACAGCAGGTTCTTATTAGTTATCTATTTTATACATATTAGTGTATGCACGTCAACCCCAATCTCCCAGTTCATCCCACCACGACCACCTCCCCCCGCTGCTTTCCCCCCTTGGTGTCCATACGTTCAACATGGATGAATGTTGAGGATATTATGCTGAATGAAATAAGCCAGTCACAAAAGGGCAAATACTGTAGGATTCCACTTACATGAGATACTTAGAGTAGACAAAAAGTCACAGAGACAGAGCATGTAACAGTGGTTGCCAGGGGCTGAGGGAAAGGGGAAAATGGAGAGTTTAGTGGATGCAGAAATTCAGTTTTACAAGGTGAAAAGAGTTATGGAGGTGAATGAATGGTGGTGACAGTAACACAACATTCTGAGTGTACTTTATCCACTATGGCTGCACCACGCAGCAGACGGGATCTTAGTTCCCTGACCAGAGATAGAACCCAAGCCCCCTGCACCGAAAGCATGGAGTCTTAACCACTGGACCACCAGGGAAATCCCAATGAGTGTATTTTAAACCACTGAACTGTACACTTAAATAATGATCCAGATGGTAAATTTTATGTGTATTTTACCACAATTTAGAAAAAACATAGAGAAAAAAGAAAGACACCGAGGCCCAGAGTAGTGAAGCAACTTGGCTAGGGTCACACAGCTGGCTGTACCAGAGCCAGGGATCAGGCTGCCTCTAGAACCCTGCTGCGACGTTCCTGCCCCAGTACACAAGTACCAAAGAAGAAGACGAACCTGTGTGGCCTGTGCAGCTGCTCAGGCTTCATGCATTTAGGGGATTTGTCCTTTCTACCAAACTTTTTTTTTCCCTGCCCCATCACTGCACATTTCTCACCTTCAGAATCCAGCTTCACTCTCTGACGCCTTCTATCACTGACTAACAGGTTCAGAATTTTAAAGGACGTATACAAAAACAGAGTGCTCATAGCCAAGGATGCTTCTAAAAGGGTGGCAACACCCCGTAAAAGTGGAGTATCCAGAGTGGCCAAAGCCTGGGGTGATCTGAGGTGTTTAGAAAGTTCTGAGAGCAATTTTTCAAATGAAGGTGGGGAGCGCTTTTGAAAGTCACGTATAGGACAAGAAGGGAAAACAAAAGAATGGCGTCCACTGTTTGGAAAAAGTTCAGTCTGATGATTCTTCCTGCTGCAGGTCCTTCTGTGATTTCTCTTTACTCTTTATTTTGGCTCATAAGTCAAGTTCAGGCCCTCCTGTGCACTGCCTGCCCCCCGCCACCAATCTCTTTACTTCAGCCATGATGACGTATTTTCATTACTTGACTATTCATCAAGGGTTTTCCCCATCACATCCCGTCCCCGACTATTCCTCTAGTAAATTCATCCATGTCCTTTCATTCTCAATTAGAACATCACTTCGATACGAGGACCTTTGTCAACACCCAACCTAGATTATCCGCTCCATAGCGCTATCCATCTCTTTTTGTAACTCTTAGTTCCTGCTCAACAGCTGTCTTCCCTGCCAAGTTATTAACTTCCAGACTGTTTTTGGTTTGTCCACTCTCAGATATCTAACACCTAGCACAACAGGTACTCAGCAAATACGTTTTGGATGAATGAAATTTTTTTTAAAGATTTTTTGATGTGGACCATTTTTTTGAAGTCGTTATGGAATTTGTCACAATATTGCTTCTGTTTTAGGTTTTGGTTTTCTGGCCCCGAGGCATGTGGGATCCTAGCTCCCCAACCAGGGATGGAACCCACACCCCCTGCATTGGAAGGCAAAGTCTTAACCACTGAACCGCCAGGGAAGTCCCCGGATGAATGAATTCTTTAATGAACAGATGATAGAGAAAACAGGACAAGTCAATACATGCATGACAAAGAAATAAAGGGAGGGAGAGATGTGGTTAGTCAGGAAAGACTGGAATGAAGTGATAGATGGTCCAGCTAGGTTTAGAAGGAAATGATATGAATTAGCTGAGATCCAGGAAGTCAATGGGAAGCATGGAAGTCTGAGGTAGGGTCAGTTAGGAATCTGCCTTGACCATGAGGCTGAGTGATTTATATTTCATTTATATAGTCTCCATCAACAGAATGATATTCAACTTGGAAAAGGCAGAATATGCATTGGTGGGAGGGAATTGAAGCCCAAGATGGCACCTAACTGTGTTAAAAATGTCATCTCTAGGTAAATGTCATGTAAATATCATGGTGCTGAATTTCACAGCCTTGTGTTTTAAGCCCAGAGAAACAAGAAAGTGTCATTAAAACAGGAAGATAGAGGTAGATTTTTGAAAACTGCAGATCAACAAGCTTGGTATTAATGCACAGTAAAGTTCTAGAACAGGTTATTAAAGGTGGTCTGTGTCCATACTTACAGAAGAAAGCATTAATCACTGGGTATTAGCAGAGGTTCACTAAACAAGCCATGCAAGGCTAATGTGTCCTTTTTTCACAGGATTACCAGATTGGGAGATCCAGGGAATATCACAAATGAGCAAATCTCAGAGCATAAACCCCACCTAAGCTAAAAAAGAATTAAAAATTTAAAAAATACCCACCTCAGCTTTTCGAAACCCAGTATGCTATTATAGTTCTTTTCTGAGAGTTACAGTGAACATTAACTCATTAAAGGCTCTGAGAAGTCCTGCAGTGAAGAACATATTTAACATTATCCCAATGAGCAAGTAATCCACAAAATACACTTGGAAAAGGAGGTTTTAGACAAATTTCAGCAAGGTAATTTGCTGTTTTTTATTATATCAACTGTGAAGGAGGTAGAGAAATGTGGGTTTAAAAAATAGGTTGTTGGAATCAGAGCTAGGTAGACAACTGTACCTAAAGAGCATTTAATTAACTGATGAATAGTCATCTATGGGGAGGGGTCTCTAATGTAACGTCTCAAGGCTCTGCCCTGTCTCCTGGAATGTTCAACATTTTATCACAACATGGAAGACCCACTTTTAAGTTTTTCAGATACCCTAAAGGGAGAGAGGCAGTTAATATGCTATATAACACACTGAAATACTGTCTTACAACCAAGAAAGGAATCCAACAGAATCTTACTGAGACTTGTTAGAATCAATAGTATAAATAAAGGATAGATGAACTCTGACTTGAAACTGGCTCATATGATAAAGACCTGGGGTTGCAGCTACATTAAGAACAGCCCAGGCCAAACGTGTGATAGGGCAGGGCTACCATGCTTCCAAAGTCACCCTGGGCACGTACGATGGCCTGGAAGGCAAACAAGTCAGCCAAGGTGGTTTGGCCACACTGGAAATTGTATTCTGGTCCTATGTTCCATTTTGAGAGGTACATTGACAGATTGGAGAATGTTCAAGGAACGACGAACGTCAGGAGAATTCTGGAGAACATGTGCCCAGAGGAGAAAATTCTGCAGAAACCAGGGCTGTTTAGATGGTCTGTAGAAGAGAAGATAAGGGGCATGTTGATAACTGACTTCGGAGACAGTGTAGTATAGTATAAAAGGGAGAAGTCTGTGCTCAAATCTCTGCTTTAGTACTTCTGGGCTGTGTGACCTTGGACAAGCTTCTCAACATCTTAGCTTCAGAGCCCTTAGATAAGAAATCATCTTCTCCATTTAGTGGGGTTATTGTGATGGTCCTGGAGCAGAGTAGGTGGTCAATTCATGCTTCTCTTCTCTTTCTCCATGTGAAGAGGGCAATCATCGCATTTAGAAAGGTGACATTTGATATAGATCCAACAGAAAAACTGAACCAATGGGAGAATTCCCCAAAGGGAGGTATTGGCTGATGAAAAGTAGGAACTTCATAATAATCAAAAGCTAGAAAACAAAGATATTAGCTTGGCTACCTTTAGGTTGGCCATGGAACTACCATAGATTCTATAGACGAGATCCCTGCTTTGGGTGGGTGATGAGATTAGATGACTCCCAGATGCCTTCCAGCTCTGCGATTCCATGATTCAAATTCTCAGCTAGTCTGTTTATTGTTCTCTTCCATAGGTAGTCAACTCATATATATTCAACTCCCATTCATATATATTGAATAGATACTATGTGTACTTAAAAAAAATTATTCTTTGACCATTCCCTATGTATGGGTTCTTTCTTATTTTATGGCCTCATTACAGCCTAGTTCAGGGATTTGTCCTTATTGGGAACTTAATAAAGTAAGAGAGATCTATGATGGTCTGATGACCACACACTCACACTTTGGACTCACACAGGCATGTGTTCAAATCTTGGCTCTACTTCTTGGCCATGTGACCTTGGGCAAGTTTACTCTCTTGTAAGAATCGCTTTATGAGAGCGAAAGAATAGGATATTCTAATTCTTTAGAAAAACAGTTAAGTGTATAATAAATAGATATTGTTTTTGTAGTTGCTGTCAGAGTGAACATAAACCTACTTAATACTTAAATAGACGTTTTCTGACTACACAGTAAGAGCCTTAGGGATGAATTGGTTCTTTCTGTACGTACTTATTTAAAAATATTTTCTCCTAAACAGTGTTCTTGCTTATCATCCTCCTAAGCCTACTTAAGTCTATTACCCTAGTTTTTGCAATATTCATGATGGGGGGAAAGAGGAACCAACTGGAAATAAGCAAACGTGAAGACACTGAAGTGGAGGCAATTTAACCTTGGCCAAAAAATCTATGACAAAGTCAGGGCTGGTCTGAGACAGCCTCATGGGGAACCCCTGGCGTGCAGTCAGCCTACACTGGAGACCCAGTGAGCCTCCGGCTGTGGCCACTTGGGAAATGGCCCTGCCTCTTGTTGTTGTGTTCTGCAAACAGGAAGTGTCCATCAGGCACGCCCTGAGCCCCCGAGAGCATCCCCGACAGGGCCCGCACCTTGGTTAGTGCCTCGTGCATCATGGGCCGTGGCCTAGACTTGGAGATACTCGACCACGAAGGGAGAGAGAAAAAGAAGGAAGGGAAGGAGTATGAAGTAAAGATGCTTTGTAATTTTTTTTAATTGTGGTTCAAAATATATAGCATAACATTTACCATCTTATCCATTTTTAAGAGTGCAGTTTTGGGGACTTGCCTGTTGGTCCAGTGGTTAAGAATCCCCCTTCCAGTGCAGGGGACACGGGTTTGATCCCTGGCGGGGATCCCACATGCCATGGGGTAGCTAAGCCCACGCGCTGCAACTACTGAGCCTGCGCTCTCTGGAGCCCGCGTGCCGCAATGAAGAGCCCGTGCACCACTGTGAAAGATCCTGCGCGCTGCAACTAGGATCCGACGCAGTCAAATAAATTCTTTAAAAATTTTTTTAAAGAGTACAGTTTTGTAATGTTAAGTATATTCACAGTTTTGTGCAACAGATATTTTTCATCCTGCAAAACTAAAACTCTCATTGAACAAGTCCCCATTTCCCCCTCCCTCTACCTCCTGGCAACCACCGTTCCACTTTCTGTTTCTATGAATTTTACTACTTTAGATGCCTCATATAAATGGAACCATATGTGACTGGCTTAATTCAACTAGCATAATGTGCTCAGGATTCATCCATGTTGCAGCATGGGACAGGATTTCCTTCTTTTTTTTTTTTGGCTGTGCCACATACCATGCAGGATCTTAGTTCCCCGACCAGGGATCGAACCTGTGCCCTTGGCAAAGCGCAGAGTCCTAACGACTGGACCTCCTGGGAATTCTCAGGATTCCCCCCCTTTTCAAGGATGAATAATATTCCTGTGTGTGTGTGTGTGTGTGTGTGTGTGTGTGTGTGTGTGTGTGTGTGTGACAGTCACATTTTGTTAATCTATTCATCTATCGATGGACAGTTGGGTTGCTTCCACTTCTGGGCCACTGTGAATAATGCTGCTATGAACATGGGTATACAAATACAGAAATGCTTTTAAAGGGATACAGAAGTTAAGAGTTTGGAAAAGTTTCCTGGGGAGATTTGGGGAAATAAATGTGTGGAACAAAGAAGCAAGTCATGCCTAACAATGACAGAAAAAGTCATTAGTCATGGATTGTTGAGGTGTTAGGAACAGAAGCCACTCAAACTAACTCAAAAAAAGAGGAACTCGGGCTTCCCTGGTGGCGCAGTGGTTGAGAGTCCGCCTGCCGATGCAGGAGATGCTGGTTCGTGCCCGGTCCGGGAAGATCCCACATGCCGCGGAGCGGCTGGGCCCGTGAGCCATGGCCGCTGAGCCTGCGCGTCCGGAGCCTGTGCTCCGCAATGGGAGAGGCCACAACAGTGAGAGGCCCGCGTACCGCAAAAAAAAAAAAAGAGGAATTTATGAGAACACAGGGGTGTCTCATGGTACCCAAGATGGGGCGTCAGGAAATATTGGATGTAGAAACTGGAGTTAATCAAAGTTCTTCTCTTTATCTCTACAGAACCCATATTTATTCTGTCAACAGCAGGCACCACTGTTCTAGGCCTTAATGATACAACTGTAAATAAAATAGGATTTACACTGGGGAAGATGAGTAATAAACAAATAAACAAGAAATTCCAAAGTTTATAAATTGTATGAAGGAAAAAGCAAATGCCGTAAGAAAGAATATAATGGAGGGGGCGGTGGGGGGGGTGCCCAACTTCGCCATCGTTGATCATTGATCGCTTCTCTGAGGAGATGACACTGAAGCCACAACTTGAAGGATAAGGAAGTATCAGCCACATGAAATTCCAGGCAGAGGGAAGGGTGTGCTAAGGAAGTAAGAGAAGGCCATGAGCCTGGAAGAGGGTGATCAAGGTGGAAATAACAGCTGGAAAAGAGAGGTGTGTAATGGTGGGCATGACCACATGGAAACTTGTTGACCATGGAATGGAGTTTGGATTTCTTTTCTAACACAATGGGAATCCATTGAGCAGTTTTAGGCTAGGGAGTGACATCAGCTGATTTATATTTCTAGAAGATCCTTCTGGAGGTCAGTTGGAGAGTGGGTTGGAGAGGGAGAAGGTGGGGTGGGCAGTGAGACCAGGTGGGATTCCTGCAGACAATGGTTTAGACCAAGATGGAGACAGGAGAGGTGGAGGGAAGGCAGGGTCAAGACATACTTGGGGCACATGAATGTTCATAGTAGCCAAAAGGTGGAAATGGCCCAAAAGCCTAGCAACTGATGGATGGATAAACAAATACGGTATATCCATATGGTAGAATATTATTCAGCCATAAAAAGGATTGAAGTCCTGGGCTTCCCTGGTGGCGCAGTGGTTGAGAATCCGCCTGCCGATGCAGGGGACACGGGTTCGTGCCCCGGTCCGGGAGGGCCCGTGAGCCATGGCCGCTGAGCCTGCGTGTCCAGAGCCTGTGCTACACAACGGGAAAGGCCACAACAGTGAGAGGCCCACGTACCGCAAAAAAAAAAAAAAAAAAAAAAAAGGATTGAAGTCCTGATGATGTGGATAAACATTAAAAAAATTATGCTGAATATAAGAAGCCAGTCACAAAAGGCTACATATTATATGATTCCATTCAAATGAAAGTCCAGAATAGGAAGATTTATAGAGACAGAAAGTGGATCAGTGGTTGCCTAGGGCTAAGGGGAGGGGATGACGGGAAGAGAGGAGACAACTGTGTGGATTCTTTTGGGGATGATGAAAATATCCTAAAATTGACTGTGATGATGGTTGCACGTATCTGGGAATATACTAAAAGCCATTGGATTGTACACTTTTTTTTTTTTTTTTTTTTGGTGGTACACGGGGCTCTCACTCTTGTGGCCTCTCCTATTGAGGAGCACAGGCTCTGGACGCGCAGGCTCAGTGGCCATGGCTCACAGGCCCAGCCGCTCCGCGGCATGTGGGATCTTCCCGGACCGGGGCACGAACCCGTGTCCCCTGCATCGGCAGGCGGATTCTCAACCACTGCGCCACCAGGGAAGCCCGGATTGTACACTTTAAATGCATGAATTATATGGTATGTGAATTACATCGCAATAAAGCTGTTTGAAAAAAAAGACCCATATTGAGAGGCAAACTGACAGGACCTGACTCTGGTTTGGAAAAGGAGGAGAAGCCTCTCATCTCTATTTGCTCTGTGCCTTTGTTTCATTTCCGTTCCTCTCTGTGCACAAGGAAAAAAGGGGCTGTTCTGGGGCTTACACTCCATTCCATCCAGCCCAGCTCCCGGACAATAGAAATCTCTGTAACCCCATTTCAGATCCCCTGGATGGAGACTCATTTGTCCAGCGTGGGTCAGTGGCAGGGAAGCAGAGCTGCCTAGTCCATACAGCCAGGCCCACCCCTTAGCGGGGCTGCGTGGGATGAGCAGTTCCCATCCTCGGAGGTCATAGGAGGATATTTCAGATTTCTCAGACAGAACAAGCATATAACGCGCACCTTCGATGTGCCACATCCGGTGTCAACTGCCTTCACATCCCTAATGCCACTTCATCTCTTATCTACACTGTGTGAAAGTTTGTGCTGACTAAAAGCAAGCACTTTCCATCGGGCTCGGCTCGTGGTTTATGCACAATGTTGAATCAAGGCCACCACTGGTAAAATCATCTACCCAAGGGTAGGAAGAGGCATCCTTGAAATGGGATTGCTGGCCACAGAGGTTGGTTTCCAGAGGGCTGTGTCTTCAGGTCACCAAAACACAGGGTTCAGAGTCCCTCCTGGTGAGTGAGCTGCTCTGGCCAACAGAGAGATATTTCTGAAAAACGCTTTAGAACCCATCTGATGGGAAGAGAATCTGTTACAAAAACGATTTGGTTCTTAGATAGTAATCTGTGAACTGCCTGTTTAAAAATCCTTCCTGGTCTTTATGAAAGCTGACTGTGCACTTTAGAAAGAACGATGGCCAATGCCTGAGCCTGAAGTTGGGGAGAAAGACACAGGGAAAATCCATATTCTTCAAATTCATCAGTGTGGAGTAGGCAGAATCAAAATCCAAACCACATTTTCCAAAGAGATTCTTCCTCTTGATTCTGAAATCCATGTGTATTATATGAGAAATCGAATCCGTATGTTTCTTACTCATTTACACTTAACTCATCAAAGTGTTTCCTCTGAAGAATTATTTGACATCCAAGAACACTTCAGAGATTTATTTTCTTTTCAACAAGGCTTTGTTCTTAGAAATAAAGAAGCTGCTGAATTTGTATATGTGAAGAATCAATGAACTCGAACCCCAGAAATGTTCAACTTTGCTTCAAGCAGGTTCTATATTCAGGAGAAACAACTTTAGGAGTGAGCTCTTCCTCTTTTAAATTTTTTAAGGCGGGGGGGGGGCCTCCAAATGGATGCTTGGATTTTCATGCCAAAACGATTTCCTCTTCAGCTGTTGATAGGCACCCTTAGGTAGATGAAGTCCCTCTTCTTAAGGCACTCTGAAGTGGTCCTCAACTTTTTAGTTAGAAGAGACTGCACCTAGTTTTGATCCTTCCCTCAGAATATGTGGCAAAATCTGCCCAGAGGAGGATGTATCCTTCTGAGATCCCCAACATGTGTGTTAGAAAGAACAAAGCTCTTGGTGAATGAGGTGCCATGGAACCACTGGGCTTGACCACCACCTAAGCCATCCATCAGGACTGCCTTATCACCTCTCTCATGCCCTGCACGCCGAAATTTCTTCCTTAGTTCACCTAGATTTATCTTTATCCTTCATTCATGTCACATTTATCGTGTGTCTCTTAGCATAGCTGTGTCCTGGGACAGTGAGGGCGGGAGGAGGCAGAGGCACTGCTTCTGCCCATGAGACGGTCATCATTTCACTGGGAGACAAAACAACACAAGAGAGAAGTTTATCAGGAGTGTGCTTGGTGGGTATTCCAAGAAAGGAAGGACGCTCATGGACGGACTGAGCAGGAAAAGCGTCCCAGAGCAGGTGGGCCTTTCAGTCCAGGAACAGGAGGCTGAGTATGGACATGGCCATACCCAGACGAAGGAACAAGGCCCCCTGGGCTGGCGTCAGTTGGACGCTCCTTCAAATTGACGAGCTAAAAATATTTGCTTGATGTGTATCTGGAAGAGAGACTGAGGACTCCCTGCAGAGGGTGTCCAGGACCAAGAGGGGCAGAGCTCATGGCCTCTATCGCCTCTGCAATTCCACTCCCCAAATTCGCCCACCCCGCCCAGCAAGCCCAAAGCCGTGCAGTCAGTTACCTGGTCACGTGCTCAGTGACCTTCGGATGTAACTTCTCATGTCCCCTGGGAGTCTTACCACCCATCCGAGGTGCTCTTTCTGTGTTCTAGTAAATATACATTTCTTCATCTCATTCCATTTCTAATGAGGTTTTAGCCCCCTGTGGTCTTTTCTGGGACAGCTGCCTGGCTGGGATGATGTGAGAAATAGGCAAATACTTGGCTCGGTGCCTAGAGAAAAGGAACAGGCTAAAGAAGAGAAAATGGGGTCTAGGGACACCGCATTTGTCTATTTCCTCCTATGTTCCAGGCCAGTGCTTGGTGTCTTACAGGCACACACTCAGGTATTCTCTGTAACATCACTGCAAGGCAGGTGTTGTGATCCCATTTAATAGGTGAAGGGGCTACATAGAGGCTAACACACTTGCCCGTAGGCAGCTAATAAGGAGTGGAGCTTGGATAGAGATACAATACAGGGTTAGGATGGACTGCGGGGGAGTGAAGCTTAGAGTCAGGGAGGGCCACGAGGAACCACGAGAAAGCTGGCTACAAGGGAGGGGCAGTGAGCTGGAAACGGGGCATATGAGACAGAACCACAGGCAAAGAAAGAATAGGCTTTCGTGACTCTGCCACCTGCGAGGGTCAGGAGTAATGTTGGAGGGAGAGGAAAAGAAGTTTCTGGTCCTGAGAAAGCACTTGGTGACACCGAAACCTGGATGTCAAGTAGGGGCATGGATTTGAAGGGAAAGACGTTGAGTCTGTTGTGTCTGAGGTTCTGGAAGGACTGCAGTCTAGGCTCCTGGTCCTTGCTGGAGAGTGGTCGGTGCTGGGTCAGAGGACTGGCCTTGTGTTGAGGTACTGAAGATCATAGATGGGACCCTCCAGGCAAGGAAGCAGAGCAGTCCACTGGACGCTGGACCTTTGGGACCACCATTCTGTGTCTCTCACAATACAATACCACTGCAGTGGGGCCTCTGCTGCCTCTGAGGCAGAGCATGGGAGAACGGAAGGGATGTTTTCGGTTGTTCCAGTGACTGGACGAGGCCACCCGTCTTCAATAGGCATACAGGGTATACGGGGATTCAAGATGTCCTACCATGCACGAGACAGTTCTGCACAACTTATATGGACCCGTAAATAGATTTTTCACCTAAATGAATATCCAATGCAATATTTAGAAATCAAGAGGAATCCAGAGTAATCTTTTGGTCTCTGAGCTTAGAATCTAACTACAGTTTCCATATATACATATACCTTTTGTGCCATTTAAATGTATACTCAGTTTCACAAGAATGAAAATAAAAAAATTGTACTTTGTTTCGCTCTCACTTGACTGACTTGTTCCATTTCAGAAAATCACATCTCTGATGGCCACATGGTTGCTAGAATTTGAGTTAGTTCTCTGCATTAATAGTGATCCCATTAAGGGTGATTCTGCATATGTATTCAAGCATCTGATTATTTTGTCTTCAAGTACTCATGTCTAGCCATAAGTTGAAATACATTTTTTCCCCTGGAGATTCTTTTCTTTTATCCTTCACATTATAGTTAGGTCATTATATTGATTTTTTTTACATTATACATATAGATGAGTTATTTTATCCATAACTTTCATTTCAGGAGAGTGAAGGAGGTGTTACAAATTAGTTGTTACAAGGCAGCGTTGGGACTAATGGAGTTAAGAACTACTGGTTCTAAACTAGCACCATACTATAGAAATGTAATACAAGCCACAAATTAAATTCTAAGTTTTCTAGCAGCTATCTTAAAAACATTAAAAGTATGGAATATTATGCAACCTTCAAAAGGAAAGAAATCATGTCACATCCTACAACATAGGTGAACCTTGAGGACATTATGCTAAGTGAAATAAGCCAGTCACAAAAAGACAAATACTATATGATTCCACTTATATGAGGTATCTAAAGTAGTCAGGGCTTCCCTGGTGGCGCAGTGGTTGAGAATCCGCCTGCCGATGCAGGAGACACGGGTTCGTGCCCCGGTCTGGGAAGATCCCACATGCCGCGGAGCAGCTGGGCCCATGAGCCATGGCCGCTGAGCCTGCGCATCCGGAGCCTGTGCTCCGCAATGGGAGAGGCCACAACAGTGAGAGGCCCACATACCGGGAATAAATAAATAAATAAATAAAATAAAGTAGTCAGATTCTTAGGAACAGAAAGTAGAATGATGGTTGTCAAGGATTAGGGGGGAGAAGGAAAAGGGGAGTTGTTATCTAATGGATATGGAGTTACAGATTTGCCAGATGAAAAAGTTCTGGAGAGCTGTATTTGTGAATATAATTAACACACTGAACTGTACACTTAAAAACAGTTAAGATGATAAACGTGTGTCATGTGTTATTTGTTTTTTACCAAAATTTAAAAAAAATAAAAGGAGAAAGTAAAATTTATTTTTATATTATGTATTTATTTAACCCAGTATATTCCAAAATGCTATTATTTCAACGTACAATTGAAATATCAACTTCAATTAATCAACAGAACTATCAATGCGATATTTTATATTCTTTTTCTCATACAAAGTCTTTGAAATCTGTGTGTACTTTGTACCTACAGCACCTATCAAGCCAGACTAGCCACATTTCTAGCACTCGATAGCCACATGTGGTTAGTGGTTACCATACTGGACGGCAAAGTCCTGGATAATAGCTAACACTGGTTGAGCAGACCTTAAGTGCCAGGTGCGGCTGTTAATGCTTCCCATGGAATGACTCATTTAATCATCATAACGGCCCTATGAGACAGACACAATTATTGTCCCCGTTACATATGAGGAAACTGAAACTCAGAAAGTTTGAGTCTCTGGCCTGAGGTCACACACCACTGTGACCCCGAGCAGAAAGCTGAACCTGGTTCCAGAGCCCTGACTTTATTTTTATTTTTTTGGCTGCGTTGGGTCTTTGTCGCTGCGTGCAGCCTTTCTCTAGTTGCGGTGAGCAGGGGCTACTCTTTGATGCAGTGGCTTCTCTTGTTGCGGAGCACGGGCTCTAGGCGCACGGGCTTCAGCAGTTGTGGAGCGTGCGCTCCAGTAGTTGCGGCTCGCGGGCTCTAGAGCGCAGGTTCAGTAGTTGTGGCGCACGGGCTTAGTTGCTCCGCAGCACGTGGGATCTTCCCGGACCAGGGCTCGAGCCCGTGTCCCCTGCATTGGCAGGTGGATTCTTAACCACTGAGCCACCAGGGAAGCCCCCAGAGCCCTGTCTTAACCACTGTGCTACAGGTGCCTTTGTAAGACTTTTCCCTCAGACTCCTTTTCCAGCCACTGGGAGTCTGCACAGCCCTGGCAGGGCTTCAGGTAGCAGGAACCTGGCTGGCCCACCAGGTAGGCTCGTTTTCCCAGCCGTTCCTGAGGAGCATGGCCGAGGCGCTGGCCAGCCCTTCTGAGAAACAGAAAGACACCTGTGCTTGCCTCACGACCCCTGCAACCTTCTCTATTCTTCTCTGTATTTCCATTAGGAGAAGTGGTGCGTCTGGCAGAGAAAGACAAATATCATATGATATCACTTACATGTGGAATCTAAAATATGATACAAATGAACTTATTTACAAAACCGAAACAGACTCACAGACATAGAAAACAAACTCACGGTTACCATAGGGAAAAGGTGGGTAGGGATAAATTAGGAGTTTGGGATTAACAGACACACACTACTATATATAAAATAGAAAACAACAACAAAGGTCCTACTGTATAGCCAGGGACCTATAGCCAATATCTTGTAATAAATTAATATGGAAAAGAATATGAAAAAGAACATATATATATGAGAAACTAAATCACTTTGCTGTACACCAGAAACTAACACAACATTGTAAATCAACTATACTTCAACTAAAACAAACAAAAAAAAGAAGTTGGTCTGGGCAAAGACAAAACACAGATGGGGCAGAAAGACTGTCCCAACCCATGCATCTAATAAAAACTTGCTACCAGGACCTTGCTGGCGAATTATCTGCATTCCAATAACTTCTTCTCCTGGGTTTTCCTTAATAAAGATAGATTTCTTCATTTCCTGGGACTCCCTCAAGATTATACTGACAACTTCCCCATTAATTACCAAACTATGCCCCATCACAAAATGATTACATTTGCTTCCTAGCTAAACACCTCCCCTCACTGATGAAAAGTCTCATTTCAACTAATATGCTTTTAACTTGCTTCATTTCAACACCTCCATAGTGGCTACTAATGAGCTGACTCCTTGCCCAGCTGGTCCTTCCGCCTTTTCTTGTGTTCTGTTCCAAGACCAATTTAGATCTGTCGGAACAGGAAAGGGGAGGGCTGGCCCTTTTAATCATAGACTTGGCTGGAGCCTTCTTGAGGGATGAGGACACACGACCTTGAGCCCGAGCCCCCCACAAAAGTGAGACTCCGCTTGCAGCTTCCAGAAACACGAGAATTGCCTAGGAGTGCGGCCACTGAAGTAAACCGGCCTCCCAGTTTCGACTGAGCAGCTCAACGAGTCAGGTAATTATACCCAGATTCCCTTTACAGGGGCCTCTTAATTATTATTTAATAAAGAGATGATACCAGGCTGTAACCCGCGAAGCCGGCGGCATTATAAGCACCTCACTGGAGAAGTGCCTCCCCTCAGACATTGTCCTCCTCTGGCAGGGAGACGGGGTGCTTTGAAAGGACACCTCATCCTTGCTTTTGAGAATATCATGTGCCAAGCAACTCCTTTTCCTGGCACTGTCTTCTCTGGGGTGTCAGATGGGTCCCTTCACTGGAGGGCTGTGAATCAGGTCAGTCGGTTCCTCTGAGTAACCCTGATCTCATTCTGCTGGCAGCAGGCAGTAGCCCGAGGCCCTGCTGCCTTCTGGAGGCTGCCCACTCGTGTGGGCAGGAAGAGCTCCCCTAGTTCGCACTGTGAGCCAGGTTCCGTTCTAGGTGCTCTCGATGCCCGTCTCCTTAAATGTTCACATGGGCCTCTTGATATATGTGTCCCACCCCATTTTACAGATAAGGAAACTGAGACTCACTGGATTGCCCAAGGTCACTAATGGAACTGGGAGAGCTGGGATTTGAACCTACGTCTATATTATTCCAGAGCATAAGGGCTTAACTCCTGTACCATACTGCTAGGAAGAAAGAATTACTTGGACCATGTTTTCTTTGGTAGATTATCAGAGAACTTTAGTAGATTATCTAAGGACATCCATTTTCAACAATATTGATGGTACATCATGCTCTTGGTCCCTAACCAGGGACATGTCCAGTAATCATGGTTTCCCCGTCCCCGTCCCCGTCCCAGCAGAGCATTCATTAGACCAGAGATGGACCCGTCATCCTGGCCAGACCAGTAGGAGTTCTTCCCTGGAAATTTTCAAATTGGAATTGAAGAAAAGGGGGGCCTTACCCACTCTAGTGGGACCAGCCACTAGGTAGATATGAGCTCCAAGGGGCCAGGGGTCATGGTCCAGGCTTGTGGAAAAAGGCAAAGACAGTGTTGACAATACACAGAGAAAGAGAAAAACTTCCAATGGTATTCAAGCCCCTGATTCAAATATCTGGGACACAACAGGTCTATTTCCCACAATTCAGCTGTGTAAGTCAATAAATTTCCCCCTTTTGTCCCAAATAGTCCTCCTAAAGTTTCTATCACTTGTAATAAAACTGCTCTAATACGCCGTGCTCTGGAATTTGGTCTGCTAAGGAGAATGGGGGGCCTCCTAAGGGTTTTGATGTGTAGGGTAGAGAGGCAGCTGTGCCATGGTAGAGAGGAAGGGGATGCTGTGAGCAGGAAGGCAGCGAGGAACCTCTTGCAGTATGGGCAGCAACGGTCCCACGGAGAGATGTCGAGAGCCAGAGCCAAGGCGACTGGGGATGGGGGTCAAGAGATACTTAGTTGATAGAAGGTTTTAGATTTGATGATTGATTAAAATTGGGAAGATGATATTGGAGATGCCCAAGATGATTCTTAAGTGGATGGTGATGCCATTAGCTGAATGGGAAACACAGGAGACACACTGTACTCAGAGGAGGTGAGTGGTGAAGCAATAGGTAATAAGCTTGACCATGGAGAGTTGACTGGTGTCCAGCTGCATGTGGCTCCTTTAAGAGGCATGATATGTTCTGGCACCGTGACCAAGGTGTGCTCTGGCAATCACCTGCTGGTCACAGCCTCAGTCCTGACTTGCTCATGCTAACCTGTGCCTCACACCCCTTTCCATCCTGCTCTCAGCTCCCAGTCACCAAGTGGTGTTATTTTTTGTCCTTGCATCACCTTCCAGATTTGTCAGAACTGCTATTGTCTTCCTGATAGGACTTTGGCTCCTTTCCATGGGATTCTGTCCTTCCTGCCGCTCAGTTGAATTGAGCTGCCTTGGATAACTCCCCCGCTGGAGTGGTGGGGAAGGATGGCTAGCACTGTTAAAAACAAACAAAGGAATCGTGCTGCAGGAAACTGACTCCAGCCAATTTGGCTCCTTATAATTGTTAGGCTTTTTGTGCAGGGTATCTATAGCCTACCATTGTTAAAGGGAGATGAGGATTATAGATCTCCTCCACCACGACTGTCCAACTAAGGGGTTGGTTGCATTGGGTAGGTTGCATTGAAAGCAAGACCCAGACCAAATTCTGCTATACATACAAATATTTACTAATAAGGAGGCACTACAAACATGCACAATCTTTTTTCCCCAAGTTTGCTCTCTGTCTGACACACACCTTGTATAAAGAGACAATATTCTAGTGGCAGAATTCATCTGGGCTACTAGTCAGAATCAGGCAACAGCCTCATCTGTTAAGTGAGGCACAGAGATTAGGTGGAATCTTAGGCATGGCGAGCCATTATGAAGGGTGTAAGCCCTTGAGCTTGCAAAAGACTTACACTCTGTTCATGTAACCATGAAGAGCCCGTATTGTATTCCTAGCTATCCACCATATCTTTCTCACCGTTCATTTAAACAGTGAAAATTATTTCTAAACCCATTATACAAATGAAAAAACTCTCTAGTGAGGATGGAAGATAAAGATTGCTGAAACTCTACCCAGAAATAAACCCACGCATATATGGCCAACTAGTTTTTGACAAGGGGGCTAAGAAGACTCAGTGGGGAAAGGATAGTCTCTCCAATAACTGGTGATGGGAAAACTGGATCATCGCATGCAGAAGAATGAAATTGGATCCCTATCTTACTCCACTCACAAAAACTAACTCAAAGTGGATTAAAGACTTAAATGCAACACCCAAAACTATGAAATTGCTAGAGGAAAACATAGGGAGAAAGCCCCTGACATTGGTCTGGGCAAAGACTTTTTTTTTTGGATATGACATTAAAAGCAGTTAGCAACAAAAGCAAAAACAACCAAGTGAGACTATATCAAACTAAAAAGTTTTTGCACAAAAAAGGGAAAAATCATCAAAATACAAAGGAGAACAGGAGAAAATAGTTGCAAACCAAATATGGAACAGGAGAAAATATTTGCAAACTGTCTATCGGATAAGGCGTTAATATCCAAAATATAGAAAGAACTCATACAACTCAATAGCAAAAAACCGAACAATCCAATTTAAAAATGGGCAAAGGAGTTGAATAGACATTTTTCCAAAGAAGACACACAAATTAAAAATAGAACTACCATATGATCCAGGAACCTTCCTTCTGGGTGTATATCCAAAGAAAATGAAAACTCCAACTCAAAGAGATATTTGTGCCCCCATGTTCATCGCAACATCATTTACAATAGCCAAGACGTGGAAACAACCTAAGTGTCCATATAAAGTGACTATATAAAGAAGATGTGTATATATATCATATATATGATATATATATATGATATACAAATATATATGATATATTTATATACAAACATATATATATCATATATATATATATATATACAAACATTATTTACTTGTAAAAAAGAAGGAAATCCTGCCTTTGCAACAACATGGATGGACCTTGAGGACATTATGCTAAGTGAAATAAGTCAGATACAGAAAGACATATTTTATGTTCTCACTTACATGAGGAATCTTAAAAAGTCAAACTCATACAAATAGAGAATAGAAGGATGGTTGCCAAGGGCCGGGGGTGGGGAAGGTAAGAGGTGTTGGTCAAAGGTACAAACTCCCAGCAATAAGATGAATAAATTCGGGGGATCCAATGTACAGCATGTGACTATAATTAACCATATTGTATTATATATTTGAAAGTTGTTAATTGAGCAGATTTTAAATTTTATCACCCCCAAAAAACAATGGTAATTATGTGAGGGGACAAATGTGTTAACTAACTTTATTGTAGTAATCACTTTGTGACATATACATGGATCAAATCATCACATTGTACACCTTATAATTACATATATTATGAGTCAGTAATATCTCAATAAAGCTGGAAAGGAAAAAAAGATGGCCGAAGCTCCTGTAGAAGGTACATCTGGAGTGTGACATCCAGTTAGCATCTATCAAAGCTTATAAACACTCTGGAATGTGTATTCCTGAGCAGGGCACTTCAGATGTTAACAACTTGCTCCTAGGATGTAGATTAAAAGTAACAGATCCAAAAAAAAAAAAAGTAACAGATACATCTCTCTGTCTAGGCTGAAGTATTTGAAACTAAATTGTATGTAATATAATTCATGCCATGTAGTCACCTCAGAACCTTTGGAGAAGTATTCTCTGCATACAATGTCTTCACCCCCTTCTCACCCATTTGCCTGGCTAACTCTTATTCAACCTTCAAGATTTAGAATGGCTGTCACCTCCTCCAGGAAGACTTCCCTGATCCTCCACCACCCCCACCAAGGCAAAGTTGAGTGACTCTCATGTCTCCTGTAGCATCTGTGCTAACTTTTCATCATTGGGAATCAACTGGTCTTTTCCATATCAATTGACTGTAATCCCCAGTCCTTTTACCCCTAGTGCCAAGCAGAATACCTGGCCATTAGCACAAACTCAATTTGTTTGTAAAATTGAATTTAACTCAAATAAGAAAACACTTTTGTTTTTCTGTCTCATTGCTTCTCAGCCATGTATTGGAAAAGGAATCACCAGTGATCATTTGTTGGCCAAAGATAGATAACTGATGAGAAGGAAATGAAGGAGACGTGGCCCTGGATAGACTGTAAGTATGAGAATAATTTGGAAGTGACCAAATGTAGAACCATTTTTAGTTTGATTTCTCCTTTAAACGCTCCAAGTCTTCACTGAGTTTGCACTCAGGGTGGGCTCTGGAGCTGGAGTAGCGGCAAGTATCTTCTGTACTGGCTGATCTCTGATATTTATCCTGAAGAGAAGAAAGCAACCACGAACCTTAATCACTTGATGCTTCCCTAGGAGTCCCGCAATTTCTAGTGGAGAGGAGGCTGGTGAGGTGCTGTCTGCCAGACAGAAAGCCCATCAGGAGGACGCTGACCTCATGTTGTCCAAATACACAGACCTGGACTTGACATTGGCCAAAGTGCAGCTAAATAAATGGTGGTAAAATGATGTCCCACCTATTCAGCCCACATCAAAGTGGCTACATGTGGTTTTCAACGGTAGAAAATAGACTCAGCAGAACTACTGAGATACGGCCCGTTTATTCCTTATAGGGACTCTATTCCTTCACAGCTGTAGACCTGTGATTCTAAGTAAGACCAAGTCTGTATCTCATTGGATATTTTGTCTCATTTAAATAGCGAAGAAGGAGAAAGGATGGCGTGGAATTTATGCATTCAAAACAGGTAAAGTTTACACTTTGGGATTATATGGAAAATACCGTGAGCAAACGACTACTATCCCCAGAGGCCCCAGGAAAGGGACTGGAGGCTGGGGAGGGTCACGATTCCTGTCTCTCTTCTGCACCCACAGCCTCGACTTTCTCTCCACCTCAACCCCCTTAGCCCGAAACCACACAAAGTCACGCCAGAATCAGCACTCTGGGCGGGATAGCAATGCAGGACAATTCTATAACCCAGAGCGGAAAACCATGGTGCTGGGAAGTCGACTGAGCAGTAGCCACCTAGGGTACCCGGCCTGTTTTCAGGTAGAGCCGGATGCGTATGCATGGCCTGGGGCTGGTTATGCTTCCTTGTGGGGAACAAGGGATCCTCTGAAGAGCTCTTGGATAAAAGCTCTTTACATGAAGCTCATTCCGCGAATGAAATCTGGTGTGTCTGTGTTCTTTGCCCTGGTAAGTAGCAAAAATGGTCAGAGACAATAATTAAAGGCCCCCAAGCCCTCATCTGAAATTCAGGATTTCTCAGATTTTAGAAAGGTAACTCAGTAGCTGACACCTCAGGAAGTGATCACACGAACATTTCTGCAGCAAATGTACGACTATTCATTCCTTTGTGAAGCTGCAAAGACGACAAAGAGCTCAGGTCAATCTGGGTCAAGTCAGAATGATGAAAAACTTTTGGTATTCAGAGCTGTCTGAATCAAAATGTTTGAATAAGAGATCATGGACCTGTAATAACGTTTTCCTGAAGGGCTTAGCTGTCTTGAGAAGAGAGACTCTGATTTCCACTACCTCATTTAGGGAGCCACGTAGCAGCACGCAGCTTCAGGCTCAGAATGCTGACATCCTTCAGGGGAACCAGTGGCAACTCCCTCCCCCCTGCATTTCCTTCCCAGGGATTTTAAGACTCTGCGTGTGTCTTTTCATTTTTTCTTTCTTTCTGCATTGTGCTTAAGGCAGTGTTGGCTTCATTGCTCCCGTGGATACCCACAAAGTGAGGCAAGCCAGGATAATGGTTAAGGGCTAAGACCTCATAGTCAGAAGGAGCTTGGTTAAAATCCTACCTCTGACACCTTTTAGCTGTTTGTTGGATATTAGGAGGCTGCTTGACCTCTCTGAACCTCAGCTTATTCAGCTATAAACCCTCGTGCAGGGCTGTTATAAGAATTAAATGAGGCTTTAAGATTGCTGACATTTATGGAATGCTTGCTCTGTACCAAGCACATATTAAGGGTTCTACATGAAGGGTTATTCTATAAAGCAGATACCATCCTTATTTGATAGATGAAGAAACTGAGCCTTGGAAAGCTGGACTAACTGGAGCCATATTGCTATCAAATGGAGAAGCTGGCATTCAACGCTGAGTTGTCTAACCACTGGTACTCTCAACCACTCTGCTATAATGGCTCATTGGATGGTTGGTGAAATGTTTTGCATGGTTTCTGAAACAGAGTGAACTCTCAGTGTATGATAACTACGATATCATAGTAATGATGATGACGTTAAAGGAGAACTGAGTTTAAGCTGAATCTAGAGGCAGACCATTGAGTGACTTGGTTTTCATTGTCAACAATTACCCAAGTGGTGCTCTTGACTCGACAGCCTAGGGAGAACCCCCCCCCCCCAGAGCTCTGTCTACATCCTTTTTAAGTAGAGTCTCACATATACCTGGCTCAGGGATTTTTTAAATGTTATCAATCTGTCTTCCATGCCCTCTAGTATAGCACTACTGTTTTAGGTCAGGTTCCTTGGGAAACAGACTCACAGGCAGAAAATTGATTGGCAAGTGCTCTAGGGATCAATGCCTATGGGGAATGAAGGCTGAAGGACTGAGCAGAGGGAAGAATTGCACTGCAGTGCAGTCCCAACAAAGACCTCAGTCTATCCCACCCAGAGCACTGGGGCTAAGATGGTCTGTGGTGGGCAGAAATTTAAGATACTCCCAAGATTCCTGCCCTCTGGTGTACATGCCTTGTGCAATTCCTTTACCTTGAGTGCAGGCAGAAGCTGTGAATATGATGGACTATCACACCCATGGTTAAGCTACTAATCAATTGACTTGGAGTTAATAAAAAGGGAGATTATCTGGGTGGGCCTGACCTAATCAGATGAGGCCATAAGTGGATCTGAGCCCTTCCAAGCATGAGAGGGAATATGGGAAGGGCCACATAGCAGGAAATAGCAGGAAGGCCCTAGGAAACTGAGAATGGTCTCTGGTTGACAGTCAGCCAGGAAATGGGAGAGCAGTCCTACAGCCACAAGGAACTGAGTCTGCCAACTCCTGGTTGAACTTGGAAGAAGACCCCCAAGCCTCAGATGAGACCCCCAAGCTCTGGCTGGCACCTTGGGTTCAGCCTGTGAGACCTGAGCAGGAGATCCAGTTGTGCTATGCTTGGACTTCTGACCTGTGAGATGATAAAGGGGTGTGGTTTTTGCTTTATTTTTTAATTAAACATTTTATTTTGAGATAATTGTACAGTCATGCGCAGTTGTAAGAAACAGTACAGAGAGATCCTTTGTATCCTTTACCCAGTTTCTCCCAAGGGTAACATCTTGCAAAGCTGTAGTACGAGATCACAACCAGAATATTGACATTGAGACAGTCAAGACACAGAGCAATACCATCACTACATCCTGTAGTCCTTTTATAGCCAGGCCCCCTTGCCTCCTGCATCTCTTTTCCCCATTTATCTTCGACTCTCAGCAATCACTAATCCATTTTGCATTTCTGTAATTTTGTCATTTCAAGAATGATATGTAAATGTAGTAATATAATATGTAACACACAACTTGTTGTGTGTATCAATGGTTCATTCCATTTTTACTGCTGTGAAGTATTCCATGATATGAATGTACCACAGTGTGTTTAGCCGTTCACCTGTTGAAGGACATCTCGGTTGTTTACAGTTTGAGCCTGCTACCAGAAAAGCTGCTTTGAACATTCGTGTACAGCCTTTTGTTTGAACGTGTTCCCATTTCTCTGCAAAAATTTCTCTGGGATTGAAACTCTGGATCATACGGTAATTGCATTTTTAGTTATTTAAGAAACTGCCAAACTTTTCCAAAGTGGCTATACCATTTTACCTTCCCACCAACAATGTATAAGTGATCAGGTTTAATGCCGTCACTATGTTTTATTTTAGATTTTCTGATACATGTATAGTGATAACTCATTGTGGTTTTAATTTACATTTCCCTAATGGCTAGTGATGTTGAGCATCTTTTCACACACTTATTTACCATCTCTATATCCTCTTCAGCAAAGCTGTAGTACGAGAATGCCTTTTCCCCCAAATCTAATTGGTTTTCTTTTATTATTTACTGTTGAATTTTGAGACATCTTTATGTATTCTAGATGCTATTCCTTTGGCAGAAGTATGGTTTGCAGATGTATTGTCTCACTGTCTGAAGGTTGTCTTGTCATTCTCATAACAGGATACTTACAAAGCAAATTTTTAAATTTAGAGGAAACTCAATTTTTTTTCTTTTATAGATCATGCTTCTGGTGGCAAATCTAAGAACTCTTTGCTTAGCCTTGGATCCCAAGGATTTTTTTCTGATATTTTCTTTTCTAAAAGTTTCATAGTTTTACATTTTACATTTAAGCCCATGATCCTTTTAAGTTAATTTTTTAATAAGATGTGAGATTTAAGTCGAGGTTCATTGAAAAAGCTAGCCTTCCTCCATTGAACTGCTTTTGTACTTGTGTAAAAAATCAGTTGGGCATATTTGTGTTAATGTATTTCTGGATTCTCTATTCCGTTCCATTGGTTTATGTGTCTATCACTCTGTAAACATCACAGCTCTGTCTTGAAATCAGGTAGACTGATTCCTTCCATCGTATAATTCTTTTACAAAACGATGTTAGCTATTCTGGTTCATCTGCACTTCCTTTATTTATTTATTTTTGGCTGTGTCGAGCCTCCGTTGCTGTGCGCAGGCTTTCTCTAGTTGAAGTGAGCAGGGGGCTACTCTTCGTTGAAGTGGGCGGGCTTCTCATTGCGGTGGCTTCTCTTGTGGAGCATGGGCACTAGCCGTGCCGGCTTTAGTAGCTGCAGCACGCTGGCTCAGTAGTTGTGGCTCGTGGACTCTAGAGCACAGGCTCAGGAGTTGTGACGCACGGGCTTAGCTGCTCTGCGGCATGTGGGATCTTCCCAGACCAGGGATCGAACCTGTGTCCCCTGCATTGGCAGGCGGATTCTTAACCACTGTGCCACCAGGGAAGTCCCCATATATATTTTAGAATACTTTTGTCTATACCTATAAAAAATCTTGCTGGGCTTTTGATAAGAATTGCATTAAAACTGCATTTGGGAGAATTGACCTCTTAATTATGTTGAACCTTCTAATCCATGAGCACGCTATGTCTCCACTTACTGAGATCTTTGGTTTCTTTCAATATTGTTTTCAGTATACAAGTTCCGTAGATGTTTTGTTAGATTTACACTGAAGCATTTTTTTTTTTTTGAGTAATTGAAAATGGCATTGTATTTTGAGTTTTGATGTCCACCTATTCATTGATATGTAGAAATAACAATTGCATAAACAATTGTATATCTAGAAATACAAATGTGTACAATTTTTGTATGTTTATCTTGTATATTGCAACTTTGCTGAACTCACTTATTTGTTCTAGGAGTTGGGTTGTTTTTGTTTGTATGTTTGTTTGTTTGTTTATGGATTCCATGGGATTTACTACAGAGACAACCATGTCATTTGCAAACAGGGACAGTTTTATATCTTCCTTTCTGATCTGTATGCATTTTATTTCCCTTTTGTGTCTTATTAATTTGATCAGAACTTCCAATAATATATTGAGTAAGAGTGGTGAGAACAAACATCCTTTACCTTGTTCTTGATCTTGGGAGGAAAGCATTCCATCTTTCACCATTAAGTGTAATATTAGCTGTAGGCTTTTGATAGATACTTTTCAATAAGTTGAGAAAGTTCCCCTCTACTCCTATTTTCTTCTAAGAGTTTTATCATGAATACATGTTGAATTGAATTTTGTTAAAAATTTTTTTTTGCATCAGTCGATAAGACCGTGTGATTTTTCTTCTTTAGCTATTAATATGGTGGATTACATTGATTGATTTTCAAGTATGGAACAGCCTTGCATTCTTTGAATAAACCTCCTTTGAGAGGGTGAGAAGGACCATTGGGGAATGCTTTGTTGTATTTTAAGCCACCTGAGAACAAATGGTGAGGAGTTCACCAGGCAGTTAAGGAGGGAAAGAACTTCCAGGGTGAGGCATTACAGTTACAAAGGCACTGAGGCATGAAACTGCCTTCTTTGAAAAAATGCAAATATTTCAGGATGTCTGGAGTGTTGAGTCCCAGAGGGAGAGTGGCAGGAGGCGAGGCTAAGATGTAGCAAGGTAGAGCTCCAAGGCTTTGTATGCTGTGCTCAGGACAGTGGGCTTTCACCGAAGGAGATGGAAACCACTGTGAGGTTGGATGTAGGGAATGATCCAGTAAAGTTTGCCTTTTAGAAACCCCATGGAAAGGGAACTGGAGGGCTGAGCCTAGAGAAGGGGAACCAGTAGGAAGAATGCAGGAAAGGAAGGATGGAATCCTGTACCACCACTAACATTGAACTCATTACCTTCCTTCTTCAAATGCTTCTCCTCAGAGCCCCCTGACGCTCCTTATTCATTTGCCCAAGGCCATCTCAAACTCTTCTTTCTTTTGTCTTCTACAGCCAGTTAGTTGGCAGAGCCTCTGTGTCCTCATCCTCTACTGTCCCTTTGCTCTACTCACTGCCACCAACTCAGTGAAACTGGAGTATTCGTATTCTCCTCACTGGCCCCCTACTTCTGCATTTTCTCCACCTCCAATCCATTCTCCATCCTTGCCCCTGTTTTCACCTTTAAAATTCCCTACTCTAATCAGATCACTTCCATTTCTAAAAAACTTCAGAAAGGGTCTGCTTGGTCTGTATCAAATGGAACAGACTCCTGGCTGCCTGGGGGCACCGACTAGGGTCTTAGAGGAACTGCTCTGGAAGGTCTTTGAGGGAAATCTCCTGTGAATTGTCAGGATACCTCCAATGCAAAGGCAGCCATGTGCAGGGCAGAACTTTGGTGCCTGAAAAGATACCTTCTCTTTAGCATGCCTGACCTCCACCAAACTGCTCATGTTTTCTTGCAGCCCTCCTCTCCAGCATACTAGTTCAGACCAGGCGCACAGGGGCACTCAGCATGTACTTGGTGAATTGAACTGAATTGAATGGAGTTCAGCCAGGTTATTGCTTTATTATTATTTGCAATCTAATCTGCATTTCTGGGACTTTTCTTCTCCCTGCTCCTACTTACCTCCCTTCTCTGTGCTTTACTGTTCTTGGCTTGGATTTATGGGAGGCAGGAGTCCTGGCTGTCCTATGGCCACTCAGGACCCCTGGACACTGAGTCTGTACACCAGGATGATCCCGCCAGGCTCTCGGGGCATTTTTTGGTCTAGGTTGTGACCGTCTTAGGGACGGGGACTGACCTGTCTTTGTGATGAGGGTGGGGGAGCATGACACTCCACTCCCTGCTAGCCCAGGGACAGAAGAGTTTTTATTTAGTAAATGAGTGCTAATATTTGGTTACATGCGAAGTCCTCAGGAAGTCATTCCAAGAACACAGTGGACATCCCAGCCTTCAAGTTCCCTGATCCAGTCTCTCACAACCCCCAGCCACACACCTGATCGCCAAAGACTGTATTCTTTACCTTCCTCCACTATCTTCCTTTCCGATCTGCTTCCTAAGCCCTCCCTGAGCCCCTTTTATGTCCCTGCGCAGCCCAGGCATCCACTCTTGGCATTATCTCTGCCTGACTCCTCTCTCTTCCCCTTTTCCTGTTCCGGGTCGTTTGTTCGAAAATATTGTATCTCCATTTATAATAGCCATTAGGGAATTCCTCTCCAATCCCAACCCTCTCTGCCTTTAAGTACTATCTGCTTACCTCTTGATCATGATAAGCTTCTGGTCTTGGATCATCCTGCCTCACGTGTCAGGAATAACGGTAGTGTTGTCAACGGTGAGAAGAGTGGCCTTGTGGTGATGCGAGGGAGCTGTGAGGATGTGCTGGATGCTTGATTGAAGGATAAGAGGCCTTCAGAGTGGAGGTTTCTAAGAATCACGTTTGGGAGAGAAGAGAAAAACACAATGGCAGATCCCAGATTTAGCTCCCACCCTATAAAAATCAAACCTCTACTAGTATCACACCCAGTCCTCCAAGACTGGCAGTGGAAAAAGAGCCTTTATGTGGATAAGATGCCTGCATGTCATGGCCACGACTCCCAGGGAACAGCTCCTCTTTAATTTCCTGCCCAAGCCCTGCCCATAATGCTACTCTCTGTATCCAGTCCATCCACTGAGACCATGTTGGAGAATAGACACCCCTTAACCAGAGCACTTAGACTTCAGACAGCCTGGGCTCTCCTACTGTCTGATCCCATAACATCAGCATTTCCCCCAAACAACATAAATGGCCATTTGAGTGTAAATGAGCATAAATGGCTGTCATTGGTCTGCATTCCCTGGACTGTCTCTATGTCACTCATCCTCGTATTCTAGATCACAGTTCAGAGACTGCTACAAGATTGATGCTCAATAAATATCTGTGAAATGAATGGATGAATGGATGGGATGGATGGATGGATGAATGAATGAATTTTGCCTATGGCTCAAGGATAGCAAAAGAGAAAATAGACCCAGAAAGCTAGCTGTAACTAAGGAATCTGGCTTACAAAGTGTAACTTACTCATCTCCAGCTTGTGTTCCTCTCCAGGGTCTCCCTGCCTAGCTTCTGGCATATCCCCACATCTCTCTCTCCCTTTCCACCTGGTGCACTCCAGCACAGCTAGACCTCTCAAGACAGATCCACAGGGAGAGAGAGACAGGAGTTCCCTCCCACGGTAGACTGAATCTGCTAAGTTTCCAGATTCCTGTATGAAGGGCTACATCTTCTCTGATAATAGTCCACTCCTTCAGGGGTGTGTGCTTCCTCTAGGTCAGAAGGGAAAAGAGCTTTCACCTCCCTTGGCAATGTTCATTAGTTTCTCCTAAAGTATTCTACTGAGGGTTAGCAAGAAAGAGTAGGTGATCCACTAACAGTGCCTGCCATGGGTGTGGCCATGAGGAAAGATAGTTTCTATGGTGCATATTTGCCTATGGCCTCAGCAGGACCACCTGTCTTTATAAAACAAATAAATCTAAGATCCACACTTAGGGGGATTATTTCATACTTAGCCTTTAAGGAGTTAAGGTTTCCATTGGCAGCCTTCACATGTACTATTCCCCTACAGAGACTTGGGGAGGGACATTTTGTGTGTCCTTTTCTGTTGTGATTTTTTTTTCTTCTGAGATGTAACAGAAGCTGAAGGAAGCAACTGCAACAGGATAGTGTTACTTAAACCCAATTCAGTCATTATTATTTTTGTAAATTTTAGAATTTTATTATGAGCCTTTAATGGGATGCTGTGCTCTTTAGCAAGCATCGTTCCTGAGCTCTGGCAATGGTGATGGAGAAACCAGGGACAGTGTATCCATCCTGCTTCTTGTTCTCCATGGGTCTGAAACACATCTTCCAATGGGCCCCAAAGGGAGTTTGGCTCAGCATCTACACCAGGACTCTTGATATTGGAGCTCTTCTTGGGAAACCAAGAATCAAGGGCAGCCACTGGGATCCTTTCTTTTTAAGAAGTATTTTCTTCACAGCACCCACCCACTAGAGCCGTGGGTGATGGCAGCTAAGGAAGGGCCTGAGTGGGTTTAAGTGGGTTCTAGGATTGAAGCAACACAGACACGTTGAGCAGAGGAGGTGGAGGACAGTCTTTGTTCACCAGCCCCTGGCAGTGAGCTACAGATCCAGAACAAAACCAGCAAAATGCTGTGGAGGGCAGAAACCAAAGGTGGGGAGACAGACAGCAGTACAGATGAGGGGAAGGAGTCACCAACAAGAAAGAGATGGGAGAGGTGACAGAGACTGAGCATATGTGCCCAGTGAAGTCGAATATTTTCTTTGGAGGTTCCAATTATCCCATGAATTTTTTTCTAGTACTTTTCCATATCTTTGGGAACAAACGTGCATACAACATGTCTAAAACTGATGCATTTAAAGCAGTTTCTGGAGAAGCAGATAGAGATAAGCTTCCAACTTTTAAACATGGGAAGGGAGGATTTCTCTCTGACCCAATAATGTGACCAGTTCATTGAAACAAAGCAAGCATCAATGCATCCCCTCACGCAGAATGTTTCAGCTTACCTTCATACACTGTCTCCAGCTGTTTCTCAGACTAAGGACTATTTATTCTTTTTTAAAATTAATTAATTTGGGCTTCCCTGGTGGCGCGGTGGTTGCGAGTCCACCTGCTGATGCAGGGGACACGGGTTCGTGCCGCGGTCCGGGAAGATCCCACATGCCGCGGAGCGGCTGGGCCCATGAGCCATGGCCGCTGAGCCTGCGCGTCTGGAGTCTGTGCTCCACAAAGGGAGAGGCCACAACAGTGACAGGCCCGCCTACCACAAAAAAAAAAAAAAAAATTAATTTATTTATTTATTTTTAATTTTTGGCTGCGTTGGGTCTTTGTTCCTGCACATGGGCTTTTCTCTAGTTGTGGCAAGCGGGGACTACTCTACGTTGTGGTGCCCGGGCTTATTGCGGTGGCTTCTCTTGTTGCGGAGCATGGGCTCTAGGCACACGGGCTTCAGCAGTTGTGGCACGTGGGCTCAGTAGTTGTGGCTTGCGGGCTCTAGAGTTCAGTCTCAGTAGTTGTGGCGCACGGGCTTAGTTGCTCTGCGGCATGTGGGATCTTCCTGGACCAGGGCTCGAACCCATGTCTCCTGCATGGGCAGGCAGATTCTTAACCACTGAGCCACCAGGGGAGTCCCCCAAATTGGTCATATACTTCTAAATGAATATACTATGTCCATGTAAAAACACACACAAAATGGGTGTTTTAAAAGGTTGAAATTTTATAAGCAAAAGTTCCACTACTTTCTTGCACCCCAAAGGATCGCCATAGACACCCCACTTTGGAGACCGCTGGCACAGACACAGGTCCTCTGTGGATTCAGAAGAGCGATGGTTACTATTGACCGTGCCTGCAAGGCGCTGGATAAGTGGACCAGCGTCCCCGTGAAAGATGTTTCCAGAGTACGGAAACACACAGGGATGTCTGAATGGTGTTGGGGGACAGTGAATGCACCATGGGGCTGGAAGTGACTGAGATTCTGGGCCTCAGTGTTAGAGCTAATAGTAGAAGTATGGTAGCCAGGAGAGGAAGCTAGTCTTTGGGGAAAACATAAATAACGTGAAAAGGCATCTGAGGGGAGCTAACCTTATACAGGGTGAGCAAATGACAGCTGACTCTGGATTTCATGTCAACATGGGAGAAGAACATGAGATTTTGGTAGGTGCCACTTAAGGCAGATCTTGTGGTGTAGTTTGAAGAGACAAGTCAGGAGTTCCTGGCTCAAAATCTCCCCCCTACTGACTGTCACATGCCTGAAATTTCTCTTTTGAAAACTAATCTTTGTCAGTTAAAGGGCTGGAAGCCCCAATTAAAATACAATCCCTCCAACAGAAGTAAGGTCTTCATTTTTTGTGAGTTAATACCTCAAAGGGGACAGGTTGCTGAGAGGAAAACACTATAGAAATGTAGTGGGGAAGCTGGAGGTGAGAGAGAGTAGGAACCCCAAGAGGAGACAAGGTTGTACTAACAGGAGAGGTGAGAGGGCATAGGATCTACTGAAGGGAATTTTATGCTCATAATCTGCATGTGGCATCTTGGATTCTGCACTGAATTTTATATGTATATATTTATAAATTACATAGCATATAATTAATATATACAATTACATATATTAACCACCTTGTGAGAAAACACACACATACATATATAATGCAATCATATATAACACACACATAAAATGTATAATTATATGTAGTATGTCTTTTTGAGTATATATAACATATATATTTATGAATTTTCTGACAATTTTTCTCTTGTGAGAAAACAGGCATACATATATTTGATATATAATTAATATATATAATTATATTCTATTGAAATGATTAAAAGAATAACATTATTATTATGCTATAATTATAAATATAATTATATGTGTCATATGTGTGTGTTTTCTCACAAGGTGGTTTCCAGCGAGAGAAAAATTATAAGAAAACTCAGAAATGACCATTTTTCTGGATATAAGTAGTTTTACCCATTTATTTTCTAAGCCTAAAAGCAAGAGAAGAAATCATAAGGGAAAGGATCCAATAGATTTGAATAGATAATTTCAAAATTCTGTAAAAAAGGAAAAACACCACCAAAATTAAGATTGAAAGGCAAACTGAAGAAAACATTTGCAGTAAACACAAGAAAGAGTTGCTCTCTTCGCTGTTAAAAGAAGTCAAGCAATTCAATGAGAAAAACACAAAGAACTCTTAATATAAACAGGCAAAGGCAGTATACAGACAGTTCATAAAAGTGGAACTCTCACTAGTCTTTGATTACAAGGACCAGGAGGAAGGGACCATGTCTGTGTGTTCACCATTGCAGCCCCAGTGCCTGGGTCAGTGCTGAGTCGCCTATTAAGTAAATATCTGTTGAATGATTGATTTAATGAATGAACTAATTACTACAAGAAAAAGTCAATCTTGAGGTAATCAAAGGAATGAAAATTAAATTTTTTTTGTCCATCACTAGAGCAAATACTTTCTAAATGGAGTAATATCCAATGAGTATAGTAATTAAGTATAGTGAAAGGACTTTCTCATGGGAATCGATGGTGACTCCATAGGAGAGCAATCACCTCCTTCTTATGCGTGGGAAGATCACACCTCCTCACGCTGCCTCACCTCCTTGGAGTCAAAACTGGCTGTGTAACTAGTTCTGCCCGTTGGGTTATGGGCAGAGGGGATGTGTGTTACTTCTGGACTGAAGCATTTAGGAACCTTCCCCTGAAGATGTGATCACAGAAGAGGCCCCCGTTGGGAAGTTGGAGCCAAAAGACTGAACAGCCTGGATTACTGAATCCATAGAAGGAAGACGGCAGCTTCAGAGGGTAACCTGAACCCACAGATGATTCTGTATGACTAGGAAGTAAATTCTTCTTTTGTTAAGTCATTGAGATACTAGAGCTGCTTTTACCATGGCACACCTCACCTATTTTGATTAATATACTTATTTCATTCTGTTCGTGAATATCTATTGAGCTAAGCACCTACTATAAGACAGACCCAGAAATTCCATTTATGAGGAATAAGAAAATCATCCTAAATATGGAAAAGGATATTTATACATGAAGATGCTCATTGTAAGGTTATTTTAAAACCCAGCATTTCCATAATAGAACAGCAAGTTGCAAAAGAAAAACATTTCACATGCACTTAGTAGATATTTATAAAGAAGATGTAATAACATGGGAAAATATTTGCGACTGTCATCCTCCTAACTTTCCTATACATATAAAAAAAAGATTGAAAGAAAAAACACTGAAAATGTTGAAGTGTGGTTTTGTTGAGTAATGAAAATTATGATCATTTTTCCTGCTTATTTCTTTTACAGTTTAAAATTTTCTAAATATTTAAAAATAAATTGGTATCAATTTTCATAATGAAAAGCAATCCTTCTCTCCCAATGTTTAGATTTATAACAAATACGTCATTTTATTATATCCTATTGTTAAGATTTTTCTTAATTTTGGACACAAATCTTTCCCAAGTTGCTGTAAAATCCAAATGGTGGATGATCTTTATATTTTTTGCTCCTTTTTTGGAAGAAATTGCAAGTTTTAAAGAAAAAAAATTTTATCCATTCATCTCTTTTAAAGGCATTGCAGACTGCTTATTGATGTTTTAAAAATAGAATCTGATCTTGAGCAAGACCCTCCTCCTCTCTTGGAACCCATTGTCTTTGTCTGGACAATGAGAGGCTGGGTCTAATGATCTCTTAGACCCCTGCCAGCTCTAGCAGTCAAGTGAAATAAGAAGTTAATAAGTTCATATGTCCGAGGTGTCATTCGAGCAGGTTTTGGAAAACACTTGCTTCATTCGTTTTGTGAACAGGTATCTATGGAAACAACTTATATTTGTACTCAAGGGAGATAATCATTTATGAATTTATCTCCATACAATCTTCACAAAGATAAGCTGTGCTGGAGCTAAGCTTCTAACAGCCTGTACCGGAAGATGCAGTTTTATACCCTTTTCGGTAGAATCAAGTAAAAATCGTCCTGATCAACTGAGCTATCATCAGAGTTTCAGAGACTGGAAGGTTTCATTTGAAATTAAACCACAAGGATCTGGAGAGTCACAGCATTCACTGGACACAATTTTTTAAAACTTGAGGAAAACACTCTGGAACTAGCCAAGTAACCATGGAAAGCAGAAGAGAAAAACCAGATGCAAGCAGCATCATATTTCATTCCACCTGGGTCATTTTTATCCAGTGATTCTGGAATGACCCACTCACTTCCTAATTAGCTGCTCCTCTCTGGGCCTGAGCTTCTGCATGTAGAAAATGAGGGACCTTAACCAGATGACATCTAAGGTAGCTAATAATATGACGATTGAGCTAGCCTTTAGTATTTTTGCTATCATGTGATGACCTTCAGCACTGATTAAAAAAAAAAACAAAACAACCCAGGTTATGTGCAAAGAGGTACTTCTATACTTCTATGCTTTGATATTGTCTAACAAGCAGAACTGGTATCTTCCAGTTAACTGTTCTTGACTCCTAGCTGTGTTGTTCAGGACTCTGGTCGCCAATGCCAAAAGCTGAACGTGATTTAGCTTAACTGCAAAGGGGCAGCCTTGGCTCACGTAACCAAATCGCTGAAAGAACGTGGGTCAGGTGACAAAGGACAATGGATTCAGGGACTCAAACTCTGTCAGCACTCTCCATTGGGGGTCAAGGGCTAGACCAGTTTCACCATATCGTGAGGAACATGGCTATGGACAGCTCTGGGCTCACATTTCTGCAGCTTAGGACCAGAAAGGAAAATTAGCTCTCTTCTTCAGGTAAGTCAGGTAAAGACACTGACTGCACAGCTTGGGTCACCGCCCAACACCTGAGTCAATCACCATGCCCAGAGGCAGGAAATATGATGGTCTGCCTCGTCATTTGCCCAGTCTTCGTTGTCAGGAAGATTTGAGTATTATTATTCGGAGTTGAAGGAAAAGATGCTGAACAGGGAATCATAGCTGCTGCACTGGTTTTCTATTTCTTGCCATGCAGCAAGTTATCACAGACTTACTGGCTTAAAGCAGCCCTCATCTGTGAGTTCACAGTGCTATAAGTCAGAAGGCTGTGCTCGGCATGACTGGGTTCTCTGCTCAGGATTTCACAAGGTTAACAGGTGTCCACAAGGTTTTGTTCTCCTTGGTAGCTCAAGGTCATCTTCTAAAGTCATGTGGTTGTAGAGTATTCAGTTCCTTGTGGTGTACACCTGAGGTCCCCATTTCTTTGGTGGCTGCTCTCAGCTCCTAAAGGCCACTCACGTCCTTTGCCACACGGTCCCCTCCATCTTCAAGCCAGCCAGTGTTGAATCTGTCTCACTCTTCGAGTCTTTTTCACCAGGAAGAGCCCAGGTCCTTTTAAGGGTTCATCTGATTAGATCAGCCCTGGACCCAGGATAATCTCCTGATCTTAAAGTCAACTGATTTGACACCTCAATTACAACTGCAAAATCCCTTTGCAAGAGTACCTAGCTTAGTGTTTGACTGAATAACTAGGAGAAGGTAGATACTGGGGGAGAGGAGGGTGGGGATTGGGGACCCCCCTTAGAATTCTGTCAACTACCACTGCTACATGAGCTTAGGAAGTTTAAATCTGTCTTGAGTAGACCTATTTCAAAAGGCCAATCATTCCAAGACTAAGTCTGCCTCACTCTTGGGCAACTAATTCATTTATCAGACTGGTTCCTTGGCTCATGCAATCAACGTAACTTGATTAAATAGATTTTTTTATTATTAATCTGATTGCCAACTTCAGGAAGATGGAATGTAAACTAAAAAACAGAGCTTACTTCCTGGAAAGCATGTGTTAAACACTTTCTGCATGGCTTCTGCTCTAGAACATGAACTGCTTCATCCCCTAAATGCAATTCAGTCCCCCTGTTCTACACCTTCACGGAACCCTATTCTTTTCACTTGCAATGCTCCTCAGTGCTTATTCAACACCAGTCCTAACAGACTTATATACTGATGATGCAGAATCTGTGTTTCCTGTTTAATGCATAACATAGCGTAGTGCCTGGCACATACAATAAATATTTCTAGAATGAAGAGGAGAGGTGTCAGGCCATGCCTCAGTGTGTACTTCTGTGCTTAGGGCAGTGCCAGCACATGGCAGGTGTTCCATCAAAGTGAACGGAAGGGAGAGAAGAAGGGGAGAGAGGACGAATGGAGGACACAGCACTGGGCCTTTCAAGGAAAACAGCTAACTTGCGTCCTTCTGACTTGATCAAACAGTACAATTTCTCAGCATTTTACTTCCAGGAAAAATCGTATGCGGTGATCCAACTATTTCAGAATGGTTTTGAAACTCTCCAAGCCTATGGAGCACAACGGGCAAAGTGTCCCCCCAGCAAAGGCTGGTGTCATTGCCCCTGGAGGGCGTTAGTGGGGCCGGGCTCGAGACCGAGGGACTGGCCGCCAAACTGTTCCGTCAGTCTGCTTTACCCCAAGCACAGACACTTGCCCACTTCAGGACTCTGCACACGTGGAAGGGCCTGGAGTCAGTTACTCCTGGAGCAAAGCAAATACTCTCCTCCCCAGGCCGACAGCACACAGGCAGGAAGGCGACCCTGACTCACAGAACCTGGCACTGATTATAGATGAGTTCTTACCATTCTGGGAGGTCAATCTCACTTATATATTAACTGTCCCCCTGGCCCTGGGGATCTGGCTTTGGAGAGGGTCTCAAGATTTGGGACATCTCAGAAAAAAAGCATATATTCTGTGTCCAAAATGTTGATTAAAATGTACAAACAGACCGTCTTCGCTGAAGAAAATTTGGGAAGTACCTTCCAGGGTCATTGTCAATGACCTTGTGTTGCTCTTCCCTGCCAGCCCCTCCACACCCCCTTCTCCCCAGCCTCACCCACAGCTCTGCCCCTCTTTTAACCTTGTGGTTGAAAGTCTAACAGACAAGTGCACCCATGTCCTCCTATCTAAGTGATGTAAGTTGTTCTACCTTTTGTCTCCCTGATGCATCAACGGGAAGGAAGCTATGCATAGACCCAGGAACAAGTGCGGGACCATTGGGAAGGATGGGTTTTCAAATCTCTATCCCAGATCATCCTTCCTCATTCACTTGCTTATTGTGATTGGCTGAATGTTTGTGGCCTGCAAAATTCATCTGATGAAGCCCTGACCACCAAAGTGACAGTATTTAGAGGTGGGTCCTACAAGAGGTGATAGTCGTGAAAGTAGGACCCTCAAGATGAGATTAGTGCCCTTTTAAGAGGAGAAAGAGAGATCTCAGTCTCTCTTCACACGCATGCACAGGGCATAGGCCATGTGAGCACACAGCTAGAAGTGTGTCTGTCTGTCTACAAGCCAACAAGCATGCTTTCACCAGGACCTGAATCTGCTGGCACCTTGATCTTGGACTTCCCTGCCTCCAGAACTGTGACCAATAAAGCCACCCAGTCTACGGTACTTTGTTATAGCAACCGGAGCTGGCTAAGACACTTATATTGCTGCAATTAATTATTTGTTTGATGACAGATTCCTTCCCTTATATTACAGCTCTCCAAGAGCCAGTCTTATTCACCTTTGCCCCTCATGGCGCCTAACCACAGGTACCTGACTGTATAGATGCTTATTAAATGTTTGTTAAACCTTAAATTCTGTGCTAAGGAGTTTGGATTTGAACAACAAAAACAATTGGAGTTTTTGAATGGGGAGTGTTATTAGCTGTGTATTATCAAGCAAATGACTTGTCCTTTGGAACCTCAGGTTTCTGGTAAGAGGAATTAGGTTGCCCAAGGGAAAAAAAGATGTGCAAATTCTCTGAACAGCATAATTCATTGCATAACTGTATGAGAGCCATAGCATTTCATGTTTGCCTTTCTGCACTCCTCACAAGGCAAGAAAATCTGCTAAAAGACCACTCTGTGACGCTCATTTTATTTCTGTTTATTTAAGCTGGACTGCCCTGTGACTGAGTAATTCTTTCTAACCGTATGCTGTTGCTGCCTAGGCAGAGAAAGTGTCCAAATGTGGAGGGGATTTGAAATCATTTATTATGGGGAAAATAAATCTCCCATCGTGCCTTGCAACTTTACTCCTAGGCAATAAATGCAGATTCCTTTCTAAATAGTTTAAAATTCACTTTGCAATCCAAAAACTACTGAAGGGGATGAAACCTTGAGTTTAAATTTGTCAAATATGCTTTAGCAGCAAAAAAAGGCTATTGAAACACAGACACACACACACACAGACACACAGACACACACACACACACACACACACACACAGACACACACCCATGCTTGCTGCTGTTGTTGCCATTCCATCCTGAGGATTACTTAGTTTAGAAAGCCCACAATGCACTAAACAATTCCTATAAAATGTCCTAGCTGGGGAGCTAACTATGTGATAAGGATTCCCATATATGGGAGTGTGACTAAGCTCTGAGAGAAAATATGGCAGAGACGGCTGGCTAAAAATCTGGGATAATTCCCTGAGAAGGAAAAAAAAAAAAGAAGGAAGGATAACAAAACCCGCGGTGCACAGGAAATGCCTGGCTCACAGAAGGGTGAGCACATTTGTGTGGGAAAACGCACAGTCTGGCCAGCGCCAGTTCCCAGTGGAAAGATGTCTTCAAAATGCTCTCTCCCCATTTGCACCCTTTCAGATGCCTAAGAGCCTCTTCAGGGACTTTTGAAAAAGACCCTGGCCCTTCAGGCCAGGACATCTTGAACAGCCTTTCTCACAGGCTTAGCTCTGTGTTCCTTGCAAACTGCTAAATCCCTCAACCTCTAAATTTTGTTTGGAAGTCATAAATTTCTCTCCAGGCGTCTTGGTTTTCAGAAACCAGCACAGCATGTTTCATTTGTGAACAACTGGAAGAAAGCTGATTTACTGACAAATTTTTTTTTTTTTTTTTTTTTTTTTTTTTTTGCGGTATGCGAGCCTCTCACTGTTGTGGCCTCTCCCGTTGTAGAGCACAGGCTCCGGATGCGCAGGCCCAGCGGCCATGGCTCACGGGCTCAGTTGCTCCACCGCATGTGGGATCTTCCCAGACCGGGCCACGAACCCGTGTCTCCTGCATCGGCAGGCGGATTCTCAACCACTGCGCCACCAGGGAAGCCCGACAAATTTTTTTTTTTTTAAGATTTTTTAACTTTCATTGACTTTTAATTTCACATAAAGGTATGCCCCCTCTGCCAGATGTAGGAAAGTGCGATGGCATTAGAGTAGCTTAATCCTCAGAATTGCACTGGTTTGCTAGTCTAAAAATATCTCGACCGGCTAAAATGTTGGGCTGAATTAACAAAATATAAATGAGGAGAAAGGAATGTAATATCCCTCACTTAGCTTCAAAAATTCAGCTGCACGCGTGCATTTAGGGGTTTATCTACTAGCATCTACTGGTCCCGGCCCGATTTCACCACAGACAGGCCGCTGGGGGTGTGTTCAGGGGGGCCTAGATCACAGCCCCAGCCCTGCCCCCTGCACACATGTATGTTTGGGGCAAGTCACTTCACTGAACCTCAGGGTTCTCACTTGAAAAGTGAGAAAAACAAGAAATCGTTCCCCAGAGATGGGTAAAGATTAAATGAGATGACAAATGTGAAGCACTGATCACTAAGTTCTCACCAAATAAACACCTGTTGTTATTAGGTCATCTGTCTCTGCATGGGCACCACTTTGGAGGACAAATTGATCAGTGGGCTCCACTCAGCTTTTGGTATTTCTGCTCTAAACCTAATCTGTAAGGATCAATACATTGAAATGGTTAAAGCCAAAAATGAGTTTCTTTGGAATAACTTAATGCACACAATCTGAAGAACCTTAAAACCATTCACAGGGTTTCAATAATTAACTACATATATTTTTAATATATCAGTCAATATCCTTATATCAGTCTTTCTTGTTAAGTCCCAGGTTAAGTGTCAAGATCACTGCCCCCATCCTCCACCCCCTTGGTAGGCTGGTGGCTAGAAGCAGCTCATGGCCCAGGTAGAGTTGCTATCAGTCCTCTTCATGTCTGTTATCTCGTTCCTGCTCATGTTAATATGTGAATTCACATTTCTTTCCTTTTCTCCTGTTTCTCTCTCTCTCTCTCTCTCTCTCTCTCTCTCTCTCTCTCTCTCTCTCTCTCTCTCTGGTACTTAGAGCCATTAAGTTTTCAGACTAATGCTGCTACTACTACATTTCCTCTTTATAGTGACTGCCTGGGTTCAAACCCTCTGTTATGTAAATCTTTTAATCTCCCTGTGCCTCCATTTCCCTATCTGTAAAATGACCTGAAGCAAGAAAAGACCTGCTTCCTGACAGTGTTACAAAGGGACATCCATTTGTGCTGTGTTCGAGGGCCAAGAGGCACAATGCAAAGAGTAGCGAGAGCTTAGACCTGGAGGTGCCTCCTTCAAATCTCAGCTCAACCATTTTCTAGCTGTGTGGACGTGAACAGTTATTTCATGTCTCTTGGCCTGATTTCTCATTTGTAACACAGAGCAGCAGACTGTTGCTGCTGCAGGAAATATCCATTTCCTGGGGTTTTTTTAACCAATAAAACCCTGATTTTGTTTGGAGCTGAAAAGGGCCCAGATAAAATTTTTTAGTTCCACTCTCCCATCTGATACTGGCCATGAGCTTTTAGGAGAAACCACCGAGTACAGCTGATAGAAGGCCGTTTCTAAAGGACAGCCTGGGCTGCCATGAACTTCTCCCTTTGCCTTTTATCCTCTTTCCCCTAGAACCTGGGCACAATGCCTGGAGGGACAGCAAGCCACCCCGTAACCATAAGGCTACAAACATGAGGATGAAGCCTATACACTAAGGATGACTGAACAGAAAGAGGAAAAACCCTCCTCTAACCGCCTCACAGGGTTCCCAACAAGCACTGGGCTGCCCACCTCCAAGCTTGCAAAATAAGTTGCAATTCAAATAGATCCCTATCTTTTAAGTCTTTGTTGGTCAGTTTGTCTGTTATTTGCAGTCAGACTCTTCTCAAAACAGGTACCCACAGGAACTAAAATGATACTTGCTTCCCAGGATCCCTGTGACAGTAAAGTAGGTTAGGTACCTAAAGTGTTTAGAGTGAGTGATTCCTGGCACATGGCAGACTTCCAATAATTGTTTATTCCCTTCTTCCCTTTCCCATGATCACATTTTGAATTCTCCTCCATACGGGTAATTATCAGAGCTACTGGGGGGCCGTCTCAGATATTTTGCTCTTAATGGTTCCCTAAGTGCGAGTTGCCCAACTGAACGTGATCCCACAGTCTGATGTCACATCCCAAAGCACATGTTTCTAGGCTGCCTTCCTAGAGCAGAGTCCCAGGAGAAGGGGCACTAAAGGTCAGGCATTCTCTGAACTAGTACAGGGCATTTATGATAAAGTCCAACCTCCATATTTCACGACTGACGTCCCTACTGAGAAAAGGGTCTGAAAACCACTGTCATGTTGGTTACCTTTATATGTGTAGCTTAAAAAAGCAAAGGTACAAGGGAAACACGGCAGCTTTCTTCAAATATCACTTAGGCCCCTGGGGAGACCTGGCCAAGTATTGGCTGTGTGGACTTGGAAACAACAGCTTCTGAAAACCCTTCCAGTTCTAGATGAGATGCATCGTGGATCACGGGCTTTGAAAGGATGACCATGATATATTCTCAGCAAGTGTTTAGTGAATTGATTAATTAATTAATGAGTTAGGTATTTAGTCCTGATGTTTCTATGGGTAAAGGCAGCTTGAGTCCGAATAGCCAACTTATTGGTGAGAATATGCCCTGTGTGAAATGGGGGTCACCCGGCTTTGGGGTCATCTGAAATCCAGCCTCTCCCTCATGAGCCCCTTTCTGGGACTGTCCAGGGAAAACCACCTTGAAGGGTCAAGGCCTACAGCCTTCCCCAGCCCAATTTCAAAGGCAGTGACTATATAACTTAAATTGCAAAGGCCAGAAGGACTGGCTTATGCTCACTTCTCCGAGACAGTTGTTTTATTTCAGCTGAGTTAGCATCACACATTTTTGGCATCTCTTCCAAGAAGTCTTTTCAGTAGGCCAGAAGCATATGAAACGGAGCCTTTGCTCTCAGAAATGGCATACTGATTGTACTTAAAGTTATTAAATCTTGAATGAATGGAAGAGAAAATGTCATAATCTTAGCAGCGGAGAAGAGAAAGCACACACAAAATCTCCTAATGTGAAGACAGCATGTTGGGAAATGAAGCAAAAGGGAATTTTTCATTACTTGTATCTGGGTTGTATGTTATAGTGAGAAGTACTGCCTACTACAGTTGGTTTTATGTACACCTCCTCTATAACTACCTAAGGACTCCATTGGGCAAAAATTTAATCAAATATCTTGGTTTCTAGTTAGTAGATTTGTGGCAAGCATCAGTGACCAAAAAAAAAAATATATATATATATATATATATATATCTGAAGTATTGGCACCTACTTGGACGCAGTAAATATTCCCTTCTCAAATTCAAGTTGAAAAGAAGGAATTCTCTGATGGAAACAAGGGAATGAGTTCTCTCACTTTTTATTTTTTGACTTATACAACACATTCATTTTATTGAGGACTCAGCATTAAGTTTGAAGTTCCAAACACTGGAACTCATTTTTGAGGTGATATTGGAAAATAGCATCACATTTTTTAAATGAAATTTTTCCACTATCCATAAAAGTCAGCTGAAACATTTCCCATCATTCTTCATTCCTATGCCCTGCCCCCAATTTACCTTTCTATTCTCAAATTTTAAATAAAACCCTCTTTCACAAATTATGAGAAATTTTGAAAAGTGAAATTAAGCCACATGATTTTGGCAATGAGGGGAAGGATGAGGTTCACCTGTATGCTTTCATGATGACTTATTTGGATCATCTAAAAAGCTCTGCATTTTTTTCTCTTTATAAAATTTAAAAAATTTTTTTTTAAATTAAAAAAAAATTTACAATTTTAAAAGGTTACACACCATTTATAGTTATACAAAATACTGGCTACATTCCCCATGTTGTACAATACATCCTTGTAGCCTATATGACACCCAATAGTTTGTACCTCTCACTCCCCCACCCCATATTCCCCCTCTTGCACTGGTAACGACTAGTTTTTTCTCTGTATCTGTGAGTCTGCTTCTTTTTTGTTTGATTCACTAGTTTGCTGTATTTTTTTAGGTTCCACATGTAAGTGATATCATACAGTATTTGCCTTTCTCTGTCTAACTTATTTCACTTAGCATAATGCCCTCCAAGCCCATCCATGTTGCTGCATATGGATTCCATTGTGTGTGTGTGTGTGTGTGTGTGTATGTGTGTATACACATATATATATCTCACATCTTCTTTATCCATTCATCTGTTGATGGACACTTAGGTTGTTTCCATACTTTGGCAATTGTAAACGATGCTGCTGTGAACACTGGGGTGCATGCATCTTTTTGAATTACTGTTTTTGTTTTTTTCAGATATGTACCCAAGAGTGGAAATGCTGGGTCTATGACTAGAAAACTGGTAGTTCTATTTTTAGTTTTTGGAGAAACCACCATACTGTTCTCCACAGTGGCTGCACCAATTTACATTCCCACCAACAGTGTATGAGGGTTCCCTTTTCTCCACATCCTTGCCAACATTTGTTATCTGTGTTCTTTTTGACTCCCCATTCTGATAGGGTGAGGTGATATCTCATTGTGGTTTCGATTTGCATTTCCCTGATGATTAGTGATGTTGGACATCTTTTCATGTGCCTGTTGGCCATCTGCATTTCCTCTTTGGAAAAATGTCCATTCAGTCTTTCTGCCCATATTTTTTTTTAAATTATTTTTGGCTGCACTGGGTCTTCATTGCTGCTCGCGGACCAGCCCATTTTTTAACTGATTTGTTTGGGGCTTTTTTGTTTTTTTTATCCCCACCCCACCACGGTTTTCCCCCCTTGGTGTCCATACGTTTCTTCTCTACATCTGTGTCTCAACTTCTGCCCTGCAAACCAGTTCATCTGTACCATTTTTCTAGGTTCCACATACATGCATTGATATACGATATTTGTTTTTCTCTTTCTGACTTACTTCACTCTTTATGACAGTCTCTAGATCCATCCATGTCTCAACAAATGACTCAATTTCGTTCTTTTTTATGGCTGAGTAATATTCCATTGTATATATGTACCACATCTTCTTTATCCATTCATCTGTTGATGGGCACTTAGGTTGCTTCCATGAGCTGGCTATTGTAAATAGTGCTGCAATGAACATTGGGGTGCATGCGTCTTTTTGAATTATGGTTTTATCTGGGTATATGCCCAGAAGTGGGATTGCTGGATCATATGGTAATTTTATTTTTAGTTTTTTAAGGAACCTCCATACTGTTCTCCATGGTGGCTGTATCAATTTACATTCCCACCAAGAGTGCAAGAGGGTTCCCTTTTCTCCACACCCTCTCCAGCATTTGTTGTTTGTAGATTTTCTGATGATGCCCATTCTAACTGGTGTGAGGTGATACCTCATTGTAGTTTTGATTTGCATTTCTCCAATAATTAGTGATGTTGAAAAGCTTTTCATGTGCTTCTTGGCCATCTGTATGTCTTCTTTGGAGAAATGTCTATTTAGGCCTTCTGCCCATTTTTGGATTGGGTTGTTCATTTTTTTAATATTGAGCTGCATGAGCTGTTTATATATTTTGGAGATTAATCCTTTGTCCATTTTTCATTGGCAAATATTTTCTCCCATTCTGAGGGTTGTCTTTTTGTCTTGTTTATGGTTTCCTTTGCTCTCCAAAAGCTTTGAAGTTTCATTAGGTCCCATTTGTTTTTATTTCCATTACTCTAGGAGGTGGATCAAAAAAGATCTTGCTGTGATTTATGTCAAAGAGTGTTCTTCCTATGTTTTCCTCTAAGAGTTTTACAGTGTCCGGTCTTAAGTTTAGGTCTCTAATCCATTTTGAGTTTATTTTTGTGTATGGTGTTAGGGAGTGTTCTAATTTTATTCTTTCACATGCAGCTGTCCAGTTTTCCCAGCACCACTTATTGAAGAGACTGTCTTTTCTCCATTGTATATCCTTGCCTCCTTGGTCATAGATTAGTTGACCATAGGTGTGTGGGTTTATCTCTGGGCTTTCTATCTTGTTCCATTGATCTATGTTTTTGTTTTTGTGCCAGTACCATATTGTCTTGATTACTGTAGCTTTGTAGTATAGTCTGAAGTCAGTGAGTCTGATTCCTCCAGCTCCGTTTTTTTCCCTCAAGACTGCTTTGGCTATTCGAAGTCTTTTGTGTCTCCATACAAATTTTAAGATTTTTGTTCTAGCTCTGTAAAAAATGCTATTGGTAATTTGATAGGGATTGCATTGAATCTGTAGATTGCTTTGGGTAGTACAGTCATTTTCACAATATTGATTCTTCCAATCCAAGAACAAGGTATATCTCTCCATCTGTTGGTTCATCTTTAATTGCTTTCATCAGTGTCTTATAGTTTTCTGCATACAGGTCTTTTGTCTCCCTAGGTAGGTTTATTCCTAGTTCTTTTATTCTTTTTCTTGCAATGGTAAATGAGAGTGTTTCCTTCATTTCTCTTTCAGATTTTTCATCATTAGTGTATAGGAATGCAAGAGATTTCTGTGCATTAATTTTGTATCCTGCAACTTTACCAAATTCATTGATTAGCTCTGGTAGTTTTCTGGTGGCATCTTTAGGATTCTCTATGTATAGTATCATGTCATGCACAAACAGTGACAGTTTTACTTCTTCTTTTCCAATTTGGAATCCTTTTATTTCTTTTTCTTCTCTGCTTGCCATGTCTAGGACTTCCAAAACTATGTTGAATAATAGTGGTGAGAGTGCACATCCTTCTCTTGTTCCTGATATTAGAGGAAATGCTTTCAGCTTTTCACCATTGAGAATGATGTTTGCTGTGGGTTTGTCATATATTGCCTTTATTATGTTGAGGTATGCCCACTTTCTGGAGAGTTTTTATCATAAATGGGTGTTGAATTTTGTCAAAAGCTTTTTCTGCATCTATTGAGATGATCATATGTTTTTATTCTTCAAATTGTTAATATGGTGTATCACACTGATTGATTTGCATATATTGAAGAATCCTTGCATCCCTGGGATAAATCCCACTTGATCACAGTGTATGATCATTTTAATGTGTTGTTGGACTCTGTTTGCTAGTATTTTGTTGAGGATTTTTGCATCTCTATTCAGCAGTGATATGGGTCTCTAATTTTCATTTTTTGTAGTATCTTTGTCTGGTTTTGGTATCAGGGTGATGGTGGCCTCATAGAATGAGTTTGGGAGTGTTCCTTCCTCCACAATTTTTTGGAAGTTTGAGAAGGATGGGTGTTAGCTCTTCTCTAAATGTTTGATAGAATTCACCTGTGAAGCCATCTGGTCCTGGACTTTTGCTTGTTGGAAGACTTTTAATCACAGTTTCAATTTCATTACTTGTGATTGGTCTGTTTGTATTTTCTATTTATTCCTGGTTCAGTCTTGGAAGCTTACACCTTTCTAAGAATCTGTCAGTTTCTTCTAGATTTTCCATTTTATTGCATAGAGTTGCTTGTAGTAGTCTCTTGGGATGCTTTGTATTTCTGCAGTGGCTGTTGTAACTTCTCCTTTTTCATTTCTAATTTTATTGATTTGAGTCCTCTCCCTCTTTTTCTTGATGAGTCTGGAAAATTGTTTATCAATTTTGTGTGTCTTCTCAAAGAACCAGCGTTTAGTTTTATTGATCTTAGCTATTGTTTTCTTTGTTTCTATTTCATTTATTTCTGCTCTGATCTTTATGATTTCTTTCCTTCTGCTAACTTTCGGTTTTGTTTGTTCTTCTTTCTCTAGTGCCTTTATGTGTAAGGTTAGATTGTTTACTTGAGATTTTTCTTGTTTCTTGAGGTAGGCTTGCATAGCTATAAACTTCTGTCTTAGAACTACTTTTGCTGCATCCCATAGGTTTTGGATCATCGTGCTTTCATTGTCATTTGTCTCTAGGTATTTTTTGATTTCCTCTTTGATTTCTTCAGTGATCTCTTGGTTATTTAGTAACGTATTGTTTAGCCTCCACGTGTTTGTGTTTTTTACGTTTTTTCCCTGTAATTCATTTCTAATCTCATGGCATTGTGTTCAGAAAAGATTTCAATTTTCTTAAATTTACTGAGGCTTGATTTGTGACTCGAGATATGATCTATCCTGGAGAATGTTCCATGCACACTTGAGAAGAAAGTGTAATCTGCTGTGTTTGGATGGAATGTCCTATAAATATCAATTAAATCTATCTGGTCCATTGTGTCATTTAAAGCTCTTTCCTTATTTATTTTCATTTTGGATGATCTGTCCATTGGTGAGGTGTTAAAGTTCCCCACTATTATTGTGTTATTCTCGATTTCCTCTTTTATAGCTGTTAGCAGTTGCCTTATGTATTGAGGTGCTCCTATGTTGGGTGCATATATACTTATAATTGTTATATTTTCTTCTTGGATTGATCTCTTGATCATTATGTCGTTCCTTGTCTCTTGTAACATTCTTTATTTTAAAGTCTATTTTATCTGATATGAGTATTGCTACTCCAGCTTTCTTCTGATTTCCATTTGCATGGAATATCTTTTTCCATCCCCTCACTTTCAGTCTGTCTGTGTGCCTAGGTCTGAAGTGGTTCTCTTGTAGGCATCATATAGATGGGTCTTGTTTTTGTATCCATTCAGCAAGCCCGTGTCTTTTGGTTGGAGCATTTAATCCACTCATGTTTAAGGTATTGATATGTATGTTCCTATGACCATTTTCTAATTGTTTTGTGTTTGCTTTTGTAGGTCCTTTTCTTCTCTTGTGTTTCCCACTTAGAGGAGTTCCTTAAGCATTTGTTGTAGAGCTGGTTTGGTGGTGCTGAATTCTCTTAGCTTTTGCTTGTCTGTAAAGCTTTTGATTTCTCCAATGAATCTGAATGAGATCCTTTGCTGGGTACAGTAATCATTGTAGCTTCTGCCCTTTCATCACTTTAAGTATATCATGCCATTCCCTTCTGGCTTGTAGAGTTTCTGCTGAGAAATCAGCTGTTAACCTTATGGGAGTTCCCTTGTATGTTATTTGTCATTTTTCCCTTGCTGCTTTCAATAATTTTTCTTTGTCTTTAATTTTTGCCAATTTGATTACTATGTGTCTAGGCATGTTTCTCCTTGGGTTTATCCTGTATGGGACTCTCTGTGCTTCCTGGACTTGGGTGGCTATTTCCTTTCCCATGTTAGGGAAGTTTTCGACTATAATCTCTTCAAATATTTTCTCTGGTCCTCTCCCTCTCTTCTCCTTCTGGGACCCCTATAAAGCGAATGTTGTTGTGTTTAATGTTGTCCCAGAGGTTTCTTAGGTTGTCTCCATTTCTTTTCACTCTTTTTTCTTTATTCTGTTCCTCAGCAGTGAATTCTACCATTCTGTCTTCCAGGTCACTTGTCCGTTCTTCTGCCTCAGTTCTTCTGCTATTGATTCCTTCTAGTGTAGTTTTCATTTCAGTTGTTGTATTGTTCATCTCTGTTTGTTTATTCTTTAATTCGTCTAAGTCTTTGTTAAACATTTCTTGCATATTCTCTATCTTTGCTTCCATTCTTTTTCCGAGGTCCTGGATCATCTTCACTATCATTATTGGGAATTCTTTCTCTGGAAGGTTGCCTATTTCCACTTCATTTAGTTGTTTTTCTGGGGTTTTATCTTGTTCCTTCATCTGGTACATATTCCTCTGCCTTTTCATCTTCTCTATCTTTCTGTGAATGTGGTTTTTGTTTCACAGGCTGCAGGATTTTACTTCTTCTTACTTCTGCTGTCTGCCCTCTGGTGGATGCGGCTATCTAAGAGTCTTGTGCAAATTTCCTGATGGGAGGGACTGGTGGTGGGTAGAGCTGTTGCTCTGGTAGGCAGAGCTCAGTAAAACTTTAATCTGCTTAACTGCTGATGGGTGGGGCTGGGTTCCCTCCCTGTTGCTTGTTTGGCCCAAGGCAACCCAACACTGGAGCCACCTGGGCTCTTTGGTGGCGCTAATGGCAGACTCTGGTAGGGCTCACACCAAGGAGTACTTCCAGGAACTTCTGCCAGTGTCCTTGTCCCCACGGTGAGCCACAGCCACACCCCGCCTCTGCAGGAGACCCTCCAACACTAGCAGGTAGGTCTGGTTCAGTCTCCTATGGGGTCACTGCTCCTTCCCCTGGGTCCCGATGCACACACTACCTTGTGTGTGCCCTCCAAGAGTGGAGTCTCTGTTTCCCACAGTCCTGTCAATGTCCTGCAATCAAATCCCACTAGTCTTCAAAGTCTGATTCTCTAGGAATTCCTCCTCCCCTTGCCGGACCCCCAGGTTGGGAAGCCTGACGTGGGGCTCAGAACCTTCACTCCAGTGCATAGACTTCTGTGGTATAAGTGTTCTCCAGTCTGTGAATCACCCACCCAGCAGTTATGGGATTTGATTTTGCTGTGATTGCACCCCTCCCACCATCTCATTGTGGCTTCTCCTTTGTCTTTGGATGTGGGGTATCTCTTTTGGTGAGTTTCAGTGTCCTCCTGTCGATGATTGTCCTGCAGTTAATTGTGATTCTGGTGTTCTCACAAGAGGGAGTGAGAGCACGTCCTTCTCCTCTGCCATCTTGGTTCAGGGCCTATACTCGGGTCCATTAATTTCTAATGCTTTTTTTCCCCCTAAAAAGACGTAATGAATGAAGGCAATAACTTCAAAAACAAACAGGAAAAATAAAAATTACAAACACAGCTATTGCAGTCATTCAACCAAATAGTTAAGTGATGTATTAGTTTCCAGTGGCTACTGTAAACACAACTTGGTAGAGAGAAATTTATTCTCTCCCAGTTTGAGAGGACAGAAGTCTAAAACCAGTCTCACCAGGCTGAAATCAAGGTGTCAGCAGGGTCACACTCCCTCTAGAGGAGAAACTATTTGTCTTCCAGCTTCTGGTGGCTGATGGCATTCCTTGGCTTGTGACTTCATTACTTTTTGGTCACATTGCTTTCTCCTCTTCTGTGTCAGATCTCCTTCTTCCTCCTTCTTATCAGGATACATGTGATTGCATTTATAGCCCATCTGCATAATCCAGGGTTATCTCCCCCCTTAATCACATCTACAAAGTCTTTTTTTTTTTTTTTTTTTTTTTTGCCATTTAAGGTGACAGTCACAGGTTCCAGGGATTGGGACATAGATATCTTTGGAGATGGAGCATTATTTAGCTTTCCACAAGTGGTAAACCTAATATTAATTATATCTATGCACCAGTAACCTAACAAAGTGAAAAACTCAAGAGAGGTGCCTATAAGAACACCCACCTCTGTCCCTGAGCCCCCCATACTCCATGGTCAATTGATTCTTTTATAATAACGATGATGATAAAACATTTATCAAGAATCTGCCATGTGCCTGGTCCTGTTGTAAGTTCCCATGCATTGCCCCCAAAGGATCCTCACAACTACCCAATGAGGTAGGACCATCATATTTCCACAATTTACACATATGGAAATGGAGGAGGCTAAATCCATGTTGAGAGAAGCAGAACCAGGGTGCAAAACTGGGGGCGTCCACCTCCCATGACCCTGTCTCTGGTTCACTGGGAGTGCACCCGACTCCCTGGAAAGGAACGTCTCACGGGCAGGAGCATGTGCCGCTGCTGCAGGTGCCCAGAGAGACCACCGGCTGCAAAACTGGCTTGTGGACTCCAGCTCCAGGAGCTCCACATTGCCCTAAAATAAAATACTGTACTGAGAGAATGAGAGTGTCCCTTTAAATTTTAACGATAGCATAGCTATTTAAGAGATCATTTTAAGTTTACATGAGCATTCAGGTGAATCTTACCTTTCTGAAGGTGAATGTAGCAGATCTAACTAATCACTCCCTTTGATTCTGGATCCTAGGATCCCGGGAATAGCTATTGATGAGCACAGGCGCTAACTGAGCCCATGGGGGTTAACGATGTTCACAGAACTGAGGGTTGCAGAAGCTGCGGATTCTTTTATATTTTATTTTTGTGGTGCAGGAGCAGGAGGGACCAGGAAAATGCCTGTTATTAAGATAAACAGTGATATAAGCCAGACTTTCTGGTCAAATGGATTAAATGACCTATAAAATGATTTTTTCTGAGCCAAACGGTCCACTCAGTGTCCTGGAACACACTATCTCCTAGCCTGTGCTCGCATTGCTCTTCTTGTCCCAATTCCCACCTCCTTTCTGGTCACCCATCATCACATACTGAACACTTAGTATATGCAGGGCATTGTGCTAGGTGCTGCCCATATGAAGGCAATTAAACAGGAGTCCTCCCAACAGTGGAATCTAGAATTAGGTAATGAAAAACAAGTAGTCAGTTTATTCCAACTCTCTTAAACTGGTTAGAGTTATTCACTCATTTACTCATTCATTCAACAAATATTTATTGGGCATCTTCTTTGTGCCAGGCATGAATGAAGTAAAAAATAAAAAGGTATCTAACCCAGCCTGAGAGAGAGGGTAGCTAATGCTTCTAGGAGGAGTTACAGGCTTTGTTTAAGCTGAAAGATGGATGGGAATTATCTAGATCCAGTTAGAAGAGGGTTTTTCAGGCAGTGGAGATCTGTAAAGCGGGGTGTGAGGGGACCAAGTAGGAGTGGCAATGGATAAGGGTGAGGAGTTAGGGCCAGAACTTGGAGCGGCTTGAAGGCTGTGTAAAGATTTCCAGACTTTATCCCAAGGCGGAAAAGGAGCTCTTGAAAAATTTTTTTTTACATTACAAGAAGCACACAGGCTCTGTACAATACATACAAACAGAAGTAAAAAGAGTACATTGTATATCTTCTACTACAACTTGACGGTGCAAGAGTTACTGCCTTTTAAGTATATAATATATCTAAAAAGAAGGAAAACAAAATTTTTTTTAAATTAATGCAGATTGTATCAATGTCAATCTCTTGATTGTGATACTGTACAAAAATTACCCAAGATACTACCATTGGAAGAAATCAAGTGAAGGGTATTATTATTACTATTATTGTATCTCACAATAGTATGTGAATCTACAAAGATCTCAGAACAAACTTTTTTTAAATGCACCACACACGAAAATAAAGGCAAAGACATCTTCACGGGAAGGAGAATATTGATATAGTAAAACAACACAATGGAACCCACTGATAGCTTCTGAAAGGCAATGAAAGCAATTCATCCTATAGAGCTTTAGAGGTGACTAAAGGTTCAGCTGTGGGTCTGTAATCCGCATTTTCATTGCAAAAAAACCCCTGGGAGTGATCAGAGCACTGATACAGGAAGGAAAAATGGAATGGCTCAGATAGCAATGAAATGTTACTAAGAGGAGTAAGATTGTGTGGTTGGGGAAAGAGGTGGCTGCTGGACTATGATTTCTAAGTGGGTTTAGATGTGCCCAACGCCCAGCTTACTAGCAAATAAATTTATGTTCTTTCATTGGCTATTGTAGGATACAGTGCTCACCAGTCGCTTCCTCTCCTGCAGGAACTTCCAGTGATGTTTCTAGCAATGTTCCTTGGATACATATGGACACATGATATATACCGTGTAATGAAATAAACACAAATATAGAGTAGGACATGCTCAGGTCCTAATATTCAATTCATAAGACAAAACATCCTATCACAAACAAGTCAGAGCTTACCAGCCTCTTGAAAGGTTTTTAACAGTGGGAGTGATATAATCAAACTTGTCATTTAGAAGATCCCTCTGGCAGCGGTACAGACAATTTATTGGAGGGGGTGAAGATTCAAGGGAGAAACAGAAAGGACTTCCACTTAAGGGACAGGGGCAATGGAGAGGAGATAGATTCCAGAATTATTAAGGAAGCAAAAATCTCTATCTCAACCATAAGAAATCCCCAGTAGAGCTTGGCCCTTGAATCTGCTGGGGTCAAATTTGGCTGTAAAACAGAAAACTCAAAATAACAATTGTTTAAACAAGATAGATGTTTATTTCTCTTATAAAAAGAAGTCCAGAGACATCAGTTCAGATGTGGTCTGGTGGTTCCAGTGTCACTGAGGAGTCTGGTTCCTCCTGTTCTTCTCATCTACCTTGCAAGTACATAGCTTCTGTCTTTAAAGTTACCTTTTGGTCCAAGATGGCTGCCAGAGCCCACCTAACTGGTCCACAACATTGGTAGTGGAAAAGAAGAAGGGAGAAAGCTGAGCCATCAACTTCTGCAAAGGCTTCTCCAGATCTCCACACATATTGATGTTTATATCTCACTGGCCAAAACCAATGGCTATACGTACTAATGAGGATGACAGGAAAATAATAATATCCTAGCCCTGCTATCATACAAGAATATCTGGAATGCATATTTGATGGATACTTAGCAATCTCTGTCATAGCCATCAATCAAGTGAGACACAGAGAAGGTGAGAATATGCTAGCCCTCCAGGGGATGAGTCACAGAGTTCGGTGGACACTGTGATGTGCCACCCAGGTCTCCTTCCATGAAGGACTTTTGCCTCAGCTGCAGAGAGCATTGTCAACTGAGAGCTTTCATCTGCTAGCCCCTTCTGAGAGCCTCCGCACCCAAGGAGCCTAGATAGCTTATGTTCAATGAACTTCAATACAGGAATATAAGGTGGACATCTTCATCCATCTGAGGACAACTCAGAAGAACTATCCTAGCTCCAGCTCTTTCCTTGGAGTTGGCTAAGGCTACTGTCAAGCTACACTGTAGTTTGAATTTTCAAGCTGGAATCTAAACTCCACAAAAAAAACAACGAACTTCCCTTTTCTCGCCACAAATTTCTCTTTTTTCCAGAAGTGACTCCTACTTCCTTGCCCTCCCTTCCACAGCATGGATGCCATGTTCACTCTTTAATAGACCTCCTGTGTGCCAACCTCCAACTCAGAGTCCACTTCTCAGGCCAGCCAGTGTGGCAAAGAGGGAGCGTGTATCTACCTGAGGTGTCAGAAACTCTGGAAGGAGGCGAAACATTCACATTTATTGAAAGTAGACTGGGCTGAAAAGATGGAGACGTGCCACTGTATGCACGTTTCCTTTTTTCTGTCTCCTGCTTGCTTCTCATGGCTGTCAGTGCGCATGTCTATAGTATCCGTTATGTCGCTTCCAATGTGTAACTATCCATCTAGGTTTGGATAACCAGATCCTCAAACTTGTTAAAACTGTGTGTAAAGAAAAGAAAACGGCTGTTGGGTGAGAGCTGGGTCTTCCTAGATGGAAAGTGCCTGAGTAACCACACGGTAGGACTTCCACTATCTCCAGCTATGCTTATTAGAGCCTTTAAAAAATTTTTATTTTTTGGTTTCTTTCTTGGTTCTTGGCTAGGTTCTAAAGATACGTGAGATGGGACTCTAAATGCAATAAATAAGAGAGGGAAACATTACTCTAACTTTGTGGCATTTTTGGTTCTAACTCAGAAGCCAATTTTCCTTACTCTGTCTGGGGCTTATAGAATTTAGCCTAAAACAGCCTGTCATCATAGACACCCCTTCCTCTGGCATTCCATCTACCCATTTGTGAAAGCTGGTCCACACAAATGTTCACTCAGGATGAAAACAGACCACCTGGGCACCCAGTTGTGTGTGGGGGGGTGCTCATGACCATGGAGGAAAATGTCCCACAGGGGCCAGAACTGCATCATCACCCAGTTCTCAGGCAGGGAGTCCTACCCCCAAAACACTCCCTCCTCACCAGTGTGTACAGGCGACCGGCAAACATTACACTGCACCCAAAACTTCATAGTCAGAAATGTTTTTTTCATTTCCATGACTCAGAGCAAACGTTATTCATATAGTGCCTCTGAATACACCCACTTCTGGAAAAAAAGAGAAATTTGTGGCAAGAAAGGATAACTTTGCCATCATTTCTTCCCGGAGTTTAGATTCTGGGTTAGGGAGCATCAGCTGCTAGTGACACAAGCCTGCGTGCTATGTGCCTTTTGAAGTTTGCCTACTCACAGATCTCTCTGGCTCTTTCCACTTGTCTCTGTCAACAATTGACACTGCAGTCTTTATTTATCTGGATTTTTAAAAATTGAATTTGTGATGGTACCTTTTCTCACAAAAGCACTTTTCAGGCAAATAGTCCATGGCAGTTTCCTCCCGGTTTATTTTAGGGAAAAGTGAGAGAAGATCCTCTTCCTTTGAAAAACCCTAACTAAACTCACACAAGTCTGTAAATATATTTTCTCAGAGACTTTTACTCATCTTTGAATCTTCCAGGGTCTGATACCTGGAGTACAATAGACACTAAATGTTTGTTGAATGAATGAATGAATGAATGAATGAATGAATGAATGAATGAAATGAATGACAATTACTGCGTGAATAAATGAATGTGAGCTCAAAAAGCTTACTGGTAGGAGGATAAAATTCGCTCCTGAAAGGTATAACACAGGAAAGACTGGATGCTGTGAGAAGGTGGGAGGGAATGATCACATCAGGTGAGATGAGTGATGTTCAATCAGGCTGTATCTGGTAGAGTCACCAGGAGGGCTTTACAAATCCCAGAGCCCAACCTGTTAAATCAGAATCTTTCAGGGTGGACCCAGGCATTGGTGTTTTTTTAAAGCTCCTCAGGAGATACCAATGTTCAGCTGGAGTTGAGAGCCACTGGGACATGAGGATCAGAGAGAGATTCATAAAGGAAGTGGTTTTTTAAAACAACCTTTAAGGATGGATAGAGTTTTGGCTTGTAGAAATGAGCAGGAACTAGAGAAGATGGCCTGACCTCCCTTCCCTCCCAACCACAATTCCGGACTGTCTATCCTACCTAATCCAGACAGATGCTGGCAACTGGTAAGGGGGCGCCTGTGCAGTTAAATGACTTTTTCCCCTCTGGGTCATCTAAGAGCCTGGCCACTAGTGTCTGAAGGACTCAGGTGAGGGTCTGAACACTGAGGATCTTGGGAGAGCTGGCCTGAGGGACTGCCCACCCCAGGGCATGTCGGTATCCACTGGTATATTCCAACTCAAGAGCTGAAAAGGAAAGTCAGTGATTTCATCCTTGAGGCTGGGATCTCATGAAAAGATGGGAAACCTAAAGTTTTCCTTCCTGTGGTGACTTCACAGGGATCTGACAACCCACCATTTGCTCCACTGGCAGCCCCTGCAACAGAGACCACAGGGCCTTCCATTACTCTCAGAAGTGATGCTGCAGAAGGCTCTTAGCAATTATACCCAAACCCCAAGGATTAAACAAAGAAAAATAATACATCAGAGAAGGACAAAAGCTAGAGAGAGAGAAATAATAAACAAGGCAATCAAAACATGAAAAATAAAGACTTGTAAAATTTTAGAGCTACTGGAGGAGGTCGTCTACAAACTATACAAAAAAATAACAGTAATAAGAGGTGCTGAGGAGATTTTTAAAACACCTTCAGAAGACAGCCTAGAATTTAAATAGGCAAATGTGATCTTCAAATTAAAACAAGTTGAGTTAAGTAAAGAGTAGGATAGTCAGTGTTGAGACTCAATTCAGGGCCTAGAGGATCAAGTGGAAGAAACTATTCAAACCACAGAACTGATGGCTTCCGTAGGGAAAGGAGAAATTCCAGAAGGAGAAGGAGGAACAGCTGGAGAGAGGCAACAAACAATGATGCGAGAAAATTTGGTACAGATGAGGAAAGATCAGTACCTGTCTTGCAAGTTTTCACCAAATTCTACACCAGGTGTACCTTGGTCAATTTCCAAATTCCAAAGGTAAAGCAATAAATCTTTCAGGTTTACAGGTAAAAAGAACAAGATAGGAGAATCACATTGGCACTCAACTCTGCTGCACTGAAAACTAGGAGAGTAACATTTATGGACTTTTGAGAAAAAGGACTGCAACCTAGGATTCCTCTGCTGGCCAAGTTAGCCTTCATCTGTCAGCGAGAAAGAAAGATATTTGGGGCGTGCAAGAATTCAGAGAATATATTATTCCCACGCCCTATCTGGGGAAAATACTAAAGAAAGGGCTCTAATTAAACAACAAATGAATCATAGCAGAAACCTCAAGATCAGGAAAAAAGAATAAGTAAAAGGAAAGAGTAGTGAGCTATGATACTTGCTATTTATATAAATATGTGTAATATCTAAATCCATAACAGTAGGTTGCCTGAGAATGTGTAATATAAATTCTAAATGAGGATTCTTGAAATAGGCAAGGAACATTCCAAGGAAATTCTAATAATAATAATAATCCAGAATGAAAAACTCTTTTATATCTCAGCAAAACCCAGAAGTGGGAGAGAAATGAGGCAACAAAGCAAAAGCATTTATTCTATCTCCTCTGGAGAGAGAAAGGGGAAGGAAGGAGGAAGATAGTCTTCTAAAAGAGAGTTAGTAAACATGAAAGTGGAACTAAATAGAAAAGAAAATCATATGAGACACTACTGAACAAATCCAAAGGCTTGTTCTTAAAAAGTTCAATGAAATTGATAAACCCTTCCCTAGTCTGTTTAAAGAAAAGTGAGAACAAAAAACTAAACAAGAACGCTCCCCAGATGTGAGAGCCCAGAGCCACCTGCCCGCCAGCATCTGCCCTGGGACTCAGGGGCTCAGGGATGGGGTCAGGATGCCCCACCCTTCCCCACACGTCCCATCCCCCCACGTCCCAGATTTGTCTCAGCCACGTAGCTGACGTTGGATCAAAAGCTGCAGGTGACATCAACGGTCCCAAGAGCATTGCTCTAATTAAGAATAATACAATAATTTTGGACGATTAAAAAATAAATAAATAAAAAATAAACAAGAACACGTGAAACACATAATGTTCTGTGTCAATTATACCTCAATTTTAAAAAATAGACAAAATTGGGAGTGAAAAATGAGCCATCATCACAGATACAGAAGAGATTAAAATAATTATAAGAATTTATTATATGCTAATTCTATGACAATAAATTTGAAGATCTAGAGGAAATTACCAAAATTAATCCAAGTGAAGACCTGAATAACAATTTTAGTGGGAGAGGAAAGAAAGGTTGTTAAATATCAACCATTAACAAGGGTATCAGGACAGATGGTTTAACAGCTCAGCTTTCTAATCTTCAAAGAATAGATAATATCAGTGTTAATTAGTTTATTCTAGACCATGGAAAAAATTGAAAGCTTCTCAATTTATTTTATGAAGCAAGCATGATTTTAATGCTAGATAAAATATTAACAAATAGAATCTAGCCATGTGGCAAAAAAAATAATACACTGTAACTAAGCAGAGTTTATTCTAGGATTACAAAGCACAACATCAAGATATCTATCAACATAAATATGTTCATCAATAAATTAAAAGTGAAAAACCATACCCTATCAATAGTTCCTGAAAAGGCATTTGATAAAATTCAGCAGCCATCCATATTAAAGCTTTAAGGAAAATAAGAATGAAGTGATAGTTGTTGTATAAAATAAAGCCTCTTTATCAAAAACCAATAGCCAATATCATTCTCATTGGTCAAACACCAAAAGCACTTCAATTGAAATCAAATCCAGACAAAAATGCCCACTATTGCCACTGTAACTCAACATTTTCTTCAAGATTCAGAGATTAAAACAAATGTCTTAAGGTAAGAAAATGAAGTGATTAGTACAAGCATGTGAAAGAAGAAATAAAATATTGGAATATTTCTTTTTGCTCATGGTTTTATCTCTTCTTTTCAGATTTATGCCTGCTATTAATGTTCCTGTTTAACACTGACTTGGAGGTTTTTAGAAAATACAATAAGAACATAAAATTAAGTAACTGACATAAATATTTGATAATATTTTCTTCCCTTGACCACATGACTGCATTCCTAGAAAACTCAGGAAACTCTAGTTTTAAAAAAACACTCAAATTAATGAAGAATTTGGTAAGGTGACAAATTTTACAGAAATGCATATAAAAATTAATCACTCCTCTATAGTATAGTATGTTCACCTAAAAATAGAAATGAGAAAAATATTCAGTTAATTTTAGTGACAAAATCTATTAAATATTGAGGGATAAATAGAAAGGAAACATAAGACTATGGAAAAAAACCTTATGAAAAAAACCACAACAAAATCTGAAGAAATTTTAACACCAAACAATTTGTTCGAAGGAGTTAATATCTTAACAAATTCCTTCTCCCCCCAAATATAAATGTAATACAATGCCAATTATAATCCCAGTAGTTTGTGGGTTTTGTTTTGGTTTTTTTTGGCTGGGGTTTTAATAGGAGTTGCATTATATTTGTATATCACTTTGGGGAGAATTAGTTATCTTTACTATGTTGAGTCTCTCAATCCACAGCCATGGTCCCCCTTTCATTTATTTAGACCTTTGATTTCTCTCCACAGCACCAGTAGATTTTTTGATTGTAAGTAAATTGGTTTTGAAGTATAGTGTACATACAGAAAAGTGCCAAACCATAAGTGTGCCCATGTAACTAACATCCCCATAAAGAAATATAAAGAAATATAACATAACCAGCACTCCTTAAGTTCCCCATCCCGTCCCCTCCCAGTGTCCCCCAACACCAAGGAGAAACCACCTACTGTCTTGACTTCTAATACCACAGACTTACTTTGCCTCCAACAGGTTTTGTTTTTTAATTGGATAAAATGTGCTTAGAACTTACACAGACAATAAATGTTCAGAAGATAAGAAAAATAGGAAAAAGAATAACAATAAGAGACGTCTAACCTTATCAGTATCAGAGAACTCCAAAAAGCTATAGTAATTAAATCATTGTGTATTAGTACAGGAAGAGACCAACAGTAAGAGGTACAGAATAAGGGATGAAAAAAATCAATCCCGGTACATGTGAGCATTTAATACAAAGCTGATAATTCAAGACAGCAGGGAAAGAATAGATTATTTAATAAATGATACTAGCTCAACTTACTAGAACAAGTTGAATCCCATCTTATGCTATATACTAAAACAAATTTTAGACATATGTAAGACTTGTTACATTTGTATAAAATAAAACAATAAATAGCTTAGAAGAAAATGTAGGTAAATACATAGGCTGGGGAATCTTCTTATCAGAATAGGAAACCCAGAACCTCTGAAAGAAAGACATATTTGACTTAAATTGAAAATGCCACTAAGATAATAGGTAAGTGATAGATTTGGAGGGAAAAAGTTTTACAGATGACAGGTAAATGATAAATAACAATACTATAAAAAGAGCTCCTACAAATTGCCCAATCAAAAAATGGGCAAAGACTATGAATAGATAATTCACAGAAAAGCAAATCAAAATTCTCAACAAACGTGAAAAGATGCTCAAGCTCACCAGTAGTCCTCAAACTGCAAATTAAGTTTACAATGAAATATCACTTTATGACGAACTGAATGTAAAATATTAAAACAAGAGTGATAGTGACTGTTGCTAGTAGGGGTGTGGGTAAAGCATTCTCCATATTTCACTACTGAAAATATGATGTTTGGGCCTTTTTGAAAGCAATCTGGAAATATATAATAAATTTTAAAGTACACATGCCCTTCAACCTTGGAATCTATTCGGTAGAAGCAAAAGCATCAGTACATAAAGATACAGGCTTAAGAATATTTATTTGTAAATCAGATAGCTAGTGGGAAGCTGCCGCATAGCACAGGGAGATCACCTCTGTGCTTTGTGACCACCTAGAGGGGTGGGATAGGGAGGGTGGGAGAGAGGGTGACGCAAGAGGGAAGAGATATGGGAACATATGTATATGTATAACTGATTCACTTTGTTGCAAAGGAAAAACTAACACACTATTGTAAAACAGTTATACTCCAATAAAGATGTTTTTTAAAAATAATATTGCTTCACTGTTTGTAGCGACAGAAACATAAAACAAAAAAAATGTCTTTCAAGAGAAAGATAAATAATGGATAAATTATGAAAAGAGTCTCATCATGAATTATTATGTAAGCCAACACAAAACAATGAATCAGAACCATACTAGGTGACAGAGGGATTTCCACAAGGTATTTTCGAGTGAGAAATAGAATATGTACAAAATCCATGATCTAATTTTTCCAGAGAAAGCATTGAACTCCCCCAAACCATACATATACAGAGATTTACCTATTTATCATCTATCTGATAGATATATAATCTATATATGTGTGTGTATATAATCTTATATCATTATATGAAGATGGAGAAAGTTAAAAGGCTATTAGCACCTGGTCATCTGGGGTAAGGGACTGGGGGAGAGAGCTGGTGGGATGGATACTTGAGAAGACTAAGAAATGAGAAGTTGCAGGGAATGTACGGATGGGAGTGAGTCGTTCCACGTATCTGAAGGGTACTTCAAGGATTCTGGGTATACTCAAAGTTTGAACTCCAGAGCTGCTGGTGGGGGCCTTTCCTGGGGGATACTAAGGCCAAACCCTCCTTAGAGGATGTGGGTACAGGACATAACACAGAGAATGCCTTCTGTCCCTCCTAACAACTGACCCGGTGAAATCATGTCATGTCGAATACCAAGGCCACTGTGAGAAACCCATAGTCTGGGATGTGCAGGACCTAATGCTGTGTTTAGGGTGAAGTGTTCCTACAGGTCTCCTGCCAGGGGGCAATGGGGTAACCGTGGGATCACTGTATGTGTATATGGAACCCAATAACCCCCAGGGACCTTATGGCCTAGTTTGGGCAGGTCAAAGTCCTACCAAAGTCCACAACTCAAGTTATTAAGAACAAACCTTAAGAGATTTTCACTTACTTCTCTTACAGAACATTAAGGGATCCAATTCCTATTCCATATCGACCATCTTAAACTACCCTTTCTCAGGGTTTTACTTTGAGGTGATGAAAATGTTTCAGAAATAGATAGGTGGTGGTTCCACAACATGGTGAATGTAACTAAACGCCACTGAATTTTGCACTTTAAAAAGGATAATTTTATGTTATGTGAATTTCACCTCAATGAATTATTTAGAAAAAAAAATACCTTTTCTCTCCCAGCCTAAAACTTATTTTGTATCTTACTCTCAACTCTACCAAAAACATTCCTGAAAGCCCAGTCCACAAACCCCTCCACTTTAGTTCCTTTTCTCTTCCCCCCTGTTTCCTGTAGTCCTGTCTGCACCCATCCCTCTATCCCATGTCTCAAAACCCCAGGAGGCAGGCTGGCAAACATGGAATTCCGCATGTGGGTGAGGAAAGAGGGGAGCTGAGGTGGGGAAAGACACATTTTCCTTTAACAGGTGGTGGGAATGGGCGAGCCGAAGGCTGGGATTACTCATTAGTAAGTTTTGCCTCTTTCACATATGGGAGCATAAGGTAATTTGGGTACCAGCCGCCCTCAGCAGCCTGTCTTCCCCCACACTGTGAGTCGCTGCCCCCGCCTGTCACGACAGCTTGTTCTCAGCCCCCCAAAGCCAAGGCCCTGTGACTGGGAGCCCCCATCTAAAGGTTGCTTTTGGATGGGGATAGGGAACCTCCCTCCTTTGGTGGGAGGGAGTCAGGGAGGGACGGATGTATGGGAGAGCTCCACTGGGCAGCACGCAGTCTTGCAGAACAGGTGGTTTTGTTTATTTTCCTGCATTTCATTTACAAAATTGTACCCTTTCCTAAAATAGCCTCAGGACTCAAGCACAACAAGTACAGGCACAGCGAGATGGCATTTAATTCAAATACAGAAATTTAAGCAGTCAACATCATGATGGAGCGACAGAAATCACCGCAAAGTAAACATCCAAGCAGCCACTGCCCTTTGGCTGCTCAGCAACTGAGAGGACAGGACAGGAGACAGGCATGTCCCAGCTCAGCCCCTCACCCTGTTCACCCAGGGCAGGGCCGGAAGGCAGGAACAGGCCAGTCCAGAGGGTCTGGGCCCCCAAGGCTCCAGAATGCACAACTCCAGCCCCTACCTCAAATGAAGTTGGGTTTCCCTGGGCTATTTTATGGGTTAACTATGGTTTTAGGGAATCAATCTGTTAATATTACTAATACCAAAAAAAAAAAAAAACCACTTCTGAAAGTCATTATGGCACAGTAGAAAGAGCTTTCCACTCCATTAACTCCCACCCACCCCCTTTTTTTTTTTGAGCCAAATTAACTTAGGTTCAAATCCTGGCTCTGTCACTTACCAGCTGTGTTGAACTTGCACAAATCACGTAAATTCTCCAGGCTTCTGTTTGCTCATCTCTGGGGCAAGGTCAGAGTGATATCACTGGTTTACTGGGAATCTCAGTTCACAGGGGTCATAAACATGAAACGGTTTATTTTTCCTGAAATTGCTCCCAAACTCTCAAACCGCCCATTTCTCACTGGGTAGCTGCTCCTTTGAGTGACAGATCAGCCCAATTCCATAGTGTTTCAGTCACCTTTTATCATTAAACGGTTATTTTCATTCCTTAAGATTCTGCCCTGTTCATTTTAAAATTTCAACCTTCTGTCCATTTCCAGTACTTTTCCTTCCCTCTTAAAACTGCAGAATGCCAATGAAATTAGAGTTCTAGATAAATAACGTTTTCATCTAAGTACCTCTCATTTTGTTTGCTAAACCTGGCAACCCTCCACCTTCTCCCAAGCACAGGCTTTAGGGAAGTGGTTACCAATTCAGGCTGCTCATTAAAAATGTCAATGCCTGGGTTCCGTTCCAGACCGGTTAAATCGGAATATCTGGGCATACCAAGAATTTTTTTTTTTAAGTTTCCCCGAGAGAGTGGAACGTGCACTCGGGGATGACGGCAGCGCTTTGGAGGGAGGTCCGGTTTCTTCCCGTTCTAGCAACGCCTCCCGCTTCCCAGCATGCACTGCTGCGGCGTGGGGGGCCGAAGACGGAGAGGCCGGTGTCGTTTTACGATACTGTTGGTCCGCTGGTCACGACAGCGCCTCCACTTGACACCGACGGGCCCTTTGTTCCCAGTGTGTGGGCAGGCATCCAAATGCGGGCTCTCCTGTTACGTGCTCTGGAGGGCTCCGTGAGGGGCTTCCTTCTGCCTGCTCCCTGGTGGGGAGACGAGGTTTCCGCTTGCCTCCAAATCATCCCTCTGCCGGAAGTAACCCCCCCACCCCGGCCCAACAGCTTCCTGCTGCTGAGAGCCCCCTCCCGCCCCTCGGCGCCCTTCCGAGGGGAGGGTACTGGCAAGATAGCTTAAACCACACTGCCTCCTACAGGCCAAGGTGACCTAAAGGGCTCGTCTCAGCAAGCCGGCACTTCGCACCTGTTGTTCTCAGGTGAGGGTCCAATTCCAGCACCTTCCTCTGCACCCAACCACCATGTTACCCTCATAATAACTCATGTTTGTTGAGATCTTCTGGGTGCCTGGCACTGTGCTCAGCTATTTATCTCCTTTAATCCTCGAAAACAGGGTGGGGAGATAGGATTCATTTCCCCACTTTTCCGATAAGAAATTGTGGCTAAGACAGTTTAAGTAATTTGCCGAAGGTCATACAGCTAATAAGAATCAGAGTTCAAATTTGACTCCAAAACCTTGCCTATACCGCTATAATTTATAATAGTCCTACTGTAATGTAATTTATGAAACTTATGAAACTTATCTTGGTTTCTCGATAAATATTAGTTCTCTTACTAGATAACCTCATACTGGGAATCTATCATCAAGTACAGTTTTATAACGTTCAGTCCAAGTTACTTGGAAACAATGTCAAGCTTTGTTTCATCATCCCCATGTATTAATCTATTAACTAATTCACTCTTTTAAAACATATACTATGTGTCAGGTTCTGTGCTAGTACCAAGATAGAGAACAAGAAAAATTTAGTATTAGTTTCTCTTGGCTGCTGCTACAAATTACCGCAACTCAGTCACTTAACAGAAATTTATTATCTCACAGTTCTGGAAGCTGGAAGGCTGAAATCAAGATGTTGGCAGGGCCACACTCCCTCTGAAGATTCTATGGGAACATCTCCTTGCCGTTTGCAGTTTATGGTGGCTCAAGGTGTTCCTTGGATTGTGGCTGCATCACCCAATCTCTGCCTTGGTCTTCATGTGACCTTTTCCCTGTGTTTATGTCTTCTCCTCTTGTCTCTATAAGGACACTTGTCATTGGTTCTGGGACCCACCCACGCAATCCAGGATGATCTCATCTCAAGGTATGTAACTTAATTACATCTGCAAAGACTCTTTTTACAAATAAGATTACATTCACATGTTCCAGGAGTTAGGATGTAGACATATCTTTGGGGGGCAGGGGAGGGTACTATTTAATTCAATACAAAATTATAATGCAGTGTGTTGGAAAGAACTTGTTTGGTCTTTGGAGTGAAAAATACATGTGTTCAAATTCCACCCATTCCATTAGCTCAGGCAAATTACTCAAATTTTCTGATATGTTAGTTTGGGTCTTCTGAGAAGAAGATGCCACCTGGGATTAGATGTGCAAGAGGTTTATTGGAGGAAGTGCCTGTGGGATTCCTTAGGGATCCTCACTTGCATTTCACTGGATAGACTGTTCTGCATGATTATATCTAGCTGCAAGGGAGTCTAGAAAGATAAGATAAGATAAGTCTAGAAAGATAATTTATCTAGAAAGATAAGTTTCCAGGCTTTATTGTACAGAAAAGCAAGGGGGAAAGGGAATTTTGAATGTGGCATGACATTTGGAAACTCCAGTTCCTATCATGGAAGCAAAATGCCTAAATCCAGCTAAATATGTGTTTGGGGATGAGGCAAAGGTCATCAAAGTGACTCTTGGAAGTGCATTGGTTTGCCAGATGAATGGGGGCATTTCAGGCAGAAGGTGTGCATATGCAGATCTGTGGGTCAGAAGGGCCTGCTGAAGAAATGGCCAGCAATTTGGAAACGTTAGACAATAACGAATGAGGTAGAGAGTGTTGAAAAATGATGAAAAACACATGTCCCATATCAAGGCATTTGGATTTTATGCTTTAAGACAGGGATGCCCAACATTTTGGTTGTGTAGCTTTAGTCAATAAAAATCTTTTTTGGAGTGTACACCCCTAGTGTATATTTATTTATTTATTTACCTATAATTGAAATACTGCACTAATATGCCAGGTGGGTTATAAGTTGCACACTAGAGTATAAGCTCCCTGATGGCAAGGAATTATTCTTTTATTCACTGCCTATCCCCAGTACCTAGATGGCCCCGGCACAGAAAAATACTTAATAAATACTTATTAATGACAGAATGAAAATTTAATAGAAATTGTAATTCTACATTTCTTCTTACACCCCATGGATCATCTTGTTACACCTGGGATGCATGCAGCCTCCCTTGGATTTCAGCAGTGTGAGTAATAAGAGTTTCTGAGGGGTTTGAAACAGTAACATGATGAAGATCTCAGAAATATGATTCTGGAGTGGTGTGGAGGAGACCAGAAGGCAAGTTAGCAGGTAGACTAGAACAGTAGTTCCTGAACCTCTAGGATTTCATGGACCAGTAATGGTAATAACAGTAGTATCATCAACTATTATTTTTTTCAATTTGTCAGCTTTTTTGTTTTTGCTAATAAGGATTAAGGGGAAAAAGATTATTTGAGATTTTATTTTTAATGAAACACATTTTCATACCAAAAATGTATGAAGGACAATCTCAGATTAGAGGTGAGTTCTTTTTTTAATAGATTTTTAAAAATTGTGGTAAAATATACATAACACAACATTTACCATCTTGACCATTTTTAAGTTTATAATTCTGTGGCATTACGTATATTTGCATTGTTCTGTAACCATCACCACCATCCATCTCCAGAATGCTTTTATCTTCTCCAAATGAAAGTCTGTACTCCTTAAACACTAACTCCCCTTTCTCCCATCTCTTCATCTCCTGGCGGTCACCATTCTATTTTCTGTCTCTAGAAGTTTGACTCTTCTAGGTACCTCATACAAATGGAATCATATAATATTTGTCATTTAGAGACTGGCTTACTTCATTCAGAATAATATCTTCAAAGTTCATCCGTGTTGTAGCATGTGTCAGAATGTCCTCCTTTTTTAAGGCTGAATAATATTCCTTTTGTGTATATTCCATATTTTGTCTATTCATTTATCTGTCAGTGGACAGTTTTTTCCCACGGAATTACTGGATCATAATTCCATGTTGATAGTTCTCTGTTTAATTTTCTGAGGAACCGCCATACTATTCTCCACAGTGGCTGCACAGTTTTAAGTTCCCACGGGTAATGCACAAGTTTTCTACTTTCTGCATATCCTTACCAACAGTTGATATTTTGTTTTGTTTTGTTTCATTTTTTATAACTGCCATCTGAATGAATGTGAAGTGATAGCTCATTGTGGTTTTAATTTGCATTTCCCTAATGATTAGTGATACTGAGAATCTTTTTATGTGTTTATTGGCCATTTACATATCTTCTTTGGAAAAATATCTGTTCAAGTCCTTTGCCCATTTTTTAATCTAGTCATCTTGTTGTTGGATTGCAGGACTTCTTTATATATTCTGGATATTACTCTCTTATCAGATAGATGATTTGCAAATATTTTCTCCCATTCCATGGGTTATATTTTGCCCTCTCGATAGTATCTTTTGATGCACAGAAGTTTTATATTTTTATGAAGTCCAATTTTTATCGATTTTTTTCCTTTGTTGCCTGTGCTTTTAGAATCATGTCCAGGATATTGTTGCTAAGTCTAATGTCATGAAACTTTCCCATATGTTTTCTTCAAAGAGTTTTCTGGTTTTAGATCTTACATTTAGGCCCTTGATCCATTTTGAATTAATTCTGGTATATATTGTAAGATAAGAGTCCAACTTCATTTTTTGAGTTTTTTATTTTAAATAAATTTAGACATATCTAGAAACTCACTACATTGTCTTTAATTTTCTTTTTCCCTGAGAGTCAATCAGCTGACTCTCCCTAACTTCCACAACATAGATTCATCTCTGGGGACCAAGAATAGATAATTGGCCTGTTACTGATTAGACTTTGAGGTCACTCTTTCTTTCCAGTGACTGTTGATCTGTTTAGAACAGTAAGCAGTCAGTGATTTACAGAATGTCATCCTGCACACACAGAGGAAGATACCCCCTCTAGAATGGCAAAGGTAATGGAACAGAGCTCTGGCTGGGCAGAATCCTTCAAGTGATGCCGGTATTTAAAATCATGTGAGGATCTATCTTAAATGCTTGGTCATAGCCTTTTTAATATATATATATAAAAATTTATTGATTGATTTATTTCTGTTTTTGGCTGCATTGGGTCTTCGTTGCTGCATGTGACCTTCTCTCTAGTTGTGGAGAGCAGGGGCTACTCTTCATTGTGGTGCGCGGGCTTCTCATTGCGGTGGCTCCTCTTGTTGCAGAGCACGGGCTTTAGGCATGCGGGCCTCAGTAGTTGTGCCTCGACGGCTCTAGAGTGCAGGCTCAGTAGCTGTGGCTCACGGGCTTAGTTGCTCCGTGGCATGTGGGATCTTCCTGGACCAGAACTCGAACCCGTGTCCCCTGCATTGGCAGGTGGATTCTCAACCACTGTGCTGCCAGGGAAGCCCCATAACCTTTTTCTTAATCATAAATTTCAATGAGTCAATGTACCGTGATATTTATTACAGTGTCGTTTATAGCAATGAAAAATTGGAAATGTCCAACACCAGGGGACTGGTAAATAAATTAAAGGCAGCCACATGATAAAATTATTCAGCCACTAAAAGTCATATTTTCAAAAAAGCTTTCAATGACAGTTCAATGTTTCCAGTACAATGCTAAGTGAAAAGAGCAAGACACAAAACAGTATAAAGTGTAGGAAGACCTCAACCTCGTGAGAAATACACATACTCACACACCGTCTCACAGAATATAACACCGGAGGAATACGTATTAGAGGCATAACAGTGGGTGTCTCTGGGAGGTAAGATATTGGGTGGGTTTCATTTTCTTCTTTATATTTTCCAGTGTTTTCTCAAATCCAGATGAGAGAAGCTGTCCCCACTCCCATTTACCCCAGTGCACACCCATATGACAAATCTCAACAGATAAGGTCCGCATTCCCACTACTAAGATCCCCGGGCCGCCCTGGATTCTGTATACACTGCATCCTGATTGTCAAACTCTCCTTCAGTTTTGGGTGATTACCTTGTCTCCACCCAGTAATTTTCCCCTTTTGCTTAAGAGGGAAGAGGTGGTTTCTGTTGCCTGTAAATAAAAGAACTTTAATTAATACTATACCCTAATTGCTTTAGATACATACATTTTTATATCCTCAACTAGTTGTTAGCTCTTTGATGCTAAGGACTCTGTCTTTGCTTTCTCTGTACCTCTCAGAGTACAACTAAGCCAATTCTAGGAACAACAGGAGCACAAATACTGTGAATTTCCCTCAAATAGGTGGGGAGCTCAAGGGGGCACCTAACACTCCTGGATGGTATGTTTGGTAACTGCGAGCCTTAAGGTGTGGGGAAGGTGATAAAAAATAAAGAGGGCCTCCCCTTGCGTCAGCTGTTGGGGCACAGGACTGGGGCTTTTCAGGAACAGAGCTAGCTTTTAGGAGGAGAAAAGTCCTGTTATAAAAATATTCTCTTCACTGCTAGTCATTAACCAGCAGGCCTGGCTCTTCGAGAGAGTGACCAGCCACGTGGGCCGGGAGCAGAATCCAGCCCCATCTAATTAGAAGCCCGGGCTCCTCATCAACAAGGATCCTGGGAACATTTCAAGGGGCCTTTCTGAAGTCAGAAAATGCAGGCTTACACCAGCTTACAAACTGACCCCTCCCCAACCAGGCTTTTCTTTCTTCTTTTTTTTTTGTAATAAAGCAGTTTCATAGATGATGTCTCTACTGTGTGATGAGGCTTTTGTACAGTATCTTCCCCTCTTCAAAAGAGGTAAATTTAGACAGGGGTAAACCTCACTGCCTCTACCCTGAGCATGGCAGCCTGCCCCTCCCATCTGTGTGTCTGTCCCCTTGGGCCTCTGCTGTTTTGTTCCTGACTCCCTTTCAAGTCTCGGCTCTGTTCCCTTTGGCAGGAATGACTGTGCTCAAATTCCTTCCTGCCATCACCCGCCTACTACCTACCAGTTCTTCTGCTTAGATGCCACCTGCCCCAGAGAACCTTCTCTGACCCCACCCCCAAACCTCACCCGCCTTCTTCCCTCCCGCACCTCTAAGACTGGGTCATACCCACCCACCTGGGTAACACGCCACCCCTGTTCAGGCTCTTCCCAGCACTTTCACACCGAATAGCAACAGTCTGCTTGTCTGTCTCCCCACTAAACTGAAAACTGCATGAGGCCAGGGGCTGGATCTTCCTCCCCACTGCAGCCGCTGTGTCGGCACTTGGTACAGAGTTCACGCATTCCCTCAGTGAACATTTGTTGACTGCATCCTGTGTGCCAGGCGCTAGGAACAAATGGTGAACAGAAACCCGGTGCACACCCCCACGGTCTTGTTGGCACTTCCCACGTACACAGCTCTCTCCTCACGCCCTGGCTTTCTGCTGAATCCCCTTGTCGCAAATCTGCTGTGTAGAGTGACATCAGGGAGTCAGACTTCGTTATAAAAGTTCTGTGAAAACGCATGCAGGTGGCTGAAGCCACACTCCTTAAGCAGCAAAAAATGAGTCTGAATCATTTTCTAATTTTGCTCTTAAAAATCTCTCTCCTACCTTATGTAAAGCTGAAAAACTCTTGTAGATGATAACATGAATTTCCTTGAAGGAGCTAATGTAATGCTTCTAAACCTATCTTGTGCTATTGGAACAAACCAGGAAGCTACTCTTTAGCCTGTTTCCCTCTTTTTACATGTCTGTTTCATAGATCAAATAATGTCTAGTTGCTAGAAAAGGCTCTCATTACTTCTTTGTTTTCCTTTGCAACTCACGGGGCTCCTGGGACAATTCATTAAGGTTTAGCGTATGACCCCCCACTCTTCACCATCTAGGAAGCTCAGGAAGAGACGGCACAGGAAAGGAAAGACAACAACAGCCCCCAAACTAAGAGCAAGAGACCTCAGAGACAGAAGTTGCATGTCAAAGGAAACTGGACAGTGAGAAATGTGCCTGGGCCACTAACCTTTGGGCACCAGAAGGCTTACACCTGCTACAGGTGGCCCACACCTGGGGGACAGTGATCAAGTGAAGGCTGGACAAAGATGAGATGGCTTCAATCTAGGCTGAGTTTGAAAGCAGAGACAGGACAATCAAGGCCATTGGCAACTGAGGAATGAGGACGCTGAATGATGACAGGAGAGAAACGGGGCTTCTCCAAGCCAGAGACCTCACTAAGCAGTTGTCCCCCTAGGGATTTCCTGTGAGGTATCCTGGATCTTTAAGAAGATATTCTGTAGTTAGAGACCAGGCTAAAATGACACCACTGAACAGACTGGTGTCCTCATTTTTTGTAGATTTATTTTCCTGTCGTAAAAAGTGGCACATACAGAGGAAAAGCATAGACACAAATAATCTAATCCCATCACCCAGAGACTCTGGGTCTTTCCCTAGAGTCTTTGTTAATCTGTGCATATAAAAGCACCCTCAAACTTTCCCCCCAAAGTAGGAAATCACATGGCATATTCTATGTTCTAACCTCCTTTTCCTCACTTAAAAATATATAACAATGTTGTTCCATATCAATTTATATAGATTTGTATGACTTTTTATGATTAAATAGTATTCAGTCATAGGAATTTTGAGTAATTTATTTAATTCCCTCTGGTTTAGAAATTTTTTAATCATTATAAACAATGTTACAGTGACATCTTTGCCAATAAAACTCAGTCCATAGCCATGATGATTATCTTAGGGTAAATTCCTACAAGTAGAATTACTGGAACAAATGGTATGCATGTGCATGTTTTTAAAGAATTTGAATAGGATTCCAAATTACCTTTAAAAGGTCATGCCAATTTATACCCCTGGGTCCTGCTGGCAGTGTAAAAGCATTTCCATTTTCTCACCTTCTCAATAAAGTGTACCTTACCAGATGCTAATGCAGGAGAACACTGCAATACTAATTAGGCAAATTTCAAGGGAAGTATGCATCAAAATTTTATCATCCCAGTTTCCTTCCATCCTCAGCCCTCTCACACCCCTCTATTCTGTCTCTTTGTTTTCTCCTTGGCACGATTTGGGTAGCCATCTCTCTCTTGCATTGTCTTAACAGGTTTGAAGGTAAGGAACATGTCCGATTCAATTTATACTCTTCTATACTCTTAGGGCCTAGCACAGAGTTTTGTTGGTGACACATTTGTTAAATGAGCTAAGTTAAATGAATTCAAATGTATAATTTTGATCCAAAATATCTCAAGAGATAGAAAGTGACATAGTGTAGAAAAATGGCATTTGGTAAATTAGGAAGAGAATGAAAATGAGTGTTTTATTTTGAAGTCCAAAAGCTGCTTAGCAAGAATCTGTACCCTTAGGTTCCTAAAAGAATACTTGCCAATGTTGCCCATAGGCAACAGGTTCACTTAGTTATTCATTCTTTTATTCAGACACTTACTAGAGGCCTGTCAAGCACCAAGCACATCAGTGAAATAAACATACTCGCTGCACTCATGGATATGACAATGGAGCTGGAGAGCAGAAACATACACATTGATTCTGCAAGAGATATCAAGCACTCATGATGTGCCAGTCCCCAGGGATACAGAAATAAATATCTCATCTGTGACCTCTAGGAGCTTATGATTGAGTAGAGAAGAGAAACTGTAGAGAAATAATTTCACCATTGTGTGATGAGTGCTATGCCTATCACTGCACCACACCAGCATAAGGCACCATGACGTGGAGGGAAAAGAATGGGCTTCAGGATCAGGCAGATCTACGTTTGAATTTATGATCTGCTTTCTAGCTCTGTGACCCTGGGCAAGCCACTTCTAGTTTCAGTTTCCTTATACCAGGCTTAATGTACAGATTGAAAGAAATAATGTGTATGAAGGGCCTTCAATACCTGTAGATGGTAAATGATGCTGTTAGCAGGATGAGGTCAGGGAATGATTCACAGAGGAGCCGGTGCTGGGACTGGACCAGGAAAACAATGTGACATTATTGGGCACAAAACGTGGAGAAGGACATTTCAAAGGAAAGGGAGTAGCATAGGCAAAGTAGAGGCATAAAACCACTTGGTCTGTTTGGATAATCATGGTTGTTAAGTGATGTTGTACCATAAAAAATAAGGAACAAGGAAGGGCAGGAAACAAGGAGCAAGAAGTGAGCAAAATCCAGATCACCGTATGTCATAGTGAGGAGCATGGTGGTGTCTTCTACAGTTGAGATGTCCAATACAGCAGCCGCTAGCCTCATGTGGCTATGTAAATGTAAGGGAATGACAGACATAGAAAACAAACTTACCTTTACCAAAGGGGAAAGTGCAGGGAGGGATAAATTAGGAGTTTGGGGTTCGCAGATACAAACTACTACATATAAAATAGATAACCAACAAGGACCTACTGTATAGCACAGGGAACTATACTCAATATCTTGTAATAACGTATAATGAAAAAGAATATATATATGTATACCTGAATACTTTGCTGTGTACCAGAAACTAACACAACATTGTAAATCAATTATACTTCAATAAAAAATAAATTAAAAATAAATAAGTGTAAGTGAATAAAAATGAAATAAAATGTAAAATTCAGTTCTTCAGTCACACAAGCCATATTTCAATAGTCATATTTCATTATTCAGTCCCAATAGTCACATGAGGCTAGTGGCCAGCATATTAGACAGTTCGATAGCGAACATTTCCATCATCGTAGGAATTTGTATTGGACAGTGCTGCTCTAGAACCCAGCTACTCAGAGTGGTCAGCAGACCAGAAGCATTGGCCTCATCTGGGAGCTTGCTAGAAATGCAGACCCTCAGATCCCCAGACCCGGTGAATTAGAATTTGCATTTAACAAGATGCACCCCACTTCCCCACCCCAGCTCTGGTGATTCATGTTGCACATAGAAGTGTGAGACGCACTGCTCTCTAGAAGAGGGGTCCTCAACCCCTGGGCCGCGAGCAAAGCTTCGTCTGCCGCTCCCCATCGCTCCTCATCACTCGCATTACCTCCTGAACCATCTCCCCCCACCACCCCTCGTTTGTGGAAAAACTGTCTTCCATGAAACGTGTCCCTGGTGCCAAAAAGGTTGGGGACCGCTACTCTAGAATGGGGAGCCATTGAATGGTTTAAGCAGAAACAGCATGGTCAAACTCACATTTTTTTCTTATTTTCCTTCATTTTTTTATCCAGCTCCCCATCTCCCCATTTCCCCCACTGCCCCACCCCACCCCTCCAGCAGACAGCGTTCTACTCTCTACCTCCATGAGTAGAGATGGAGTTGTCTTTTTGTGCCCATCTTATTTCATATAGCATAATGTCCTCCAGGCTCATCCTTGTTGTGGCAAATGACAGGATTTCCTTCTTTTTAAAGGCTGAATATCATATCATATATTATATATATATATGTGAGATATATATATATATATCACATTTTCTTTATCCATTCATCCATTGAGGGACACACTTGGGTTGTTTCCATTCTTGACTATTGTGAACAATGCTACAATGTACATGGGAATGCAGATACCTCTTTGAGATACTGATTTTATCTCCTTTGGATACACTATACTCAGAAGTGAGCTGCTGGATTATATGATAGTTCTATTTTTAATTTTTTCAGGAACCTCCGTACTAGTTTTCATAATGGCTGAACCAATTTACATTCCCACCAACGTTGTACAAGTGTTCCTATTTCTCCACATCCTTTCCAACATTTATCTTTTGTCTTTTGATAATATCCATTCTGACAGGTTTGAGGTGATATCTCATTGTGCATTTCCTTGATGACTAATGATGTTGGGCATCTTTTCATATATCTGTTGGCCATTGGTATGTCTTCTTTTGAGAAATGTCTGTTCAAGTCCTTTACCCATTGTTAATTGGGTTATGTGTTTTCTTGCTATTGGTTATTTGAGTTTCTTGTATATTTTAGATATTAGCCTTTTATCAGATATATGGTTGGCAAATATTTTTCCTATTCCACTAGGTTGTCTCCTCACTCTATTCATTGTTTCCTTTGCTATGCAGAAGGTTTTTTTTGTTTGATGAAATCCGATTTGTCTATTTTTACTTCTGTTTTCTATGCTTTTGGGGTCATCTCCAAAAAATCATTGCCCAGACCAATGTCAAGAACCTTTTCTCCTATGTTTTCTTCTAGTAGTTTTACAGTTTCAGGTCTTATATTTGTCTTTAATTCATTTTGAGTTGACTTTTGTATATGGAGTGAGATGAGGATCTAATTTCATTCTTCTACATATTGATATCCAGTTTTCCAAGGACCATTTACTGAAGAGACTGTTCTTTCCGTATTGTGTGTTCTTGGCACCCTCATAGAAGATCACCTGGCCATATATATGAGGGTTTATTTCTGGGTTCTCTTTTTCTGTTCCTTTGGGCTATATGTCTGTTTTTATGCCAGAACCCATACTGTTTTGATTACTATAGGTTTGTAATATAGTTTGAAATCAGGATGTGTGATGCCTCCAGCTTTGTTCTTCTTTCTCAAAATTACTTCACCTATTCAGGGGTTTTGTGATTCCCTGTCAATTTTAGAATTTTTTTTTCTATTTCTGTGAAAAATGCCACTGGAGTTTTGATAGAGATCACATTGAATCTGTAGATCACTTTGGGTAGTATGGACAGTTTAACAATATCAATTCTTCCAGTTCATAAACACAGAATATCTTTCCATTGATGTGTGTCTTCAATTACTTTCATCATTGTTTTCAAACCTGCATTTTAGAAGTTTACTCTTGAATGAGGATAATGAAAGGAAGGCAAGACCAGTAGAAGTGAGCCTAGTCAGGAGACACTAGCAACAGGGCTGTTGTTGCCACTTTTGAGTAAATTTTTAATTTTTGTGGTACGCGGGCCTCCCACCGCCGCGGCCTCTCCCATCGCGGAGCACAGGCTCCGGACGCGCAGGCCCAGCGGCCACGGCCCATGGGCCCAGCCGGTCCGCGGCACGCGGGATCTCCCCGGACCGGGGCACGAACCCTCGTCCCCCGCATCAGCAGGCGGGCCCCCAACCACTGCGCCACCAGAGAAGCCCTAGAGTAAATTTTTAAAAGGCAACTTTTCTTCATAGAAGCTGCCCAGACAAGCTTGGTGAACAGGGTGTACTAGATTTAAGCCCTGCTTCAGCCCAGGCATCCTTGTGCAATGAACCCAGTGCATGATCGTATGAAGAAGTATATTGGCAGTTGTCCAGGTGAGTGATGAGGAAGGCCTGAACTACACAGCTTGAAGATGTTGATTAACAGCAATAAGCACCACTATATGCAGTATTGCTTTGTAACATACCATGTGCATCTTACACATACAAGGGCAATGGCAGTTGTGAGAAAGTAAGAATCTGCACTGCAAAGACCAATAAGGAGGGCTGGCCTCTTTACATCATATGCTAATGGGCAGCCCTGCCCTGTAGAGTCCCTGTTTCATTTCACATCAGGAAAGTGATTAAACCAATTGCCTTACACCAGTGCTGTATTTCATGTGTATAATACCCATAATTTGAGGTTTGAACACAATTGCAGTAAATTATACTACTCACAGGAAAAGTTCATTAAACTTATATAGGCTTATTGAAAAGTGTGTCGTTTAAAGCAATCAGTATCCCCAAGTTGAAATGTGCTTTCTTGTTTTATAATCAAAGAGATTGTGTACTTCAAAACTCTGTTCATTCAAAGTCTGTTTTTTTCTAAAATAATAGGAGTTTTTAGAAAATGTTAACCCATTTGGAGAATGGTCACCTTTTAAATCATGGGACATAATGCTAAAAAGATTAGAAAAAAAACCTAAAAGCAACCTTAAGTGGAAAGAGTCTTTAAAACTCAGTTTCTCTCATTTGTAGAGAAAAAAATTTTTTAAAAAGAAAAATACCCTCAGTTTTCTCTCTATTCTGAATACTTCTGAATTTCTTGGATATGGCAAAGTTTAATTTATGCACTTCCAATGGCTTTAGATAACATGAGTTGGGGCAGAGAAAATGCCAGGGTATTTGAGGATTGTTGAATAAAAGGATCATTCACAACTGTTTAGGCAGGGCTGAAGGGAATCAAGGAGGACTGCAGCAGCACTCTGGGTCTAGCAACGGCTGGGAGATGTTACAAAACTTGGCCAGAAGAGGAAAGGAGAGAGGGTAGTTTCTGAAACTCTGCCAGAGAAGGCTGACCATAAGGAGCCTTGGCCTTTGGTAGAGGGATGCAGCCAACTTACAAGACCTATCAGAAAGGGAGTTGAGGGAATAAATGTCCCAGCCTCACACTCCTCCCTCCCTCTCTTCTTCTCCTGGCATCTCCCATTGGCCAAACCTAATAGGAAGCCAAATGGTAAGGAATCTATTGCTACAGTCCCTTCGGGAGAGCCTCCCAAAACACAAAGCAAGGGGCAGAAGGGTAAAGAGTGAACGGGAGGGTGGAATCAAGATGGCATACTAGGAGGACGTGGAATTCGCCTCTCCTCACAACTAGGGCACTTACCAGGCACCAGTGAGGGACCACAGACACCTAAAGGGACAGGAGGAATGCCCAGCAATCGGCTTGCGGGATCTTGGTTCCCAGGCCGGAGGCTGGGCCTGAGCTCCTGTGGTGGGAACTCTGAGTCCAAACCACTGGACTAACAGAGAACCTCAGACCCCAGGGAATGTCAGTTGGAGTGAGGCCTCCCAGGTCCTCATCTCAGCACCAAGACCTGGCTCTATCCAGCTGCCTGCAAACTCCAGTACTGGAAGTCTCAGGCCAAACAACCAGTAAGAGAGGAATATAGGACCTCACACACACACACACACACACACACACACACAAAGAAACAACAAAAAAATATCTTACAGACAAAGGAGCCAGGTAAAAACCTACAAGAACAAATAAATGAAGAGAAAATAGGCAACCTACCTGAAAAAGAATTCAGAGTAATGATAATAAAGATGATCCAAAATCTCAGAAACAGAATGGAGAAAATACGAGAAACATTTAACAAGGATCTAGAGGAACTAAAGAGCAAAACAAACAGTGATGAACAAAACAATTACTAAAATTAAAAATACTCTAGAAGGAATCAATAGCAGAATAACTGAGGCAGAAGAACAGATAAGGGATCTAGAAGATAAAATGGTGGAGATAACTGCCAGGGAGCAGAATAAAGGAAGAAGAAAGAAAAGAATTGAGGACAGTCTCAGATACCTCTGGGACAACATTAAACACACCAACATTCAAATTATAAGGGTCCCAGAAGAAGAAGAGAAAAAGAAAGGGTCTGAGAAAATATATGAAGAAATTATAGGAGGGGAGCTTCAAGGTGGTGGAAGAGTAAGATGTGGAGATCTCCTTCCTCCCCACAAATACATCAGAAATACATCTACATGTGGAACAGTTCCTACAGAACACCTACTGAACGCTGGCAGAACTCAGACCTCCCCAAAGGCAAGAAACTCTCCACATACCTGGGTAGGGCAAAAGAAAAAAGAAGAAACAGAGACAAAGGAATAGTGACAGGACCTGCACCAGTGGGAGGGAGCCATGAAGGAGGAAAGGTTTCCACACACTAGGAAGGCCCTTCACTGGCAGAGACTGTGGGTGGCGGAGGGGGGAAGATTCGGAGCCGCGGAGGAGAGCACAGCAACAGGGGTGCAGAGGGCAAAGCAGAGAGATTCCCGCACAGAGGATAGGTGCCAACCAGCATTCACCAGCCTGAGAGGCTTGTCTGCTCACCCGCCGGGGCGGGCAGGGACTGGGAGCTGAGGGTCGGGCTTTGGAGGTCGGATCCCAGGGACATGACTGGGGTTGGCTGTGTGAACACAGCCTGAAGGGGGCTAGTGCACCACAGCTACCCGGGAGGGAGTCCGGGAAAATGTCTGGAGCTGCCGAAGAGGCAAGAGACCATTGTTTTGGAGTGCCCGAGGAGAAGGGATTCAGAGCACCGCCTAAAGGAACTCCAGTGATGGGCGCGAGCCGTGGCTATCAGCGCAGACCCCAGAGACGGGCATGAGACGCTATGGCCGCTGCTGCAGCCACCAAGAAGCCTGTGTGTGAGCACAGGTCACTCTCCACACCTCCTCTCCCAGGAGCCTGTGCAGCCCGCCACTGCCAGGGTCCCGTGATCCAGGGACAGCTACCCCGGGAGAACGCACGGCGTACCTCAGGCTGTTGCAACGTCATGCTGGCCTCTGCCGCCGCAGGCTTGCCCCACATTCTGTACCCCTCCTTCCCCCCAGCCTGAGTGAGCCAGAGCCCCGGAATCAGCAGCTCCTTTAACCCTGAGTGAAGAACAGACGCCCTCAGGCAACCTACACGCAGAGGCAGGGGCAAATCCAAAGCTGAACTCCAGGAGCTGTGTGAACAAAGAAGAGAAAGGGAAATCTCTCCCAGCAGCCTCAGGAGCAGCAGATTACATCTGTACAACCAGCTTGATGTACCTGCATCTGTGGAATACCTGAATAGACAACGAATCATCCCAAATTAAGGAGGTGGACTTCGAGAGCAATGATATATATATATTTTTTTCTCTTTTTGTGAATGTGTATGTGTATGCTTCTGTGTGTGACTTGTCTGCATAGCTTTGCTTTTACCATTGTCATAGGGTTCTGTCAGTCCGTTTTTGTTTTGTTTTGTTTTGTTTTTTTAGTATAGTTTTTAGCACTTGTTATCATTGGTGGATTTCTTTTCTGGTTTGGTTGCTCTCTTCTTTCTTTTCCTTTTATTTTTTATTACTTAAAAAATTTTAATAATTATTTTTTATGTTAATAATTTTATTTTATTTTACTTTATTTTATTTTATCTTCTTTCTTTTTTTTCTCTCTTTTATTCTGAGCTGTGTAGATGACAGGCTCTTGGTGCTCCAGCCAGGCATCAGGGCTGTGCCTCTGAGGTGGGAGAGGCAAGTTCAGGACACTGGTCCACAAGAGACCTCCCAGATCGATGTAATATCAAATGGCAAAAATCTCCCAGAGATCTCCATCTCAATTCCAAGACCCAGCTCCACTCAACGACCAGCAAGCTGCAGTGGTGGACACCCTATGCCAAACAGCTATCAAGACAGGAACAAAACTCCATCCATTAGCAGAGAGGCTGCCTAAAATAATAGTAAGGCCACAGACACCCCAAAAACACCACCAGACATGGACCTGTCCAGGAGAAAGATAAGATCCAACCTCATACACCAGAACACAGGCACAAGTCCCCTCCACCAGGAAGCCTACACAACCCACTGAACCAACCTTAGCCACTGGAGACAGACACCAAAAACAACGGGAACTACGAACCTGCAGCCTGAGAAAAGGAGACCCCAAACACGGTAAATTAAGCAAAATGAGAAGACAGAGAAACACACAGCAGATAAAGGAGCGAGGCAAAAACCCACCAGACTAAACAAATGAAGAGGAAATATGCAGTCTACCTGAAAAAGAATTCAGAATAATGATAGTAAAGATGATCCAAAATCTTGGAAATAGAATGGAGAAAATATAAGAAAGTTTTAACAAGGACCTAGAAGAACTAAAGAGCAAACAAATAGTGATGAATAACACAATAAATGAAATTTAAAATTCTCTAGAAGGGATCAATAACAGAATAACTGAGGTAGAAGAACGAATAAATGACCTGGAAGATAAAATAGTGGAAATAACTACTGCAGAGCAGAATAAAGAAAAAAGAATAAAAAGAATTGAGGATAGTCTCAGAGACTTCTAGGACAACACTAAATGCACCAACATTCAAATAATAGGGGTCCCATAAGAAGAAGAGAAAAAGAGAGGGACTGAGAAAATATTTGAAGAGATTATAGTTGAAAACTTCCCTAATATGGGAAAGGAAATAGTTAATCAAGTCCAGGAAGCACAGAGTCCCATATAGGATAAATCCAAGGAGAAACATGCCAAGACACATATTAATAAAACTATCAAAAATTAAATACAAAGAAAAAATATTAAAAGCAGCAAGGGAAAAACAACAAATAACACACCAGGGAATCCCCATAAGGTTAAAAGCTGATCTTTCAGCAGAAACTCTGCAAGCCAGAAGGGAGTGGCAGAACATATTTAAAGTGATGAAGGAGAAAAACCTACAACCAAGATTACTCTACCCAGTAAGGATCTCATTCAGATTTGACAGAGAAATTAAAACCTTTACACACAAGTAAAGGCAAAGAGAATTCAGCACCACCAAACCAACTTTACAACAAATGCTAAAGGAACTTCTCTAGGTAGGAAGCACAAGAGAAGGAAAAGACCTACAGTAACAAACCCAAAACAATTAAGAAAATGGTAATAGGAACATACATATTGATAATTACCTTCAACGTAAATGGATTAAATGCTCCAACCAAAAGACATAGGCTGGCTGAATGGATACAAAAACAAGACCCGTATATATGCTGTCTACAAGACACCCACCTCAGACCTAGGGACACATACAGACTGAAAGTGAGGGGATGGAAAAAGATATTCCATGCAAATGGAAATCAAAAGAAAACTGAAGTAGCAATTCTCATATCAGACAAAATAGACTTTACAGCAAAGACTATTACAAGACACAAGGAAGGAAACTACATAATGATCAAGGGATCAATCCAAGAGGAAGGTATAACAACTGTAAATATTTACGCACCCAACGTAGGAGCACCTCAATATATAAGGCAAATACTAACAGCCATAAAAGAGGAAATCAACAGTAACACAATCATAGTAGGGGAATTTGACACCCCACTTTCACCAATGGACAGATTATCCAAGATGAATATAAACATGGAAACACAAGCTTTAAATGATACATTAAAAAACATGGGCTTAACTGATATTTATAGGACATTCCATCCCAAAACAACAGAATACACATACTTCTCAAGTGCTCATGGAACATTCTCCAGGGTAGATCATATCTTGGGTCACAAATCAAGCCTTGGTAAATTTAAGAAAACTGAAATCATGTGAAGTATCTTTCCCAACCACAATGCTATGAGACTAGATATCAATTACAGGAAAAAAAATGTGTAAAAAACACAAACACATGGAGGTTAAACAATACACTACTTAATAACCAAGAGCAAAGAAGAAATCAGAGGAAATTTAAAAATACCTATAAATAAATGACAGTGAAAACATGACAACCCAAAACCTATGGGATGAAGCAAAAGCAGTTCTAAGAGGAAAGCTTATAGCAATACAATCCTACCTTAAGAAACAAGAAATATCTCAAATAACCTAACCTTACACCTATAGCAATTAGAGAAAGAACAAAAAAACCCAAAGGTAGCAGAAGGAAAGAAATCATAAAGATCAGATCAGAAATAAATGAAAAAAAATGAAGGAAACAATAGCAAAGACCAATAAAACTAAAAGCTGGTTCTTTGAGAAGATAAACAAAACTGATAAATGTTTAGACAGACTCATGAAGAAAAAAAGGGAGAAAACTCAAATTAATAGAAATAGAAATGAAAAAAGGAGAAGTAACAACTGACACTGCAGAAATACAAAGGATCATGAGAGATTATTACAACCAACTATATGCCAATAAATTGGACAACCTGGAAGAAATGGACAAATTCTGAGAAAAGCACAACCTTCCGAGACTGAACCAGGAAGAAATAGAAAACATAAACAGACCAATCACAAACACCAAAATTGAAACTGTGATTAAAAATCTTCCAACAAACAAAAGCCCAGGACCAGATGGCTTCACAGGCGGATTCTATTAAACATTTTGAGAAGAGCTAACACCTATCCTTCTCAAACTCTTCCAAAATATAGTAGAGGGAGGAACACTCCCAAACTCATTCTATGAGGCCGCTATCACCCTTTTGCCAAAACCAGACAAAGATGTCAGAAGCAAAGAAAACTACAGGCCAATATCACTGACGAACATAGATGCAAAAATCCTCAACAAAATACTAGCAAGCAAAATCCAACAGCACATTAAAAGGATCATACACCATGATCAAGTGGGGTTTATCCCAGGAATGCAAGGATTCTTCAATATATGCATATCAATCAATGTGATACACCATATTAACAAACTGAAGGAGAAAAACCATATGATCATCTCAGTAGATGCAGAGAAAGCTTTTGGCAAAATTCAACACCCATTTAGGATAAAAACCCTCCAGAAAGAAGGCATAGAGGGAACTCTCCTCAACATAAAAGCCATATGCAACGAACCCACAGCCAACATCATCCTCAATGGTGAAAAACTGAAAGCATTTCCACTAAGATCAGGAACAAGACAAGGTTGCCCACTCTCACCACTATTATTCAACATAGTTTTGGAAGTTTTAGCCACAGCAATCAGAGAAGAAAAGGAAATAAAAGGAATCCAAATCAGAGAAGTAAAGCTGTCACTATTTACAGATGATATGATACTATACATAGAGAATCCTAAAGATGCTACCAGAAAACTACTAGAGCTAATCAATGAATTTGGTAAAGTAGCAGGATACAAAATTAATGCACAGATATCTCTTGCATTCCCATACATTAATGATGAAAAATCTGAAAGAGAAATTAAGAAAACACTCCCATTTACCATTGCAACAAAAAGAATAAAATATCTAGGAATAAACCTACCTAAGGAGACAAAAGTTCTGTATGCAGAAAAGTATAAGACACTGATGAAAGAAATTAAAGTTGATACAAATAAATGGAGAGGTATACTATGTTCTTGGATTGTAAGAATCAACATTGTAAAAATGACTCTACTACCCAAAGCAATCTACAGATTCAATGCATTCCCTATCAAACTACCACTGGCATTTTTCACAGAACTAGAACAAAAAATTTCACAGTTTGTATGGAAACACAAAAGACCCCGAATAGCCAAAGCAATCTTGAGAAAGAAAAATGGAGCTGTTGGAATCAGGCTCCCTGACTTCAGACTATACTACAAAGCTACAGTAATCAAGACAGTATGCTACTGGCAAAAAAACAGAAATATAGATCAATGGAACAGGATAGAAAGCCCAGAGATAAATCCATGCACATATGGTCACCTTATATTTGATAAAGAGGGCAAAAATATACAATGGAGAAAAGACAGCCTTTTCTATAAGTGGTGCTGGGAAACTGGACAGCTACCTGTAAAAGAATAAAATTAGAATACTCCCTAACACCATACATAAAAATAAACTCAAAATGGATTAAAGACCTTAATGTTGAGCTTCCCTGGTGGCACAGTGGTTGAGAATCTGCCTGCCGTTGCAGGGGACACGTTCGTGCCCCGGTCCGGGAAGATCCCACATGCCGTGGAGCGGCTGGGGCCCTGAGCCATGGCCGCTGAGCCTGTGCGTCCAGAGCCTGTGCTCCACAACGGGAGAGGCCACAACAGTGAGAGGCCTGCGTACCGCAAAAAAAATAAAAATAAAAAATAAAGACCTAAATGTTAAGGCCAGACACTATCAAACTCTTAGAAGAAAACATAGGCAGAATACTCCATGACATAAATCACAGTAAGATCCTTTTTGACCCACCTTTTAGAGAAATGGAAATAAATAAATAAATAAATAAATGATACCTAAAGAAACTTAAAAGTTTTTGCACAGCAATGGAAACCATAAACAAGAAGAAAAGACAATCCTCAGAATGGGAGAAATTATTTGCAAACGAAGCAACTGACAAAGGATTAATCTCCAAAATATACAAACAGCTCATGCAGCTCAATATCAAAAAACAAACAACCCAATCCAAAAATGGGCAGAAGACCTAAACAGACATTTCTCCAAAAAAGATATGCAGATTGCCAGCAAACACATGAAAGGATGCTCAACATCACTAATAATTAGAGAAATGCAAATCAAAACTACAATGAGCTATCATCTCACACCAGTCAGAATGCCATCATCAAAAAATCTACAAACAATAAATGCTGGAGAGGGTGTGGAGAAAAGGGAACCCTGTTGCACTGTTGGTGGGAATGTAAGTTGATACAACCACTATGGAGAGCAGTATGGAGGTTCCCTAAAAAACTAAAAATAAAACTACCATATGACCCAGCAATTCCACTATTGGGAATATACCCTGAGAAAACCATAATTCAAAAAGAGTCATGTACCACAATGTTCATTGCAGCTCTATTTACAATAGCCAGGACATGGAAGCAACCTAAGTGCCCATCAAAAGCTGAATGGATAAAGAAGATGTGGTACATATATAAAATGGAATATTACTCAGCCATAAGAAGAAACGAAATTCAGTTATTTGTAGTGAGGTGGATGGACCTAGAATCTGTCATACAGAGTAAAGTAAGTCAGAAAGAGGAAAACAAATACCATATGCTAACATACACACACACACACACACACACATATATATTTATATCTATAAAATCTAAAAAAAAAAAGTTCTGATAAACCTAGGGGCAGGACAGGAATAAAGATACAGACGTAGGGCATCCCTGGTGGTGCAGTGGTTGAGAATCCGCCTGCCAATGCAGGGGACACGGGTTCGTGCCCCGGTCTGGGAAGATCCCACATGCCGCGGAGCAGCTGGGCCCGTGAGCCATGGCCACTGAGCCTGCGCGTCCGGAGCCTGTGCTCCGCAACGGGAGAGGCCACAGCAGTGAAAGGCCCGCATACCGCAAAAAAAAAAAAAAAAGATACAGCCGTATAGAACGGACTTGAGGACACAGGGAGGGGGAAGGGTAAGCTGGGACGAAGTGAGAGAGTAGCATGGACATAGATACACTACCAAATGTAAAATAGCTAGTTGGAAGCAGCTGCATAGCACAGGGAGTCAGCCTGGTGCTCTGCAACCACATAGATGGGTGGGATAAGGAGGGTGGGAGGGAGATACAAGATGGAGGGGATATGGGGATATATGTATACATATAGCTGATTCACTTTGTTATACAGCAGAAACTAAAACAATATTTTAAAGCAATTATACTCCAATAAAGATGTTAAAAAAGAAAGAGTGACTGGACTATATCCAGCACTCATACCACAAACACAGACACAGTTAAACACATATCTTACATGTTCGTATCACGTCACAGTTAGGAAGAAATTCAAAATATCCTTCAAATATGCACCTGACTCATAGCTAATACTCCATATATATTTATTGAATAAATCAATGAAATATATTATTTTCAACTGATCTAACTTTTTAAATTCCCAATAATTAGATTTATTTATATATTTATTTTTTTATTATGGAAAAATATACATAATTTACCATTTTAGCCATCTTAAAGTGGCATCAAGTACATTCATGATGTTGCACAACCACCATTATTACCCAGTTCCATTTTCATTATCCCAAATGGACACCCCATACTACAAATTTGTTTTTAAAGTGACAGACTTATTTTGTGTGCAAAGATTTGTGAAAGATAATTGGTACATAAGAGCTATTAAATACAAAAAAAAAAAAAGATATTAAATGGTGTGACAATTTTCCTATTAGGAAAGGATAACGGATAAAAAAACAAACTTCAGTGTGATTGTATCTACAGAAACATAGTGAAATACATGTAGTTACACAGAATTAATACACAGTATGTAGTTAATTCAAATATAGGACCCGAATATTTACGGAAATAACTTCCTGTTCACCACCTTAATGATCAAATTGGCCAGGAAGTCGACCAATTCTTCACTTCACTTTGACTATACAGATGCGAATGCCCTGATAGCACAGCCTTCTTCCTTCTCCAGTGGGGAAACAGCCATTTTCAATTCTCAGACCTTGCCAATGAAACCAAAACAAATTCCTGAAGAGTTTTGAGCGAGCATAATTTCTTTTTTTTTTTTTTTTTTTTTTTTTTTTTGAGCGAGCATAATTTCAATCACAACTGGCCTGTTAGTGGCAAGTGGGAGGTCCAGTCCTGGGTCTGCTGTTCACTAGCTGCGTGGATGCAGAACCCACCAACCAGGCCTCCCATATCTATAAAACGTCAGGGCTGGACTTTGAGCCCCAAAGCCTCTTGTGACACTATCCTCTGTCCAAAAACCTTCAAAGCTTTCAGTGAAAAACTCTCTCTCAGTCTAAAGACAGCAAATATCTAAACACACAGTATTTACCCTTCTGATGAAATGGACGGTGTGGAATTTGACCCTTTTGACAAATCATGGATACAAAAGCCAACGTTCTGTGAGTCTACAGACAGTGGAGAAACAAGTAAGCCAGATTCACTGACCAACGTAGTTTTTAATGGGTATTTTAATGACATGAAGAAGCTAGTTCTGAGCTTTCATCTGCAGCACAGTTCTCCCCATGGTGCTGGGAGACTGGCATTGATCCATCCTCACCTGGTCTCCTTGGTAACCAAGGGCCTAGATCTGTGAGTCGTTTGCAGGACATCTGGCCAGGATTAAAATGCAGATGACCACGATAAGAGATCCAGCCCTGGCTTTTGAAGACCCCCTGCTAATTAAAGACTCAGCAGCCTTGGGCTGGGATGTGGAGTGCCCAGAACTGCTGGCAGTCAGGTCGGCACAGTGGTTGAGAAGGTGGGCTCTGGAATCAGACTGCTTGGGAGTAAATACCAACCTGTCTCTCGCTAATGGTGGAATTTGCGGCAAGTTTTAATTTGCCTCTCTGGGTCTCAATTTCCTCACTTGTCAAAGGAGTTTACTGAAGGACCTTCTTCATGTAGTTGTTGTCAGGATTAAGTGCATTTAAAGACTGAAAGTACTTAGAGTCAGGGTTCAGCATGAAGTAGCCAGCAGTAGTAACAATGAGATGATTATGTAACACCAGTAAGAAACAGAGCTTTTTTGAGACGACCACATGCAGCATTGTTTTGGGGGAGATCCTAGCAAAGGTGGTGGGACTATAAAAACACAGCTGGAAAAGGCTCTGCTCTGTTCCTTCACAAGTACACAAGGTTAGATTAGCATGGCAGGGATTTGAACAGCAGGAGAAGATTGTGAAGATTGAAATCGATGATTTTGGCATCAGACAGATCTGAGTTGGGATCCTAGCTCCACAGATTACTAGCCGTGTGAACTCCAGTAACTCAATCTGTCTGAGCCTTACTTTCCTCAAATGTTCAATGGGCAGAACCTACCTCAGAGGGTGTCTTGATGATTCAATGGACGATGCATGAAAAGTGCCCAGCACACTGCCGAGAACATAGCAAGTGGGCAATAGATATTAATGACTGTTATTCTTGTTCATTCATTTCATTTGTCAAACATTTACCAGGACTAGCTGTGTGTCTATTACCAAACCTGACACCAAGAATTCAAAAATGATTAGGAGGTGAGGTTCATGCTCCTAAATATCTAAGCAGCATAAATATCCTCCTAAATATCCTAATGTCCTAGTTTATTCTGAAAATGAATCATAGATCCACCAAGTCACAGGAGAGCCACCTTCGGAGTGCCCCGTGCACAGGTGTGGGATTACAGAGGAGGACCCAGGTGGGAGATGAGCCTGGTCAGGACTAAAGGAAGCTGCTGGAGGGTCTGGATGGCTGAGGAGAGACAGTGTGGTCTAGGGGTTAGGTACGGGCCCGTCTCAGATGGTTGGCATCCCAGATCTGCCCCCATGAGCTCGTACGACCTTGGTTAAGTTACTTCATCCCTCCCTGCCTCGGTTTCCTCAGCTGTAAAATGGTGAAATGATAACACTTGCAGGGTTAAATGAGTTAAAACCCAATGAAGCATGTGGCTTGCAGGAAAAGCTATTGTTACGATGTGGGTAAGAGAAAGTGAGAATTTTTCAGGCACATAAGATATCAGGAGTTTTGCTTTTTGTTGTTTTGTTTTGAAACTAGACGTTGCCCATGTAATGCCACCACCGAACCCCTTGAAGTCTAGAAAGATGGATCCTCTTAGTTTACCCCCAGAAGAACCCAGTCTTCCTCGTGGCTTATCTGAAACACATGGGGCTCCTAAAGGCCTGCGTAGATACTTATTTACCTGCCCTTGGGGCTACTTTTCAGCAAGGGCTGGCTCAGTATTATGTGGGCACCCGGAAGGCCCTTCTCCTTGGTCACCTACCCTCCCACCATCCACTTTCATCTCCCCAGGGTCCTGGCTTCATCCTGCCATTGGCCCTGAGCTGGAGCTAGTAAATGTCATCTCTCAGGGCTTCCCACAAATCCGTGACTGAGGTCCTGTTTGCCTGTGTTTTTAAATTCTTCAGGGAGGGCACCCACTGCATAAGCCAGCCTCTTTGCAGCTAAAACCAATCACCTCCCACAGAATAATTTGTATTGTATACTAAAGACCCCTTCCCTGCTAAGGTAGAACAGGGAGGGACAGTGGCGGTGAACAGCGTTGACCCTACCTAAAATATAAAAGTCCCTACGCAATTCCCCACACTGAAGTCTGGCACAGAGCACATTTCGTGGCTTGCTTTATTTATAAGCTCACCCAACACCAAGCTTAAGCCCCTGAGGTCTAATTTAGGAGAGTTAAGTGTTTAGTGGAGGCTTTGCATTGCTGAAGAGAAGCTGGATAGAAGCATCACCCTCTGCCCAGATCGGGATTCTGATTCCAGCAGCATCCAAAGTCCTATCATCCCAGTGACTCAGTGAGCAGCCAGGCTCTGTGAGTCACCACGAAGCTTGTCACTGGATGCATTTGTCTGCTCGGGCCAAACAGCAGTTCGGAAGAGCTCTTTTATAGTTTGATGGTCTGGAAACAACTAAGGCTGTCTTCACATTCTGTGTTGTTGACTCATTTCTGTTTGCGAAGAGCAGATGCTGCTAGGGCTTCCCTTACCCTTGACAGTGCTGAAGGAGCCTTATGGACCGATCCTTTCCCTCGCAGATGAGTAAGGACCAGTCGCTTAGAATCCCTTAATCAGCAAGCAGCATTTCTTGAACAACTAATGTAAACACTACAAATGGCTTGGTCCAGTGAGGGAGGGAGGTGAGGAGAACACCAATGACAGTAAAATGGGAAAAGACCAGAGGAGAAAGGTACATAGGAGGCCATGAGAGGGAAGAGAGCCAGAAGTAGCTTCCCAAAACAAGAACAAGTTGAGTCTCAAAAGAAGAGCATAATTTACAGAACATCTGTCCTGGATATTTTACTTACCTCATTTCAATTAATTCTCTCACCAGAGTCACAGAGCTAATAAGTATCGAAACTGGGGTTTGAATGAGGTTGGTTTGTACCCAAACCCATTCGACTTCATCCCACTGCTGAGGAACCAGGCAGGCCTGGGCAGGTGGGCTGCGGGATGGGATCTCAGGCCAAGGGCATCACCTTCCCGGCAGAGGGAAACCTCTGTGGACTCAAGTCAGACAGAAAAGGCCTGTGTAGAAATCCCTTCCCAGGTCTGAGGCAGGCACATGGTATCGTTTGTTGCTGGTCCCTGAAGTGGCCTTAGAATCTTTCCCAGTCTCACACTCCAGGACCCCCGTGGATCAGATCTGAAACCTATTTGCCACATAGAAGAAGAAAATGGATCTGGAAGAGCCAGAGGAGTTCTAAAGGAACCTCACGGAGCCAGAGGTTCAGGAAGGATGATTTGAATTTTCTCAAGTTTTCGGTTGCCTTAGGGGGAAAAAGTTATTGACCTGAGCATTCCGCTGCTAAAAAGCTGAGGCTAATGCTTACCTAAGGAAAAGGACCTGCGGTCAGGATGGCTTCTATTTTTTTTTCTTTCCACTCTTGTGCAGAAATTTCACCATTACTGCTGGTAAACACTTGTTGACTACCCCAAATTCAGACTCCAGAATGGTACTGAAACCTTACTAAAAGTGCCCAAAATTGGGCCTTGGCATAGAAAACTTAACAGCTGAACAGACTCACACAAGCTGCTTGCTTTGCTTTCCCTAATTAAAGCACTCTTCAGTTAAGGAGAAATGTTAAAGGCTACCCAACTTTGGTCGAAACATATATGTTAGGCTAAACTAACCTGAAACATCACTCTGACTCAGCCAGACTTTGATTTAAAACCTGCCTCGCTTTCTACCTCAAGTTTTTGAGCACTTGGCTGATGCCTGATGCCCAAATAAGATTAACCTCCACATCCCATTAAGAGGAAAAATTATTTCCCAGGTAGGTTTTTTGTTTTTTTTCTGGCTGCAATATATTTGTAATATTCTTCCAAGGGCTCCTGTGGACTTAAATATATGACATTCAAAAAATAATAGGTAGGGCTTCCCTGGTGGCGCGGTGGTTGAGAGTCCGCCTGCCGATGCAGGGGACATGGGTTGGTGCCCCCTTCCGGGAAGATCCCACATGCCGCAGAGCGGCTGGGCCCGTGAGCCATGGCCACTGAGCCTGCGTGTCCGGAGCCTGTGCTCCGCAACGGGAGAGGTCACAGCAGTGGGAGGCTCGCGTACTGCAAAAAAAAAAAAAAAAAAAAAAAAAAAAAAGGTAAATGAATTTCTATCCATTTCACCGAGGGAGTTTTCCCATCCATTTGTAATCATTTTTAAAATTATTTTCTTCTTGCAAGAAACAGAAGTAGAGGTGCATTCAGGCCACATATGTAACTCTGGGATCAGCTCTCTGTGATGAAACTGGAAGCAAATCCCAGATGAGAGACCCAGCTGTTTCAGATGAACATGGCAAAACCCCATGCTCCTGACCAAGTTGTCACACACAGAGCAGAACTATGGATGAGAGCCGTACAACATCTGTTGCCTGGGTAACCATCCATCCACTGAGCCAGCCCTGAGTCATAAATGGCATGGAGAGGAGGGCTGCCAGGATAGAAGGCAGTGCAAACTCCTCTTGTCCTTCCCCATCTCCAGATATGGCCTGAGGATGCCATACAAGGTTAATAGAAACCTAGTAGATCCCTAAAGACCTAAAGACACGACTTTTCCTAACCCTCATTCAAAGATTCCTGGACCTCCAATAGTCTCATCACAAAAGCTCCCCAGATTCTTATCAGTGCTTAGCACATTACCAATGCTAAGCAACACTGCTCAAAATGCCAGTCCCTGACTGGTGCTACATCGTTTATACGCTGGCACTGGGCTCCCAGCCTGCATTTCGAATAGAACTAAATTAGAGAACCAACTCCTTAGGACCAATATGGCAGCCCACCAGAGCTCACACACTTACCTGTGGGGATGGGATAACCTACTATATGGTTCTCCTTTCATGTATTCCATCACATCTAAGATGCTGCACACACATTTAGAGAGAAAAATTAATAATATGCCTTCACTGAGTAACTAGTTCCAATTCTCTAAAAACACTCCTAGGTATATTCCCCAAAGAATTGAAAATAGGTATTCAAACACAAACTGGTACACAAATGTTCATAGCAGCACTATCACCATATCCAAAAGGTGGAAACAGCCCAAATGTTCATCGATGGATGAATGGATAAACAAAATGTGGTATATCCATATAATGGAATATTATTCAGCTATAAAAAGGAATGAAGTACTGATATATATTATGACATGGATATACCTTGAAAACATTATACTAAGTGAAAAGTCAGGCACAAAATGTCACATGCTGTATGATTTCATTTATATGAAATATCCAGAAAGGTAAATACATAGAGATAGAAAGTAGATCAGTGGTTGCCAGGGACTGGGGGGGATGGAGAAGTGTGAGGAGGCTGCTTTACAGGTGTAGGGTTTCCTTTTGGGATGATGAAATGTTCTGGAACTACATAGAAGTGATGGTTGCACATCATTGTGAATGTACTTAAAGCCATTGAGTTGTATACTTTAAAAAGTTAATTTTAGGGAGTTACCTGGTGGTCCAGTGGTTAGGACTACACACATCCACTGCAGGGGCACAGGTTCGATCCCTGGTTGGGTAACTAAGATCCCACATGCTGCAGAGCCAAAAAGAAAAAAGGTTAATTCTATGTTAAGTGAATTTTACCTCAATTAAAAAAGAATAGTACAAGAAAATGTATAAAAAAGAGAAGCAGAAAGAAAAAATATTCCCCAGAGTTGCACCATCCAAAACCAAATACCCTTCGCACTTTGTTCCAGTTTATGTTCCAGAGTAATAATTCGTAGTCCATTTATAATTTATATTTTGTTTTCACACGTTATGTTATTTCCAAACTATTGCATATGGTCTGTATGTTCCATGAGCATAAACACTGGGTAAAGCTTCCTTGTTTTTGTTTTTGGTATTTCTTTTTTTTTTTTTTTTAATACAGCAGGTTCCTATTAGTCATCAATTTTATATGCATCACTGTATACATGTCAATCCCAATTGCCCAATTCATCACACCCCCATCCCCACCCCCCTGCCACTATCCCCCCATGGTGTCCATACGTTTCTTCTCTACATCTGTGTCTCAATTTCTGCCCTGAAAACCGGTAAACCTGTACCATTTTTCTACGTTCCACATATATGCATTAATATACGATATTTGTTTTTCTCTTTCTGACTTACTTCACTCGGTATGACAGTCTCTAGATCCATCCACGTCTCAACAAATGACCCAATTTCTTTCCTTTTTATGGCTGAGTAATATTCCATTGTATATATGTACCACATCTTCTTTATCCATTCGTCTGTCGATGGGCACTTAGGTTGCTTCCATGATCTGGCTATTGTAAATAGTGCTGCAGTGAATATTGGGGTACATGTGTCTTTTTGAATTGTGGTTTTCTCTGGGTATATGCCCAGTAGTGGGGTTGCTAGATCATATGTAATTCTATTTTTAGTGTTTTAAGGAACCTCCATACTGTTCTCCATAGTGGCTGCATCAATTTACATTCCCACCAACAGTGCAAGAGGGTTCCCTTTTTTCCACACCCTCTCCAGCATTTGCTGTTGGTAGATTTTCTGATGATGACCTTTCTAACTGGTGTGAGGTGATACCTCATTGTAGTTTTGATTTGCATTTCTCTAATAATTAGTGATGTTGAGAAGCTTTTCATGTGTTTCTTGGCCATCTGTATGTCTTCTTTGGAGAAATGTCTATTTAGGTCTTCTGCCCATTTTTGGATTGGGTTATTTGTTCTTTTAATATTGAGCTGCATGAGCTGTTTATATATTTTGGAGATTAATCCTTTGTTCATTGATTCACTGGCAAATATTTTCTTCCATTTTGAGGGTTATCTTTTCATCTTGTTTATGGTTTCCTTTGCTGTGTTTCATTAGGTCCCATTTTTTTTTCCATTTGTTTATTTTTGTCTTCATTTCCATTACTCTTGGAGGTGGATCAAAAAATAACTTGCAGTGATTTATGTCAGAGTGTTCTTCCTATGTTTTCCTCTAAGAGTTTTATAGTCTGGTCTTACATTTAGGCCTCTAATCCATTTTGAGTTTATTTTTGTGTATGGTGTTAGGGAGTGTTCTAATTTCATTCTTTTACATGTAGCTGTCCAGTTTTCCCAGCACCACTTATTGAAGAGACTGCCTTTTCTCCATTGTATATCCTTGCCTCCTTGGCCATAGATTAGTTGACCATAGGTGCGTGGGTTTCCTCTGGGCTTTCTATAGTGTTCCATTGATCTATGTTTCTGTTTTTGGGCCAGTACGATATTGTCTTGATTACTGTAGCTTTGTAGTATAGTCTGAAGTCAAGGAGTCTGATTCCTCAAGCTCTGTTTTTTTCCATCAAGACTGCTTTGGCAATTCAGGGTCTTTTGTGTCTCAATACAAATTAAAAAATTTTTTGTTGACGTTCCATAAAAAAAGCCATTGGTAATTTGATAGAGATTGCATTGAATCTGTAGATTGCTTTGGGTGGTACAGTCATTTTCACAATATTGATTCTTCCAATCCAAGAACATGGTATAGCTCTCCATCTGTTGGTATCATCTTTAATTTCTTTCATCAGTGTCTTATACTTTTCTGCATACAGGTCTTTTGTCTCCCTGGGTAGGTTTATTCCTAGTTCTTTTATTCTTTTTGTTGCAGTGGTAAATGGGAGTGTTTCCTTCATTTCTCTTTCAGATTTTTCATCATTAGTGTATAGGAATGCAAGAGATTTCTGTGCATTAATTTTGTATCCTGCAACTTTACCAAATTCATTGATTAGCTCTGGTATTTTTCTGGTGGCATCTTTAGGATTCTCTATGTATAGTATCATGTCATGTACAAACAGTGACAGTTTTACTTCTTCTTTTCCAATTTGTATTCCTTTTATTTCTTTTTCTTCCCTGATTGCCGAGGCTAGGACTTCCAAAACTATGTTGAATAATAACAGTGAGAGTGGACATCCTTGTTTTGTTCCTGATCTTAGAGGAAATGCTTTCAGCTTTTCACCATTGAGAATGATGTTTGCTGTGGGTTTGTCATATATGGCCTTTATTATGTTGAGATAGATTCCCTCTATGCCCACTTTCTGGAGAGTATTTATCATAACTGGATGTTAAATTTTGTCAAAAGCTTTCTCTGCATCTATGGAGATAATCATATGGTTTTTATTCTTCAGTTTATTAATATGGTGTATCACATTGATTGATTTGTGTATATTGAAGAATCCTTGCATCCCTGGAATAAAACCCACTTGATCATGGTGTATGATCCTTTTAATGTGTTGTTGGATTTTGTTTGCTAGTATTTTGTTGAGGATTTTTGCATCTATATTCAGCAGTGATATTGGTCTCTAATTTTCTTTTTTGTAGTATCTTTGTTTTGGTATCAGGGTGATGGTGGCCTCATAGAATGAGTTTGGGAGTGTTCCTTCCTCCACAATTTTTTGGAAGTTTGAGAAGGATGGGTGTTAGCTCTTCTCTAAATGTTTGATAGAATTCACCTGTGAAGCCATCTGGTCCTGGACTTTTGTTTGTTGGAAGATTTTTAATCACAGTTTCAATTTCATTACTTGTGATTGGTCTGTTTGTATTTTCTATTTATTCCTGGTTCAGTCTTGGAAGGTTATACCTTTCTAAGAATTTGTCCATTTCTTCCAGGTTGTCCATTTTACTGGCATAGAGTTGCTTATAGTAGTCTCTTGGGATGCTTTGTATTTCTGCGGTGGCTGTTGTAACTGCTCCTTTTTCATTTCTAAATTTATTGATTTGAGTCCTCTCCCTCTTTTTCTTCATGAGTCTGGCTAATGGCTTATCAATTTTGTTTATCTTCTCAAAGAAACAGCTTTTAGTTTTATTGATCTTTGCTACTGTTTTCTTTTTTTCTATTTCATTTATTTCTGCTCTGATCTTTATGATTTCTTTCCTTCTGCTAACTTTGGGTTTTGTTTGTTCTTCTTTCTCTAGTTCCTTTACTTGTAAGGTTAGGTTGTTTACTTGAGATTTTTCTTGTTTCTTGAGGTAGGCTTGTATAGCTATAAACTTCCGTCTTAGAACTGCTTTTGCCGCATCCCATAGGTCTTGGATCGTCATGTTTTCATTGTCATTTGTCTCTTGGGTATTTTTTTATTTCCTCTTTGATTTCTTCAGTGATCTCTTCATTATTTAGTAACGTATTGTTTAGCCTCCATGTGTTTGTGGGTTTTTTGTGTTTTTTTCCCTGTAATTCGTTTCTAATCTCATAGCGTTGTGTTCAGAAAAGATGCTTGAAATGATTTCAATTTTCTTAAATTTACTGAGGCTTGATTTGTGACCCAAAATGTCATCTATCCTGGAGAATGTTCCATGGGCACTTGAGAAGAAAGTGTAATCTCCTATGTTTGGATGGAATGTCCTATAAATATTAATTAAATCTATCTGGTCTATTGTGTCATTTAAAGCTTCTGTTTCCTTATTTATTTTCATTTTGGATGATCTGTCCATTGGTGTAAGTGAGATGTTAGAGTCCCCCACTATTATTGTGTTACTGTTGATTTCCTCTTTTACAGCTGTTAGCAGTTGCCTTATTTATTGAGGTGCTCCTATGTTGGGTGCATATATATTTATAATTGTTATATCTTCTTCTTGGATTTATCCCTTGATCATTATGTAGTGTCCTTCCTTGTCTCTTGTAACATTCTTTATTTTAAAGTCTATTTTATCTGATATGAGTATTGCTACTCCACCTTTCTTTTGATTTCCATTTGCATGGAATATCTTTTTCCATTCCCTCACTTTCAGTCTGTATGTGTCCTTAGGTCTGAAGTGGGTCTCTTGTAGACAGCATATATATGGGTCTTTTTTTGTATCCATTCAGCAAGCCTGTGTCTTTTGGTTGGAGCATTTAATCAATTCACGTTTAAGTTAATTATCGATATGTATGTTCCTATGAGCATTTTCTTAATTGTTTTGTGTTTGCTTTTGTAGGTCCTTTTCTTCTCTTGTGTTTCCCACTTAGAGAAGTTCCTTTAGCATTTGTTGTAGAGCTGGTTTTGTGGTACTGAATTCTCTTAACTTTGCTTGTCTGTAAAGCTTTTGATTTCTCCATCAAATCTAAATGAGATCCTTGAGGGGTAGAGTAATCTTGGTTGTAGCTTCTTCCCTTTCATCACTTTAAGTATATTATGCCACTCCCTTGTGGCTTGTAGAGTTTCTGCTGAGAAATCAGCTGTTAACCTTATGGGAGTTCCCTTGTATGTTATTTGTCATTTTTCCCTTGCTGCTTTCAATAATTTTTCTTTTTCTTTAATTTTTGCCAGTTTGATTACTATGTGGCTCGGAGTGTTTCTCCTTGGGTTTATCCTGTATGGGACTCTCTGCACTTCCTGGACTTGGGTGCTATTTCCTTTCCCATGTTAGGGAAGTTTTCAACTGTAATCTCTTGAAATATTTTCTCGGGTCCTTTCTCTCTCTCTGCTCCTTCTGGGACCCCTATACTGCGAATGTTGTTGCGTTTAATGTTGTCCCAGAGGTCTCTTAGGCTGTCTTCATTTCTTTTCATTCTTTTTCCTTTATTCTGCAGCAGGGAATTCCACCATTCTGTCTTCCAGGTCACTTATCTGTTCTTTTGCCTCAGTTATTCTGCTATTGATTCCTTATAGTGTAGTTTTCATTTCAGTTATTGTATTGTTCATCTCTGTTTGTTTGTTCTTTAATTCTTCTAGGTCTTTGTTAAACATTTCTTGCACCTTCTAGATCTTTGCCTACAGTCTTTTTCCGAGGTCCTGGATCATCTTTACTATCATTATTGTGAATTCTTTTTCTGGAAAGTTGCCTATCTCCACTTCATTTAGTTGTTTTTCTGCAGTTTTTCTTGTTCCTTCATCTGGTACATAGCCCTCTGCCTTTTCATCTTGTCTGTCTTTCCGTGAATGTGGTTTTTGTTCCAGAGGCTGCAGGATTGTAGTTCTTCTTGCTTCTGCTACCTGCCGTCTAGTGGATGAGGCTATCTAAGAGGCTTGTGCAGGTTTCCTGATGGGAGGGACTGGTGGTGAGTAGAGCTGTGTGTTGCTCTGGTGGGCAGAGCTCAGTAAAACTTTAATCTGCTTGACTGCTGATGGATTGGGCTGGGTTCCCTCCCTGTTGGTTGTTTGGCCTGAGGCAACCCAACACTGGAGCCTACATGGACTCTTTGGTGGGGCTAATGGCAAACTCTTGGAGGGCTCACGCCAAGGAGTACTTCCCAGAACTTCCGCTGTCAGTGTTCCCATCTCCACGGTGAGCCACAGCCACCTCCAGCCTCTGCAGGAGACTCTCCAACACTAGCAGTAGGTCTGGTTCAGTATCCCCTTGGTTCACTGCTCCTTCCCCTGGGTCCCAATGTGCACACTACTTTGTGTGTGCCCTCCAGGAGTGGCGTCTCTGTTTCCCCCAGTCCTGTCAAAGTCCTGCAGTCAAACCCCACTAGCCTTCAACATCTGATTCTCTAGGAATTCCTTCTCCCATTGCCAGACCCCCAGGTTGGGAAGCATGACATGGGGCTCAGAACCTTCACTCCAGTGGGTGGACTTCTGTGGTATAAGTGTTCTCCAGTCTGTGAGTCACCTACCCAGCAGTTATCGGATTTGATTTTGCTTTGATTGCGCCCCTCCTACCGTCTCATTGTGGCTTCTCCTTTGTCTTTGGATGTGGGGTATCTTTTTTGCTGAGTTCCAGTGTCTTCCTGTCCATGATTGTCCTGCAGCTAGTTGTGATTCTGGTGTTCTCACAAGAGGGAGTGAGCGCACATCCTTCTACTCCACCATCCTGGTTCCAATAAACCTGGGTAAAGCTTCTTGATACATATTTTTTAAATTGCTTCTTAATATTGTTGTACTAATTTATGCTGACATGTGAAATATATGGAAATATCTATTCCCATACTTCCTTACCAGCATTGACTGGTCTCCTAAAAAAGAATAAAAGAGATTAGTGCATGGTTGTTTTAATACTGTTTCATATGCACAGTGAACTCTACTCAATACTCTGTAATGGCCTATATGGGAAAAGAATCTAAAAAAAAAAAGAGTGGATACATGTATAAGCGATTCACCTTGTTGTACACCTGAAACTAACACAACATTGGAAATCAACTCTACTCCAATACAGATTTACAAAAAAATACTAATCCATTTGCTTGTTAGTAAGGTTTTCACCCTACAATTTTTTTTTCTGTTTTGAAATAATAAATAAATGTTTAGTAGAGAGTTCTCTCTGCTTTGTCTTTGTCAGAGTAGATACTAGCTAGTTACTATTGTCTGGGGGAGAAGCCAATGGTAAAGGCCTTAAAACACTAGGCTAGACTAGGCTAGGCTAGACACAGTTGTCCCTAAAGAAGGAACTAGAGAATTGGAAGACTGATGCTATCAAATTACCTGAAATGTAACACTAAGCAGAGATAGAAAATATGGAAGAGAAGAACATAGAAGATAAAACTTTACAATTTTGATAAAAATCAAATAGTTTGCTTCCATGAAGGACTTGACATTGCATGATTGAGGGAGGTGGTTAAACACTCTGCAAGGCTATCGTCTTCTGGAATGATGCTGGAATAGCTACTATTCTAGCCCTGAGAGCTGCCAACAGAGAGTCACAGAACAGAGACAAGCATTGGAATAAGTCCTGAGATGCAGGCTGTTCAGTCTTATACATGCTTATCTGGTTATACCTCAAGGTGTGGAGCAGGGGACAGTGACAACAAGAGCTGTGGCTGTGGAGGCCACTTAGTCTTTCTTCCCCAGGAATTAATAGATACTAAATTCCAGACCTGAGACTTAAAAATAATAGCAATATAAATTTTTAAATTTAATCTGGAACATTACTGTGTGAGATGCTGCCCACCAAGGTCACACTAAAATACTGAGCCTTGTTAATGAGTCATTGCAAGTGAGACATAGGACCACCATATCACTGACTGCCTTTGGACCCTTGCCTGTAGCCTTTCTGCTTCTCAACTTTACTCCTTGCTAAGCATCCCTTTTCAGGAATGTGAAGAATGGCTGAAAACCCAGAAATTTTAGGATTACAATGAACATTGCCCAAGATTAATCTGGTCTCTGCTGTTCTTTAGTAAATCTAGGGGAGAATCTCATAAATTAACAAAGACTACTGAGGGTGGTAGTCTGTCAGGATGCAGGTTGCCCCCTCTCTTTCCAATTTTGAAGTAAAATAAGAAAAATGGGTTCACCTTTAGTGTGCACAAGGAGAAACTCTTATTGAACTTGACAAAATCTGTTGAAATAAAGAATGCATGACAGATGGGCTTCACCTCTGGTGAGAAGAAGCTATGTTCTCAGTGGTCACGTCTCAGTCCTTCAAAGCCTAATTGTGATGCATGGCAGTGGTTTTCACCCTCTATCACTCAGAGTATAATGTCCTACAAGCCAATCTTGCAACCAGAGCCACTCTGCTCATGTTCATTTATATACTGCAGTTGTATTAATATATTGCTTGAAAACACATTCCTAATTTTAAAGTTAGCTTGTAATTCCACTGCCATAAAGGAGGAATCTGTGTATAGTCTATAATCAAGTGGTCCCCATTTTAATTTCTACAAGCTCTGCTATCTTAGACTGGCTACTTATTATTTTGCTTCTCAAATTCCTTACCTAAAAAATGAGAATAATACATAATGCTTCACTGAAGGCTATGGGGATCAGTATGTGTGGGAAGACTTTTTGTAAACTGTGTCACCATGTAAGTGTTAAGAATTATCATCTACTATCAGTGATTGCAGGATTGTCAGGTGAGAAATGAATCGGGTTTCACTGCTGCCACAGTATGTTGTAAAACAGGGTAGTAAATCACTGAGAGTTAACCTTAGCATATTTTTCCTATTTTGAAGGATAATACTTCAGGAATTATCCAGTCAAACAATAAAGAGAGAAAAGATAAAAAAATAAAATGAACAGAACCTCAGGGATCTATGGGGCAATACACAAAGGCCTGATGTTTTTGTCATCAGAGTCCCAGAAAGGAAGGAGAAAGAGCATATATGTATATATTTGCAGAAATAGTGGCTGAAATTTTCTCAAATTAGAGTAAACTTGGGATTCAACAGTTACAGGTTCAAGAAGTCCCAACAGGGTAAACTCAATCCATGCTCATATGTATCATAGTCAAGCTGAAAACACTAAAAAGGGTGGGGCGGAATCTTGAAAGAAGTCACAGAAAAATGATACTTTTACTTATAGAGGAACAGGAATTAGAATGACTGTAGCTTTCTCATCAGAGACCATGGAGACCAGAAGGAAGCCACAGAACACTTTCAAAGGGCTGAAAGGATAGAACAGTCAACCTAGAATTCTGTATACAGTGAAAATATCCTTCAGGAATGAAAGCGAAGTGAAGACATTCTCAGGAGGAGGAAAAGTAAGAGAATTTGTTGTCAGCAGATCTTCTCTGAAAGAAATGCTAAAGGCAGTTCTTGAGATGGAAAGGAAATGATATCAAAGGGAAATGTGAACCTTCATGAAGGAAAGAAAATCAATACACAGAGGTAGTAAATATCTGGGTAAATAGAATAATTGTGAAGTTTTAAATATGTTACAGTTAAAAGCAAAAATAATAACACTATTCGATGGTGTTTTCAATGCATATAGACGTTACACACAGGACCACTATAACATAAAGGAGGGGTCTCCAAGCCCCGGGCTGCAGACCAGTACCAGACCATGGCCTGCTAGGAATGGTGCCGCACAGCAGGAGGTGAGTGGTGGATGAGCCAGCGAAGCTTCATCTGCCACTCCCCATCACTCCCCATCGCTCCCCATCACGTGCTAATATTACCACCTGAACCATCACTCGCATTACCACCTGAAACATCCCCCTCCCCCAGTGGAAAAATTGCCTTCCAAAAAACCAGTCCCTGGTGCCAAAAAGTTTGGGGACCACTGACATAAAGGGAGGAGAGTAAAGAGACTTATATGATGGCAAACTTTCTGAACGCCACTTGAAATGCTAAAATATTTATTCTAGGTAGGTTGTGAATGTTAAGTAATATGTTGTGATCTCTAGAGCAACCACTAACAAAATCATTTAAAATATTCAAATAATTAAAAAGATAGCAGCAGAGGGGAGAGATCAGGGGAGGTATCAAATAGAAAACAAATAATAAAGTGGAATACTTAATTCAAATGCATAAATAATTACAGAAAATTTAAGTAGTCTAACTGCATCTTTTAGGAGAAAGAGAATGTCATAGTAAATAACAGAGAAAGACCTAACTACATGTTGTCTGCAGGAAACCCACATTAAATACAATGGTATAGGTAGGTTAAAAGTAAAAGGATGGGCAATATAGACCATGCAAACACTAATGCAAAGAGAGCTAGAATGGCTACATTAATAACAGACAAAGTAAATTTCAGAGCAAGGAAACTTACCAGGGGTAACATCAGGCTTCCCAACCTGGGGGAACAGCAATGGGAGGAGGAATTCCTAGAGAATCAGACTTTGACGGCTAGCAGGATTTGATTTCAGGACTTCGACTGGACTGGGGGAAAACAGAGACTCCACTCTTGGAGGGCACATACAAAGTTGTGTGCACATCAGGACCCAGGGAAACGAGCAGTGACCCCATAGGAGACTGAACCAGACCTACTGCTAGTGTTGGAGGGTCTCCTGCAGAGGTAGGGATTGGCTGTGACTCACCGTAGGGACAAGGACACTGGCAGCAGAAGTTCTGGGAATTACTCCTTGGCATGAGCCCTCCTGGAGTCCGCCATTAGCCCCACCAAAGAGCCTGGTAGGTGCCAGTGCCGGGTCGCCTCAGACCAAATGACCAACAGGGAGGGAACCCAGCTCCACCCATCAGCAGACAAGCAGATTAAAGTTTTACTGAGCTCTGCTCACCAGAGCAACAGTCAGCTCTACACACCACCAGTCCCTCCCATCAGGAAGCTTGCACAAGCCTCTTAGATAGCCTCATCCACCAGAGAGCAGACAGCAGAAGCAAGAAGAACTACAGTTCTGCAGCCTGTTGAACAAAAACCATATTCACAGAAAGATAGACAAAATGAAAAGGCAGAGGACTATGTATCAGATGAAGGAACAAGATAAAACCCCAGAAAAACAACTAAATAAAGTGGAGATAGGCAACCTTCCAGAAAAACAATTCAGAAAAATGATAGTGAAGATGATCCAGGACCTCAGAAAAAGAATGGAGTCAAAGATTAAGAAGATGCAAGAAATGTTTAACAAAGACCTAGAAGAATTAAAGAAAAAATACCTAGAAGAATTAAAGAACAAACAAACAGAGATGAACAACAAAATAAGTGAAATGAAAAATACACTAGAAGGAATCAATAGCAGAATAACAGAGGAAGAAGAACGGATAAGTGACCCAGAAGACAGAATGGTGGAAATCACTGCCATGGAACAGAATAAAGAAAAAAGAATGAGAAGAAATGAAGACAGTATAAGAGACCTCTGGGACAATATTAAAATCAACAACATTTACATCATAGGGGTTCCAGAAGGAGAAGAGAGAGAGAAAGGACCCAAGAAAATATTTAAAGGGATTATAGTCGAAAGTTTCCCTAACATGGGAAAGGAAAGAGTCACATGAAAAGCTGCTCAACATCACTAATTATTAGAGAAATGCAAATCAAATCTACAATGAGATATCACCTCACACCGGTTAGAATGGGCATCATCAGAAAATCTACAAACAGTAAATGCTGGAGAGGATGTGGAGAAAAGGGAACCTTCTTGCACTGTTTGTGGGAATGTAAATTGATGCAGCCACTATGGAGAACAGTATGGAGGTTCCTTAAAAAACTAAAAATAAAATTACTATATGACCCTGCAATCCCACTACTGGGCATATACCCAGAGAAAACCATAATTCAAAAAGACACATGCACCCCAATATTCATTGCAGCACTATTTACAATAGCCAGGTCATGGAAGCAACCTAAACGCCCATCGACAGACAAATGGATAAAGAAGATGTGGTACATATATACAATGGAATATTACTCAGCCATAAAAAGCAATGAAACTGGGTCATTTGTAGAGATGTGGATGGATCTAGAGACTGTCATACCGAGTGAAGTAAGTCAGAAAGAGAAAGACAAATTTCGTATATTAATGCATATATGTGGAATCTACAAAAATGGTACAGATGAACCGGTTTGCAGGGCAGAAATAGAGACACAAATGTAGAGAACAAACGTATGGACACCAAGGGGGAAAGTGGTGGGGTGGGGGTGGGATGATGTACTGGGAGATTGGGATTGACATGTATACACTAATATGTATAAAATAGATAACTAATAAGAACCTGCTGTATAAAAAATAAATAAATAAAATAAATTCAAACAAAAAGAATAAAAGAAAGTTACCAGGGGTAAAGATGGACATTACACCACAATAAAAGTGTCAATTCACCGGGTAGACATAAGTCTAAATGTGTATGAAACTAGCAACAGTTTCAAAATACATGAAACAAAAGCTGATAGTACTGGAAGGAAAAATGGAAAAATTCACAATTATAGCTGGAGACTTTAATACTCTTCTCTTAGTAGTTGTTAGAACAAGTAGACAGAAAATCCATGAGGATATAGTAGAATTGAACAATACCATCAAACAACTACATCAAATTGACATCCTTCCAACCGCAAAAGCCTGCAGATGGTTTTCAAATACACATTGAATATTCACCAAGACAGACCATATTCTGGGTTCTATTGCAAACCTCAACATTTAAAGGAATTAAAAGCATACAATGTAAGTTCTCTGGCCATATGGAATTAAATTAGATATCAATAACAAAAATATAACTGAAAATATTCAAATACTTGGAAATTAAAGAATATCCTACTAAATAATCCATGTATCAAAGAGCAAGTTTCAAAAGAAATTAGAAAATATTTTGAATTGAATGAAAATAAAACTACAACATTTCAAAATTTGTGAAATAAAGTTAAGTTAGTGTTAGATAAGTCATGATTCTCAATTTTGCTTCACATTTGAACCTGGAAAATACTGATCCCTGGACCCCACCCGAGACTAATGACATCAAAATCCCTAGGGGTGGAATCCAAGCAAGGGTATTTTTGCAAAGCAACCCCAATGTTTTTACCATACAGCCACAGTTGAGAACTACTGTCTTAAGTGCTACAAAAGTGATAGAACATGACCTGGGCGCACAGATAGAACAATAAACACAGCCAGGGCCATGATGGATGGCTTCAAGGAGGGGGCACTGGGTTTGAAGAATATGCAAGAATTTATCAGGTGGCAAAGAATTGGGAGGAAAGGCATTCAGGCATAGGAATAGCATGCATCAAGCCACAGAGATATGAAAGGATATTTAGGGAATGAAGTACAAAGTATATTTATTGTGCCACCTTACAAATACACACACACACACACACACACACACACACACACACACACGCTTGTATATATATGTACATGTATACCCTAATTCAAATATAAGCTTATTTCTTACCATTAGGGTGAAACTTACAAATGATATAAACTTACACAAAACTCTACATCAAGAAAGGATAGAAAATATTTGAAGATAGGTTCTTATTGAGGAGAAATTTGGGGAGTAAAAATTGCTAAAATACATTTGCTCATATTTCAGTTTACATATAAGGGTTTTCATATTGTACAAAATTGTGGCAGACAGAGTCACCAAATCAATAAATCCCACTGGAATAAAACATTTTGTGTTCAGCCTGGACCAGTGTGGGTTTTTCTTTTGTTCCCTCCCTAGGTTTCTAGTCTCACTTATGACCAATCTCCCTCTACCCACCACACCACCTCGTACTTTATTCTTTAATAGCAGAACACTGAACAGATTCACCTCCCTGCTTTTTGCTTCTGTACCTTTGCTCATATCACACTCCTTGCCAAGACGGTCTCACTCTTTGCCCCTGACCCCACCCCAGTTAACTCTTACTCATCCTTAACTCTTCAACTCATATATCACCTCTTCTGGGAAGCCTTCCCTGAACGGGAGTGCTTGGGTTGGGTCTTCAAGATCCTTTAAGATCCTTTTTTGTAAATTCAGGATACTTTGCATTTTTTCTGCATTGTCTTCAGATGTGCAGTAAAGTTTTATAAAGTTTTATAATTTTATTCTTTCTTAATTTTGAAGTACAGGTCTGAATGAGATTCAACAAGTTTACGTCATTTCTGAGACTTAGTGGAGCAGCTGGAATCCTCTATTGTCATTATTTTACAGGAAGCCGATTTGAAAGATTGTAGCAAACAGGCATTTGTTTTTCTTGGGTATTCCAGAAAACACTGAGGAGGGCTTTAGAAAACAAAACTCTAAACTGTGGCAGGTGGTGTTATTTCAGAGAATAAATTAGGCATTAATAAGGTTGGTAACACTAGACTCAGATGAGTATCTCCTCTTGTCTTGGAAATTTGCTGCAAAGATGCCAGGGTGTTCCATGGACACATCCTAGGCTCTCTAAGAGACACAGAATTGCATCCCAAGAGGCCCTTTAAGGTAGGGAGATGTTTGTCAGCTGTAAAGCTTTTAACCGGAAGTGAAAACCCCACATAAACATTAATTCTCCCCCTCCCTGTGGCAGCGGACAGAAAGAGAGAGCACAAAAGTCTTAACAGAGTAAGGAAATTAACCTGGCAGTGGGACAGCCATGGGGATGAGAGTTTTTATGATGAGGCATTATGACTATCATCACTGGGGACAGAACTGCCAACTGCCCTGCTTAAATGATGTGAATGTGTAGGAGCAAGACTATGCTTGATAAGATGTTACATGAAAATGAAAGTAAGCTACAGAATACTATATTTCATGTCATACTAACTCTATTTAAAAATAGGAACACGTGCGCTTTACAAAAGCAGTTGTGAGGAATATCTTCGACCTTTCAACAGTGATCGGCTATGGCTATTGAGACTACAGGTAATTTTTAAAAATTCTTTTCCTTTATGGTTTATCATAGGATATTGAATATAATTCTCTGTGCTATATAGTGGGACCTTGTTGTGTATTCATTCTCTGTATAATAGCTTACATCTGCTAATCCCAACCTCCCACTCCATCCCTTCTCCAACCCCCTCCCCCTTGGCAACCACAAATCTGTTCTCTACAGGTAATTGTTTTTGTTTCCTTGCAGTTTTTGGTATTTTATCTATTTTCTGTACTGAGCACATATTGCTTTTATAATAGAAAAGCATTAAGCTTTATTCAGTAATAGTAAATAACTAATAGTAAATTAAAATATGAGGCTGTGTGCAGGAAGAGGGCACTGGCTGGACCTGAGAATTAGACCAGTCAAGCTGCGAACTTGCAGAGTGAAGGTATGGACAAGGTCATTTCTTATTCTTTGCCAATTTGATAAATGAAAAATATAATAACTCAGTGTCATTAATTTTTCTTATTTTGATACCAGTGTTGTCGAACACGTCTCTTGGAAAAAACACTGAGAAATCACTTTGGGAATCTGTTGTACAATATGATGTCATCAAAGGGACACCCACAGTATTCTCCGTACACACAAAATTCACATTTCTATCCTTAGTGAATTTTCCTTTGAAGGTGGATGGGCTTTCAATGAATGCATAAATAAGGTTTGCGGAATTCTATGTTCCACCAGGGAATCGTTAGCCTCGCGTAGGGACTCCGAACTCAGAGCGGGCCTGTGGATGGTAGATGAGCCGGGTGGGCTTTGGAGAAAAACTGACAATCCAAAGGGGGCGAAGGTGGTCTGGTGGCTACACTTTCCATATACAAGTGGTACCCAGGTACCTCCATGCCAGCCTTTATGTTCCGCCACTGGGCTAGGGCCAACCATCTGCCATCCAGAGGAAACTGGTGACGACACTGCCTGATCATCAGAAGCAGGGTCAGCCACTGACAAAAAGCCAGGGCTTGATTAGAAAGTGACAAGCAAAAAGGTGAGGAATCAAGTCTCACAGTTATTTCTGTGGTTTCCACTCTCCCGTGCAGACCCATTGAGAGTTTTTCTAGGAAGCCAAAAGAATCATTTAGTTCCTCAAAGCAACAGTGATGTGTCGCTCCAGGGATTCCCCAGGAAGTCCTCACCACATTTTGAGCCATGACTTGCTGACTTTCATGCCAATGGGAAGAGTTAATGTTAATATCTCTTAGGCTCTTCTTACACATATGAACCATTGAGAAAATGCTCCAGAGCTTCAGAACACCATTATCATAATCAGCATCATCACTGTCATCATTACTAACTTCAAGTAAATCGACTATGCAACCTTCATAGCAATCGATAGCTATCCTTTACTGAACCAATTTTCTGAACAAAATCTTCCTATTCTGACCATGGGACTGAATGACACTTTAGAACACAGCAAGTATGAGCCTGATGGTAGGTTTAGCAGGGTGTGGGAAGTGAAAAACAGGAACACTTAAAACAATTAGACAACAATCAGTGCAACTATTATTTACATAACACTCAGTGATATCAATAACATTAATGACTAATTTTAAAATTAATTTTATTTTAAAAATTCTCATGTAAGGGGGACTTCCCTTGTGGTTCAGTGGTAAAGAATCCTCCTTACAATGCAGGGGATGTGGGTTCGATCCCTGGTCAGGGAACTAAGATCCCACATGCCGTGGGATGACTAAGCTTGCGTGCCACAACAAAAGATCCCGAATGCCACAGTGAGAATCCTCCCTGATGCAGCTAAGACCCAACACAGCCAAAATAGATAAATAAATTAATAAAATTTTAAAAATATATATTCTCATGTAGTAAAATCAACCTGTGTGTTGTTTATGTGTATGTGGGTGTGTGTGTGTACCGTGCTATGCATTTTAGTATATGTAGGGATTCGCATACCCACCACCACAATCAGGGTACAGAACAAATCCATCACCTCAGAAAACTCCCTCATGCTCCCCTTTGTAGTCACACCCTCACCGACCCCATCCCCTGGACACTGATCAGTTCTGTATCACTAGTTTTGTCTTTTAGAGACTGTCATATAAATGGAATAATATAGTATGTAAACTTTTGAGATTTTCTTTCACTCAGAATAATGCCTTGAGATTCATCCAAGTTGTTGCATGTATTAATAGTTGGCTCCTTTTCATTGCTGAGTAGTATTCCATTTCATGCCTCTACCAAAGTTTATGCATCGTTTGTGGAAGGACATTTGGGTTGTTTCCAGTTTCAATTAGGAATAAAGCTTATCTAAATATTTGTGTACAGATTTTTATATGAACACAAGTTTTCAATTCTCTAAGATAAATGCCCAGGAGTGGGATTGCTGGCTCATATGGTAAAGTTGCTGGCTCATATGGGAAAGATCCAGAGTGGCTGTACTATTTTGCATTCCCATCAACTATGAATGAGAGCTCCTGTTGCTCTGCATACTTATCAGCAGGCTGTATTGTCAGTAATTTTTATTTTAACCATTCTACTAGACATGCAGTAATATCTCATTGTGACCTCAATTTGCATTTCCCTGATGGTTAAAAATGTTGAAAATCTTTTCTTATACTTCTTTGCCATCCTTGTATCCTCTCTGGTGAAGTATCTGTTCATCTTTTGCCTGTGTTTTAATTCGTTTGTTTGTTTTCTTACTGTTGAGTATTGAGGGTTCTTACATATTCTGGTCATTTGTAGAACATTTAATTTGCCAATATTCTCTCCCAGTTTGTAGCTCCTCTTTTCATTCTCTTAACAATATAGTTCATTGACAAAAAATTGTTAATTTTGATGAAATCTTACTTATGATTATAGTCTTTTATGTATCATGCTTTTGTGTCATATCTAAAAACTAACACCAAGTTACAAATATTTTATCCTGTGTTTTCTTCTAAAAGTTTTATAGTTTTAGATCTATGATCTATTTTGAGTTAAGTTTTGTATAAGGTGTGAACTTAGGTCAAGTTTCTCTTTTTTTTGGCCTATGGATGTCCAATCGTTCCAACATACTTTGTTGAAAAGACCATCCTTTCTCCATTGAACTGCTTTTACACCTTTGTCAAAAATCAATTGGTTGTATCTGTGTGGGTCCATTTCCGAGTTCTTTATTCTCTTCCATTGACAAGTGTGTCTATATCCCTTCACCAATGCCTCCACTGTCTTGATATCTGTAGCTTTATAACAAGTCGTAAAATCAAGTAGTGTGATTCCTCTAACTTTATTCTTCTTTCTCAGAATTTCATCAGCCAGTTTTCAATATGATCTTGCTATGAATCCAACACCATGCCAAGCACCTTATGTGAATGATTGCATTTAATCTTCACAAAAGACCTCTGAGGATCTGTCAGTTCAAGCCTGCCAAGAAGCAGATGTCAACATTGATTGAAAAGTGCAAAAGTTTTAGTGAGCAATTTCTATAGAGGATGAAAGAGAGAGGAAGCAGGAGTAACAGGGAAAGCCTTCAGGTCATGATGCTGCAAAAGGTCTGACCCGGTGAAAGAAGGGGGTAAGGAAGGAGGTTTAAGTAGGAGGAGACTCAGACTGTAGCACAGGTCTGAGAAAAATCTCAGCCAGGTTTATGGGGGAAATTCTAGAACAAAACTTTCCCGCTAGAGGAGCCCCATGTTGGGTAGGAATCACCAGGATTCTTATATCCCCATGCCTCACCATGCTCAGCTATTGTCTGGGAGCAGCCTTGGAGAGGCTTGGCCTCTCTGTGAATGCTGCAGAGGAATTAATATCCAGAATGATCTGATTCTAACTCTTATTATTTCCCCAGATGCACATTTCATCTCAAGGTTAAATTTAATTGTAATATAACAAACATGTAAAATAATTTGAACCCTCCCCTGCTCAAAAATGAAGATCTCAAGGTTAATAGAGTTAGAAATTCTACAGCATTTTTCTGCTCAGGCAAAACCCAAATATTAACAGAACTCAATATAATTCATTTCTAATGGCATTTAGATCCATTTCCCTGGCCACAGACATGGAACTGGACTTGGAATCTATTTCTTGCCCTGGCTCCTCATTAACTGATGTTTTTTTTTCCTTAATATTGTTGCTCCTTCCTCTTCTTCCTTTCTTATCCTTCTGTATAAATTTCTTCAAAGATCGAAGTCACCATACACTCATATCCTCCTATCTTGCCAGCAGAAGCCAGCCATCTCTGCTTTATTAAAAGCCACATTCAGAATCTCTTTAATCAATGTTCTCATTGAACATTTGTAATAAAATGCTAAAAATGACGAGGCCTGTATGCAATGCCTATCACTGGCTGGCAAAACTATCACTGCACCTTGATACTCTAGGGCAGGGGTCTCCAGCCCCCGGGGGCCGCAGACCGATACCAGTCCACAGCCTGTAAGGAACTGGGCCGCACAGCAGGAGGTGAGCGGAGGGCCAGCGAGTGAAGCTTCACCTGCCGCTCCCCGTTGCTCCCCACCACTCGCGTTACCTCCTGAACCACGTGCCCCTGTCTAAGTCCGTGGAAAACTTGTCTTCCACAAAACCGGTCCCTGGTGCCAAAAATGTTGGAGTCCGCCGCTCTCGGGCACCCCATTTGAGCATTCTAGAGCATATCTAGAGCAAATCACATTTTTAGTGTGATTTAAACATGTATACTGACCAGCAGCTGGCAAATCAAGATGTTTTATCCACTGATTTTTCACCAATCTTTCTATTCTTTAAGAAAAAAAACAGTTACAAATGTAAAATGTGTTCTTTTTAGTAACAGCAATGATAATGATGTCACTCCCATTTTACAGATGAGAAAAGTGTGGCCCAGAAAGTTAAAGTGACATCCAAAGCAGAACTGTGATGAAAATCTAAGTTTTATGACTCAAATCATGTGCTCTCTTCTCTATACATGAAAGTCTGTATATAGCATCATAATTTGTAAACATAGAAGATAAACAAACCTTTAAAAAGTAAATAGTTGACAGAAGGTTTGGAGTGTTTGTAAACATGGAACATGCTAGGCATCACATGTTTATGTAGGAGCCCAACCACTGACACTAATGAGAGACTGACCTCAAGAAGTTTCAGAGACAGTTGGATGAATGAATGAATGAATGAATGAGTGAGGGCCTGCCCCCAATCCAGCACTGCCACTGCCAGCATCAGGGTCCAGAGGATAACTACAGAGTTCCACCTGTTCCAGAACATCTCTTCCTGTGTCATGATGTCACATTTTCCTCCCATTTGTCCAGAAGCCCTCCCAGGCAGCCTCTGTTAAGAGCCAGGCAGTGAAGGTAGAGTGTTTTCCCCAGCCCTGGACAAAACGTACATTCATGATCTGAGAGGAAATGGAAATGATGGGTCAGCCTTTCCAGAGAGCACATCTATGCCCATTCAATTCATCCAGAGAATCCTCCTTCTACCCTGCTCCCTGCTACCACCTCCCTGTCATTTAACTCGCCGCTTTGTCTATGTGTTTGTCTCCTTCACTGAGTGAGCAAAGTGATTTCAGCGGCATGCTCATTCATCTATATATCCTACCGCACCCGTCACAGTTCTTGGTATAGTTGACAATCCTTAAGCAATGGTCTCAATGAAGGAATGAGAACTATATGCTCAATATTAGGGCTAGTTTTCTAGCATTATGATGAGGAGGAAGATAATGACAATGACGATGATGGGGATGATGATGCTGAAGATGATGATATCGGTTAACATTTATCAGCATTTATTATACACCAGGCATTCTGTCACATCTTTTACACACACAATCTTATTTAATTCTCACATCAACCCTTATGAGGTAGGAATTTCTACTGGTCACATTCACATCCTAGGAAACTGGGGCTTATTGGGGTTAAATAATCTGTCCATGACTGCACAATGAGTACGTGGCAGAATTATATCTTGTTGGACTCTAGGGAGCATAGCCTTAACTTCTATGTTATTCTGCTGGCCATACTGTCCAATCCAGAAAATGAATGCATGGTCCTGACCATGGTGTCTCAAAGAGATCAGGAAAGATTCCTTGAAAGATCTGGGAACCAAGTCACCTTAGCCATGGGGGAAAAAATTAAGTAGAAGGTAGGGTCTTCAAGGAGCTTACAGCCATAATAAGGAGATGAGATCAACATACATGTTAATGAGAGAGTGACCCGGACACAGGAAACTTACTGTCTAGATATCCACTCATTTATCTAGACAGCCATACCTCTACCAGTTGGTATGTGTACCCTATATGCCCCACCCTATGCTAAATTCTTTACATCTACTTTTAAAAAAATCCTTCCAATGACTTTTAGAAAGTACATATTATCTTCAATTACAGATGAAGAAGTTTTAATTAGGAAAAGTAATTAATTTGTGCTAGACCACAGAGCCAAGAACAAGTTGTGCATTTGGGTTTCTGAGCCAGGTCACAGGACTGCAAAACCAAGATTACAAACCCCGTCCTCCATGTACTCTGAACCAGGAGTGGTAGAGGTCTGGCACTTATGCCGTAAGAGGAGAATGTGTTTCCAAAATGGTGACATCTTTGTGAAAAATGAGGATTCTTAGCAAAGACTGGTAGATCTGGTATAAACAGGTTCTTCCAGATTAGCTAATAATTCAGTCGGGATCTTATGGACATAGGACACAGAACAGATAGATATTTTATCTTCAGCTCAAAGATGCTAGGTCTGTATGAGGGCCACATGAGGCATCTTGAGTAGATGGGGTGATGGGACATGAGGGGATAGAAGTACTATAGCCCAAGGACTCTGGAAGTCTGAAGAGTAGCAGGTCTGCAAAGTGAGTAAGGGAATGATAAGGAACAAGTCCATAATTTCACCAGGGACTGGCCCTGTTTAAGGAAGTGGAAGAATCATGTCTTAGAGACTTATTCTTGGAGATTATTCTGCATATTTTGTTATTATGTTATTATGCATATTTGTCTTATACAAGCAGAATATTGTCTAGTAAAAGAACTAACATTTTGGAGCACTTAATATATGTGCCAGTGTTCTAAGTAAGTTTTACATGATTTCTAATTAAGTTTTGCATGAGTTATACCTCATTAAATTCTCACAACTAGCTATTAGGCAGTTCACTCTCAAAAAATATGGGTTGAGGAAATGAATACTATATATATTAATCTGTGCCTTGCTTTTATTTAACTTAACAATATGTTTGGAGCTATTTCCAGATAAGCGTATAGTGATCTGCTACATTCTTTTAAATGGACACACATTATTCTATAGTATTGACGTATGGTGATTTATAGAACCATTCTCTTATCATTGGATGGTTAGGACATTTCTGTTCTCTTTATAATGATACAAACAATAATCAATGAATATCTTTGTTTATACAACCATGTATACGTTTCTATAGGATGGATACCAAAAGTAGAGTGTCACTGTTCTTTTTTAAAAACTAAAAACCCAAGCTTTATTAACTACTAAAAACTTCTGACCTAAATTGCCTTTTGAAACATTCTTTTTCTGTTTTAATGTAAAGTTGAAAAACATCTTTTTTAAAGATAAGAGGTATAAATTACAGGCCTTCTATTTTGGATAATAGACCAAAAAGCTATGAGTAATCATAAAAGAGCTATAAAATTCTATTCTGTTCTCCAGCATGAGGCAAATAAAAATTTTCAAAGTAATGAATATAATTTGGGGTGTTTTGATGTCAAGTTCAGGCTTTACATCTTATAGTAATGCCCTTCATTACTCATATTTTCAAGCATTTTTTGTAGATTTGTTTTTTATACATGGAACAACAAAATATAGGGAGAAATGTACTAGTGACTCCTCAAGTACTTTTTTTTAAAACATATTTTGCATCTGTATATACTTTAATTCGACTACCATTCCTAAATCCCTAAATTTGTCACTTCAGAATTAGAATGCAGTTGGTAGGGGTGGGCGAGTGAGAGGTGTAAACTACTGGGTGTAGGTAGGCTCAAGGAGGTATTGTACAAAATGGGGAATATAGCCAATATTTTGTAATAACTGTAAATGGAAAGTAACTTTAAAAACTGTATGAAAATAAAAATTTTTTTAAAATAAAGATGAGGCAAAGAAAAAAGAATTCAGTTAGTGGCAAGAGTCTGTAGGAGGTGAAGAAATAAAAAGCCAAACTCCAGTGTTGCCTGTGGGGTCCTCCTCCTATAGAGATGGCTCCTAGACCCTGAAAGAGTTACAGACAAGCAACTCAAATGTGCATCGACAGATGAATGGGTAAACAAATGTAGGATATACATACAGTGGAATATTACTCAGTCTTAAAAAGGAAGGAAATTCTGACACATGCTAAAACATGGATGAACCTAAAAGACATTTTGTTAATTGAAATAAACCAGTCACAAAAAGATAAATTCTGTATGATTCCACTTATATGAGGCATCTAGAGTAGTTAAACTCATAGAATCAGAATGTAGAATGGTGGTTGCCAGCAATGTGGGGAGCAGGAAATAAAGAGCCATTGTTTAATGGGTATAGAATTTCACTTTTGCAAGATGAAAAAGTTCTGGAGATCTCTTTCACAACAATGTGAATATACTCAACACTACTGAACTGTATGCACACTTAAAAATGGTTATGATGGTAAGTTTTATCTTATGTGTGTCTTATCACAATTTTTTAAAATTACAGATGATCTAACCCAAATAACAAGGCATCTGCTAGACTTTGAGGAACCTACCCTCTAGTGCTCACATTTAAAGTTGCACTTCAAATTTAGTTGTACTAGTTGGAGTAGCCTAGACCCCAACAAGTTGACCTCAAAATGTAAAGTGGCTACAACATAATAGAAGATCATTTCTTTCATGTAACAGTCTATGGCAGGTGGTAAATAAATGTTTGTTAAATGGATGAATGAATAAGTGTGGTTTATAAGATGTGTATACAAGCCATAGTACCAGGTATGAATATCAGTTTATAAACTCAGATGTGAAAGAAATGTGAGTTTATTCTTCCATAATTACAATGAAAAAATATATTAAACCTTCCTTCTGCTGGGCTAGGTGGCCAAAACTAAATCTGAGACAGCTCCTTGCCACTCTGTGGTGGGCAGAATAGTGGCCCCCAAAGATGTCCACATCCTAATGCCCAGAACCTATGAATATGCTAAAGTTCCTTAACAAAAGGAACTTTGCAGTTATGATTAAGGATTTTGTGATGGGAAGATTATCCTGGATTATCTGGGTGGCCCAATGTAATTACTAAGGGTTCTTATAATTTAAAAGAGGGAGGCTGGAGAGTCAGAGTGAGAGAGAGATTTGTTGATGCTACTTTGATGGCTTTGAAGAAAGAAGAAGAGGCCATGAAACAGGGAATGTAGAAGACTTCTAGAAGCTGGAAAAGGCAAGGAAACAGATTCTCCCCTAAATCCTCCAGAAGGAACCCTGCTGAGCTGATACCTTGATTTTAGCCTGATGAAACCCCATTTCAGACTTCCGACCTCCTGAACTGTAAAATCATAAGTGTGTGGTGTTTTAAGCCACTAAGTTTGTGATAATTTGTTATAGCAGCAATAGGAGACTAATACACACCATCTCCACTTTGCTGGCCTGGTAACTAGATTCTGGACAGGGGAGGCGACAGTGATACAGAGAGGTGATATAGAGCACAGGAACTCAGAGTAGAAACGGCCTGGATTCAAAACTCAGCTCAATCACCTGTTGGCTTTGTAACCTTAGTGAACTTATGGAACCTCTCCAGGAATGGCTACTTCCTCTTCTGTAAATTAATGTTCTCATCTGTAAATTGGGAATAAGATCAGTACCTACTTGTTTGGGTTATTGTGAAGAATAAATATGTTCATTTAAGTAAAGGGCTTAGAACAGGGCCTGACATGCAGTAAACATGCTATAACTATTAGCTATTATTGTGGTTACTCTTATTATTATCATCTGGTCTTAGGCCTTGATTAGTCCATGTTGGTTCCTGCCAAGTGAGCCCTCAACCCAGGTCTGTCTGTATTTCAGTTAACAATTCTGCTCCAGAATGCTCCCGCCATTCTGGAAGCATGATGCTGATTCCCATACCAATTTGAAACAGATATCAGACCCTCACCCAGATCCCTTGGAATCCCTTTTACCTGCTGGTTGATGTGCTTGTCCCCCTAGCTTCTGCTGTGGCTTTGGCTAAAGGCTCACCCATGCAACCTTGTCCAGAGGATTGCCCTTGGGCAATGGAAGCCACCTTGCCCAAAGTTAAGATACCCTCCTCCAATGTCAGGAGCCCAAGGGAAGGGTATAAACGTCTTGCTCTCTTGTTTCAAGGTAGGACAGACTCTACAGTACAATTTATGCTCCAAAGCTTGAGAGGATCTGATGGAAGCCACATGCTTCCCCATCCTTGTTCGGCTGCCCTCACTACCCTACAGATGCCTCCTGAGAGAACTCCTTCAATGTATCACTTGCACATGAAATTCTGTCTTTGGCTTTGTTTCTAGGGAGCTTAATCTAAAATATGGCCTAAGTTCTCAAGACACTTAGTAGGGGCTGTTTAGGGCACATGATAGGTGACCTGGGAGATGATAATAAGAAGCTGTGGGATTGCAGAGGAAGGAGAGATTTGGGCTGGAGGAGCAGGGAAAGCGTCACAGGCTGACCTGGGCCAAAATTCCGGTTGTACGCACCTAATCAAAAAAGCATCCTTTTAGACCAGGCTTGTGTCCTATGTATGCAGAATGCGTAACACTATTTTCAATTCAAGCTTAGTTGTCACAAAGTCTTTTTTTTTTTTTTTTTTTTTGCTCAAAAGCAATAATGCTTCTACCCCTTAGGTCCTCAATGTTAAAAGTAAAACTTAAAAGCTCAAATTTTTGTTGCACCTGGAAACCAAATAAAAAGTTTCTAAGACAAGTAGGTTTGTAGTTTTTTCCTGAATAGATTTCTTTTAAAAAAAGACAAAATAAACCATTAAGTTCTGAGACATCTCAGCAATTCATACTATGATCTTTTTGTTTTATTTTCCCTTTAGGTGATATACTGCTTAATATGTAAGCATTTATTGCCATTGTGTCTCAGAATTTTAATTCATTACACTTTCTGTGGTTTACATGCTTCTATTCTTTCTGACATCCTCCGCTACCCAACGCAACTCCTGCCCCCATTCAAACTCTTCTCTCACACCATCCATACAGATGCTTCCCACACACACATTTTCTATTTTTAAACAAAAGAACTATGGCCGTTGGCAAGCTATTCTGGGAGTCATAAGAATATCATATGAATTCACTGAAAAAAACACTGACTATATATTCCATTGGAGGTGCAGATAACAAATCTAAAGGACAGGGAACAACAAGGTCTTACCGTATAGCACAGGGAACTATACTCAGTATCCTATGATAAACCATAATGGAAAAGAATATTTTAAAAAGAGAATGTGTGTGTGTATATATATATATATATATATATATATACACACACACACACACACACATACGTATATATAACTGAATCACTTTGCTGTACAGCAGAAATTAATACAACATTGTAAATCAACTACACTCATTAAAAAAAATTAAAGAATCTGAAGGACAGTGTCTTCCCCAGCACATAAGTGTTCACTGAAAGGAACAGCCAACAAAGACCAATCATTTGCCTCTGAATAGGACAGAAAAATGGTAATTAGTGGACTCTCCACTACACATCTGCTTCTTTATCCCCTTCCTTCTTACCCACCAGTTCCTTACCTTTCCTGGACCGTTGCCAGGAACCAAACACAAACCAAACTGAATTGTGGGAACTGGCCCTAAACTGACTCAGTTCAACAACACAGCCACTCCAGCCCTGCTGGGCAACCCACCTGGAGAGCCTGGCCCTGCCAGGGTGGCTGAAAGGCTACAGGTCTTCCACCCTGGACCAGAGGTGCTTACGTATGAAAGGGGGAGTTAGAAGGGACTTCTTACCTGCCTCTGTCTACTTCTCACTCAGAAACACACTGGCATGTATGTTTTGACACTCAAATGGAGAGTCCCCAGTGTAATTCTTTGATTTTTGCTTTCTTAGGGTATAAAGTTGAAACTTGGAGGAAAATGACAAAAAAGATGCTTTTACTCCTTCCTCTCATTTCTCTCTTAAAAATATACATTAATATATGCTTTAGGCTTTCATATAGTCTTTTTTATAATTATTTGATTTACTCTTTTTAGTTCTAAACCAAGAACGGAGATACACCAGAATCCAGATGCCTCCTAAATTACTTCAAGGGCAAATGAAGAATCATGCTAGTGAACATAGCATGTAGTAGTTAAACATACTGAAGTATTTCTATTTCTAACAAAAGCCTTGTAAAACATGTTGGTCATCTCCATTTAATATCGTAACAAAAACAGAAGAAAAATAGAGTGATTTGTTCAAAACTCATCCCATTATGGCAGAGGCAAAGCAAGAACCCAAGAACTCTTTGATCTGAACCCAATAGAGCTTGTTTACCTTCCAGTATAATGGGGAGGGAGTTGTGAGTATACATCTTTGAACATAAAACAAAAACAGAACTATAACTTCTAGTCCATTTACTAATTCCCAGAGAATGCAGCCTCCAGTTTTAAAGTCTGTTTCAGCATTTGAATGATTTTAGTACAAGCCTCAATTAAGGCTTCATTTAGATCGCTATTAGCAGCATTGCTATATAAGAGATTTTTGTGACCACCTAGAGGGTTAGGATAGGGAGGCCAGTGGGAGGGAGACGCAAGAGGGAGGGGATATGGGGATATGGAGATATATGTATACATATAGCTGATTCACTTTGTTATACAGCAGAAACTAACACAACATTGTAAAGCAATTATACTCCAAAAAGGATGTTTAAAAAAAAGAAAAGGAAATTAGATGTTTACATATCATCTCTCTATCCCCACCCCTAAATGTGCATTGCTGTTTCCAGTTGTCCATAAAAGCAATAAAGCCATCATCAATAACTTCCACCTAAAACTGATGTGTGTCTTTATGACTCACTTCTTGTGTACCTATCTTGAGAGCACTAAAGCTGCATAGGAAAACCATAACTCAAACCCTGCCCTTTAAAAAAAAGTATGCTTTGTCAGCCAATGAGAAAGGATCTGCAGTGAGAATGTTAAAGGCAAGCAAATTGAGACATACCAAGAAGAAAACTTCACCAGGGAAGAAGAGCACTAGAACATAATAGAAAGAGGTGAAATAATTTATGGTTTTCTCAGAATTAGCAGGTTGAGGTCGGTTTCCTGACTTACTTTTATCTTAATTCTTTACAAATATGAAGACAATTATCACTTTTATTACTAGATAAAATATCTATCCAAGAGTATGACCTTGTATTTGAATTGTCAAAAGGGCTTTCTTGTACTATTTTCAGCATGTAATTGGCTAAAATGGAACCACAGCCTATTTAATTATTTCTGTCCCTTGTTTCCCCGTTATCTCTAGAAGTTCCAAAACCTGAGAATTAGGTTTAAACTCATAATTTGCAACTCATCTTTCAGTTTTTGTTGCTGTTGTTATTGTGTAAAACAGTTACCATTTCTAACTCTATTCCTGTATTTATTCCCTCCTCTAGGAGGGCAAAAATAAATTGAGTTAGACTTAAATAAAATTAAATGATTGTGATATTTTTTCAATTGAAAAAAAACCCCCACCAATATTCTCTATGCTATTAATGACCCCTGCCATCACCACAGCAGTGCTCTGACTCTTTTGTTGGTCCAAAAGAGAGGCAAATGTTTTATAGGCCAGTGAAAGTTATAATGGACAAGGATTCAAAACCTTTATCTACAATGCTAATTTAAACTAATCTGAGTTTATGATCTTTGGGGAGAGTTTTGATCCATGTGCAAGTTATTATTACAGTAAATTATTTTCCAGTAGGGCTTAGTGTAAAGGAAATGAGCATGATTCTATGACTAGGCAGAGGAGAAGTTTCCTAAGAAAAACAATCAAGGGTTGGAATGAGAAATAGTTTCCCAGAGATATCTCAAAATGCGAGTCAGATACTAATTTGTCCTGAGAGATTTAGTTGAAGCATCTCTGGAGGCTGAGTGATAAATTATATAACTCTGAAGGCTCTTCCCATTCCTGCAATCTGATGATAAATCTGAACATTACATTAGATTTGTGTTCTTTCAAATGGGTGACATGGCCTTCTCCCCTTTGACTCCAATGAGAAAAATATCTGTTGCGAGATTTTCTTCTTAGACTTTCTGTCACTTTTCCTACCTGAAAACAATAAAGACAGACACAATTACCTATAAAGGGAAACAAAGTGAAATTGGATCCCTCCCTCATACCAAACACAAAAATCAATTTTATCAATACATGAATTATTTATTTGTCAAATGCAAAACTTTTAGAGTTCTGTAGGTGATTATCTTTCTGACCATAGATCTTTTAAATATATCAAAATGTGCTGGCCATAAAATAAAAGCTTGAGCAATTCAACTACATTAAAACAAAGAACTTCGACTCATCAAAAGAGACCTTTCAAAAGTGAAAAGATAAGACTGAGGGAAGGTATCTGGAACACATATAACAGACAATATTGTTATTAAGACATACACAGAACTCCTTCAAGTTAATAAGGAAAAGACAAATAATACAATAGAAAAACAGGAAAAAGAAATGAAGAGTCATTTCACAGAAGGGGTAACAAATGGCCAATGCAAATCAAGACTGTGAGATACCATTTTATACCAACTTAATCAGCAAAAATTAAGAAATCTGACAATACCAAATATTAGAAAGGATATGAATCAACAGGGGAGAAAAAATATCATAACTGAAAAGAAAAGATAGTTATTCCCAGACCAAAGAGGACAGTGTTTGTGAACCAAGGATTATGATTAACCTGGTTTTGTATATATAAGGTCCCCCTAAGCATCCAAAAGAAATAAAAAATAAAACAAGTGTTTTCACAATTGGTTTATTTGCACTTTTATGATATTTCAAGTATTATAAAGTATCTGACAAATCTCCATTCACAGATTCTATACTACTTAACAGTATGTTTATCTACCTCTCCCTACTTTATCTCTTCTTACCGTTTCCTTGTTGGCTTACAGTTGAGAAAATGGGTAGAAAAGAAAATACTTCAATGTTTTTCTTGAAAAACAGTGGTGAGCCTAGAAAAATGACTTCTTAGGCTTTTAGCTTTATACCCAACAGCACACCAGTGCACACTTCCCCTAATTAGCAGCAATGACTTCATAGTTCTTTGAGTTTTTCATTTTTGCTTATGGGTCTACTTTTTTTCTTAATCAATCTTGCTTCAGGGATTAATACTTTCATTAATGTTTTCAAAGAACTGACTTTTTGCTTTGTTAATTTTCTCTACTGTTTGTTAATTTTCTCTACTATTTTCTATATTATTATTCCTGACTTTACTATTTTCCTTTTTTCTACCCCTTTGAGTTCATTTTGCTTTTTAAGCTGGAAATTTAGCGAGTTGATTTGAAACCTTTCTTTGTTTCTAATATAAATATTGAAAGTTATGCATTTCTCTCTAAACACTGCTTTAGTTATATTTCACAAACCTTAATACAGAATTTTCATTCACTTGAAAAATCTTTCTCATGTATCTTATGATTTCTTCTTTGACTTATTGGTTTAAAAGTATGCTGTTTAATTTCCAAAAGTTTGGGCTTTTCTAAGTATCTAATTGTTATTACTTTTTAATTTGTTATTAGTTTCTGAATAGTTTCTACTGTGGCCAGAGAACATATTCTGCATGATTTAAATCACTTCTGAAATTTAAGGATACTTACTTCATGTCAAAGGTTATGGTGTACCTTAGTGAATGTCCCTTGAAAAGAGTGTATATTCTGCAGTGGTTGGGTATAGTGTTCTGTAAATGTCAATAAGGTTAAGTTGATTGGTAGTTTTGTTCATATCTTCTACCTCCTTACTGATTTTTAAAGTCTATTTCTTCTATCAACTACTGATAAAAGAGTGTTAAAATATCCAGCTATGATTGTCTTCCTTTAGTTCTGACAGTTTTGCTTCATGTCTTTTGAAGCTCTGGTACTAGTTGCATAAATATTCAGGATTATTATGTTTTCCTGATTAATTGACACTTCAATATTATGAAAAGTCTTTTTATTTATTAAAAAAATTTTTAACCTTTTATTTTATATTGGAGTATAGCTGATTAACAATGTTGTGATAGTTTGACTTGGACATACATATACATGTATCCATTCTCCCCCAGACTCCCCTCCCATCCAGGCTGCCACTTAACATTGAGCAGACTTCCCTGTGCTCTACAGTAGGTCCTTGTTGGTTATCCGTACATGTCAATCCCAAACTCCCTAGTTATCCCTTCCCTCCACCCTTCCTCCACTGGTAACCATAAGCTCATTCTGTAAGTCTGTGAGTCCATTTCTGTTTTGTAAATACATTCATTTGTATCATTTCTTTTTAGATTCCTCTCTCTCTTTTTTTAAACATCTTTCTTGGAGTATAATTGCTTTACATTGGTGTGTTAGTTTCTTCTGTATAACATAAGATTCCATATAAGTGATATCATATTATATTATATTAATTATATTATATTATATCATATTATATTTCTCTTTCTCCATCTGACTTAATTCACTCAGAATGACAATCTCTAGGTCCAACCATGTTGCTGCAAATGGCATTATTTCATTCTTTTTTATGGCTGAGAAATATTCCATTGTATATATGTACCACACCTTCCTTATCCATTCCTCTGTCAATGGACATTTAGGTTGCTTCCATGTCTTGGTTTTTATAAACAGTACTGCAATGAACACTGGGGTACATGAATCCTTTTGGACCATGTTTTTCTCCAGATATATGCCCAGATGTGGGATTGTGGGGTCACATGGTAGCTCTATTTTTAGTTTTTTAAGGAACCTCCATACTGTTCTCCATAGTGGCTGTACCAATTTACATTCCCACCAACAGTGTAGGAGGGTTCCCTTCTCTCCACACCCTCTTCCAGCATTTATTGTTTGTGGATATTTTGATGATAGCCATTTTGACAGGTGTGAGGTGATATCTCATTGTAGTTTTGATTTGCATTTCTCTAATCATTAGCGATGCTGAACATCTTTTCATGTGCCTCTTGGCCATCTGTATGTCTTCCTTGGAAAAATGTCTATTTAGGTCTTCTGCCCATTTCTTGATTGGGTTCTTTGTTTTGATGATATTAAGCCATATGAGCTCTTTGTAGATTTTGAAGACTAATCCCTTCTCAGTCACATCATGGTGGCCTGTATGAGTTTGGGAGTGTTCCTTCCTCTGCAATTTTTTGGAAGAGTTTGAGAAGGATAGGTGTTAGCTCTTTTCTAAATGTTTGATAGAATTTGCCTGTGAAGCCATCTGGCCCTGGACTTTCGTTCTTGGAAGATTTTTAAATACAGTTTCAATTTCATTACTTGGGATTGGTCTGTTTATATTTTCTATTTCTTCCTGGTTCAGTTTTGGAAGGTTGTACTTTTCTAAGAATTTGTCCATTTTTCCAGGTTGTCCATTTTATTGGCAAATGGTTGCATATAGTAGTCTCTTATGATCCTTTATAATTCTGTAGTGTCAGTTGTAACTTCTTTCTCATTTCTAATTTTATTGATTTGAGTCCTCTCTCTCTTTTTTTAAACATCTTTCTTGGAGTATAATTGCTTTACATTGGTGTGTTAGTTTCTTCTGTATAACAAAGTGAATCAGCAATACATATACATACATCCCCATATCTCCTTCTTGCGTCTCCCTCTCACCCTCCCTATCCCACCCCTCTAGGTGGACACAAAGCACCGAGCTGATCTCCCTGTGCTACGCGGCTGCTTCCCACTAGCTATCTATTTTACATTTGGTAGTGTATATATGTCCATGCCACTCTCTTACTTCATCCCAGCTTACCCTTCCCCCTCCTCTTGTCCTCAAGTCCAATCTCTACGTCTGCATCTTTATTCCTGTCCTGCCCCTAGGTTCTTTAGAACCTTTTTTGTTTTTTGATTCCCTATATATGTGTTAGCATATGATATTTGTATATCTTTTTCTGACATACTTCACTCTGTATGACAGTCTCTAGGTCCATCCACTTCACTACAATTGACTCAATTTCGTTTATTTTTATAGCTGAGTAATATTCCATTGTATATATGTACCACATCTTCTTTAGCCATTCATCTGTCAATGGACACTTAGGTTGCTTCCATGCCTGGCTATTGTAAATAGAGCTGCAATGAACATTGTGGTACATGACACTTTTTGAATTATGGTTTTCTCTGGGTATATGCCCAACAGTGGTATTGCTGGGTTGTATGGCAGTTCTATTTTTAGTTTTTTGAGGAATCTCCATACTGCTCTCCATAGTGGCTGTATCAATTTACATTCCCACTAACAGTGCAAGAGTGTTCCCTTTTCTCCTCGCCCTCTGCAGCATTGATTGTTTGTGGATTGTTTGATGATGGCCATTCTGACTCATGTGAGGTGATATCTCACTGTAGTTTTGATTTGCATTTCTCTAATGATTAGTGATGTTGAGCATCCTTTCATGTGTTTGTTGGCAATCTGTATATCTTCTTTGGAGAAATGTCTATTTAGGTCTTCTGCCCATTTTTGGATTGGGTTGTTTGTTTTTTGATATTGAGCTGCATGAGCTGTTTATATATTTTGGAGATTAATCCTTTGTCAGTTGCTTTGTTTGCAAATAATTTCTCCCATTCTGAGGGTTGTCTTTTCTTCTTGTTTATGGTTTCCTGTGCTGTACAAAAGCTTTGAAGTTTCATTAGGTCCCATTTGTTTATTTTTGTTTCTATTTCCATTACTCTAGGAGGTGGGTCAAAAAGGATCTTGCTGTGATTTATGCCTTGGAGTGTTCTGCCTATGTTTTCCTCTAAGAGTTTTATAGTGTCTGGCCTTACATTTAGGTCTTTAATCCATTTTGAGGGTTTTTTTGTGTGTGTATGGTGTTAGAGAATGTTGTAATTTCATTCTTTTACATGTAGCTGTCCAGTTTTCCCAGGACAATTTATTGAAGAGGATGACTTGTCTCCATTGTGTATTCTTGCCTCCTTTATAAAAAACAAGGTGACCATATGTGCATGGGTTTATCTCTGGGCTTTCTATCCTATTCCATTGATCTATATTTCTGTTTTTGTGCCAGTACCATACTGTCTTGATTACTGCAGCTTTGTGGTATAGTCTGAAGTCAGGAGCCTGATTCCAACAGCTCCATTTTTCTTGCTTTGGCTATTCAGGGTATTTTGTGTTTCCACACAAATAGTGAAAATTTTTGTTCTAGTTCTGTGAAAAATGCCAGTGGTAGTGTGATAGGGATTGCATTGAATCTGTAGATTGCTTTGGGTAGTAGAGTCATTTTCACAATGTTGATTCTTCCAATCCAAGAACATGGTATATCTCTCCATCTGTTGGTATTATCTTTAATTTCTTTCATCAGTGTCTTATAGTTTTGTTCATACAGGTCTTTTGTCTCCTTAGGTAGGTTTATTCCTAGGTATTTTATTCTTTTTGTTGCAGTGGTAAATGGGAGTGTTTCCTTAATTTCCATTTCAGATTTTCATCATTGGTGTATAGGAATGCAAGAGATTTCTGTGCATTAATTTTGTATCCTGCTACTTTACCAAATTCATTGATTAGCTCTAGTAGTTTTCTGGTAGCATCTTTAAGATTCTGTATGTATAGTATCATGTCATCGGCAAACAGTGACAGTTTTACTTCTTCTTTTCCAATTTGGAATCCTTTTATTTCTGTTTCTTCTCTGATTGCTGTGGCTAAAACTTCCAAAACTATGTTGAATAACAGTGGTGAGAGTGGGCAACTTTATCTTGTTCCTGACCTTAGTGGAAATGGTTTCAATTTTTCACCATTGAGAACGATGTTGGCTGTGGGTTTGTCATATATGGCCTTTATTAAGTTGAGGTAAGTTCCCTCCATGCCTACTTTCTGGAGTTTTTATCATAAATAGGAGTTGAATTTTGTCGAAAGCTTTTTCTGCACCTATTGAGATGATCATATGGTTTTTCTCCTTCTGATTATTAATATGGTTTATCACATTGATTGATTTACATATATTGAAGAATCCTTGCATTCTTGGGATAAGCCCCACTTGATCATGGTGCATGAACCTTTTAATGTGCTGTTGGATTCTGTTTGCTAGTATTTTGCTGAGGATTTTTGCATCTATGTTCATCAGTGATATTGGCCTGTAGTTTTCTTTCTTTGTGACATCTTTGTCTGGTTTTGTTATCAGGGTGATGGTGGTCTCGTACAATGAGTTTGGGAGTGTTCCTCCCTCTGCTATATTTTGGAAGAGTGTGAGAAGTATAGGTGTTAGCTCTTCTCTAAATGTTTGATAGAATTTGCCTGTGAAGCCATCTGGTCCTGGGCTTTTGTCTGTTGGAAGATTTTAAATCACAGTCTCAATTTCAGTGCTTGTGATTGGTCTGTTTATATTTTCTGTTTCTTCCTGGTTCAGTCACAGAAGGTTGTGCTTTTCTAAGAATTTGTGCATTTCTTCCAGGTTGTCCATTTTATTGGCATAGAGTTGCTTGTAGTAATCGCTCATGATCCTTTGTATTTCTGCAGTGTCAGTTGTTACTTCTCCTTTTTCATTTCTTTTTCTAGTCGAGTCTTCTCCCTTTTTTTCTTGATGAGTCTGGCTAATGGCTTTTCAATTTTTTTTAACTTCTCAAGGAACCAGGTTTTAGTTTTATTGATCTTTGCTATCATTTCCTTCATTTCTTTTTCATTTACTTCGTTTTTTTCCTTTTCTCTTCTTTTTTTTTTTTTTTTTTTTTTTTTTTTTTTTTTTTTTTTTTTGAGGCAAGGAATATGACTTCATTCAACAAACCGGCAGACCAAGAAGGTGGCAGACTAGTGTCTCTGAAAAACGACCTTCTTTCAGTTACTTCTGATCTGATCTTTATGATTTCTTTCTTTCTGCTAACTTTTGGGGTTTTTGTTCTTCTTTCTCTAATTGCTTTAGGTGTAAGGTTAGGTTGTTTATTTGAGATGTTTCTTGATTCTTGAGGTAGGATTGTATTGCTATAGACTTCCCTCTTAGAACTGCTTTTGCTGCATCCTATAGGTTTTGGGTCATTGTGCTTTGATTGTCATTTGTTTCTAGGTAATTTTTGATTTCCTCTTTGATTTCTTCAGTGATCTCTTGGTTATTTAGTAGTGTATTGTTTAGCCTCCCTTTGTGTTTTTTACAGATATTTTCCTGTAGTTGATATCTAGTCTCATCGCATTGTGGTCAGAAAAGATACTTGATATGATTTCAATTTTCTTAAATTTACCAGGGCTTGATTTGTGATCCAAGATGTGATCTATCCTGGAGAATGTTCCATGAGCACTTGAGAAGAAAGTGTAATCTGCTGGTTTTGGATGGAATGTCCTATAAATATCAATTAAGTCCATATTGTTTAATGTAGCATTTGAAGCTTGTGTTTCCTTATTTATTTTCATTTTGGATGATCTGTCCATTAGTGAAAGTGGGGTGTTAAAGTCCCCTACTATGATTGTGTTACTGTCGATTTCCCCTTTTATGGCTGTTAGTATTTGCCTTATGTATTGAGGTACTCCTATCTTGGGTGCATAAATATTTACAATTGTTATATGAATTCTTGGATTGATCCCTTGATCATTATGTAGTGTCCTTCTTTGTCTCTTGTAATAATGTTTATTTTAAAGTCTGTTTTGTCTGATATGAGAATTGCTACTCCAGCTTTCCTTTGATCTTCATTTGCATGGAATATCTTTTTCCATCCCCTCACTTTCAGTCTGTATGTGTCCCTAGGTCTGAAGTGGGTCTCTTGTAGACAGCATATGTACAGGTCTTGTTTTTTTATCCATACAGCCAGCCTATGTCTTTTGGTTGGAGCATTTAATCTGTTTACATTTAAGGTAGTTATCGATATATATGTTCCTATTATCATTCTCTTAATTGTTTGTGATTTGTTATTGTAAGTCGTTTCCTTCTCTTGTGTTTCCTGCCTAGAGAACTTCTTTTAGCATTTGCTGTAGAGCTCGTTTGGTGGTGTTGGATTCTCTTAGCTTTTGCTTGTATGTAATGGTTTTAATTTCTCTGCCAAATCTGAATGAGATGCTTGCTGGGTATAGTAATCTTGGTTATATGTTTTTCCCTTTCATCACTTTAAATATTTCCTGCCACTCACTTCTGGCTGCAGAGTTTCTGATGAAAGATCAGCTGTCAAGCTTACAGGGATTCCCTCGTATATTAAGTGTTGTTTTTTCCCTTGTTGCTTTTAATATTTTTTCTTTGTATTTAATTTTTGATAGTTTGATTAATATGTGTCTTGGTATGTTTCTCCTTGGGTTTATCCTGTATGGGACTTTCTGCTCCTCCTGGACTTGATTGACTATTTCCTTACCCATATTAGGGAAGTTTTCAACTATAATCTCTTCAAATATTTTCTCAGTCCCTTTTTTATTTCTCTTCTTCTGTGACCCCTATAGTTCAATTGTTGGTGCATTTAATGTTTTCCCAGAGGTCTCTGAGTTGTCCTCAATTCTTTTCATTCTTTTTCCTTTATTCTGCTGTGTGGTAGTTATTTCCATCATTTTATCTTCCAGGTCACTTATCCATTCTTCTCTCTCAGTTATTCTACTATTGATTCCTTCTAGAGAATTTTAAATTTCATTTATTGTGTTCTTCATCATTGTTTGTTTGCTCTTTAGTTCTTCTAGGTCCTTGTTAAATGTTTCTTGTATTTTTTCCATTCTATTTCCAAGATTTTGGATCATCTTTACTGTCATTACTCTGAATTCTTTTTCAGGTAGCCTGCCTATTTTGTCTTCATTTGTTTGGTCTGGTGAGTTTTTGCCTTGCTTCTTCATCTGCTGTGTATTTCTCTTTCTTCTCATTTTGCTTAACTTTCTGTGTTTGGGGTCTACATTTCTCAGACTGCATGTTCACAGTTCCCGTTGTTTTTTGTGTCTGCTCCCAGTGGGTAAGTTTGTTTCAGTGGGTTGTGTAGGCTTCCTGGTGGAGGGGACTGGTGCCTCTGTTCTGGTGGGTGGGGCTGGATCTTGTCCTTCTGGTGGGCAAGGCCAGGTCCGGTGGTGTGTTTTGGGGTGTCTGTGAACTTAGTATGACTTTAGGCAGCCTGTCTGCTAATAGGTGGGGTTGTGTGCCTGTCTTGCTAGTTGTAAGGCATGGGGCTTCCAGCACTGGAGCTTGCTAGCCATTGGGTGGAGCTGGGTCTTAGTGTCGAGATGGAGATCTCTGGGAGAGCTCTCGCTGATTGATATTACGTGGGACCAGAAGGTCTCTGGTAGTCAAATGTTCTGGACTTGGCCCTCCCACCTTGGAGGCTTAGGCCTGACAGTTGGACGGAGTACAGAGACCCTGCCAGCCACGTGGCTCTGAAGAAAAGGATGAAAAAGAAAAGAAAAAAATGATCAAATAGAATCCCAAAGCAAATGGGAAAAGCAAAACTAAACAGACAAAATCACACAAAGAAATATACACATACACTCACAAAAAGATAAAAAAGGATAAAATAAAATAAATAAATAAAATAATTAAAAATTAAAAGAAGGAAATGAGCAACCAAACCAGTAAACGAATTCAGCATTGATAACAAGCACTAAAAACTAAACAAAGGTAAACATAAAACCAGAAACAAATCAGATGCAGATGTGAGCCCCAAGTCTACAGTTGCTCCCACAGTCTACCACGTCAATTTTGGGAACATTCGTTGTCTATTCAGGTATTTCACAGATGCAGCATTTATCAAGTTGATTGTGTGGATTTAATCTGCTCCTCCTGAGGCTGCACTGAGAAATGTCCCTTTCTCTTCTTTTCTCGCACAGCTCCTGGGGTTCAGGAGCCGCCTCTGCACGTAGGTTGCCCTCAGGCATCTGTTCCCGCCCAGACAGGAGGGGGTTAAAGCAGCGGCTGATTAGGGCTCTCTTGCTCACTCAGGCTGGGGGTAGGGAGGGGTAAGTAGTCGTAAATGGAATGCGGGCAAGCCTGCAGCGGCAGAGGCCAGCATGACATTGCAACAGCCTGAGGTGCGCTGTGTGTTCTCCAGAGGATGTTGTCCCTGGATCACGGGACTTTGGCAGTGGGGGGCTGCACAGGCTCTAGGTGGGGGTGTGGGTAGTGACCTGTGCTTGCACACAGGATTCTTGGTGGCAGCGGCAGCAGCCTTAGCGGTTCCTGCCTGTCTCTGCTTTCTGAGCTGATAGCCGCGGCTCGCACCCATCTCTGGAGTTCACTTAGGCGGTGCTTTGCCTGCTGTGGGCACATGGAGCAGGAATCCCCTCTCCTTGCACACCCCTAAACTAACGGCCTCTTCGGCAGGTCCAGACATTTTCCCCCACTCCCTCCCAGCTAGTTGTGGCACACTAGCCCCCTTCAGGCTGTGTTCACGCAACCAACCCCAGTCCTCTCCCTGGGGGGTCTGACCTCCGAAGCCCAAACCTCAGCTCCCAGCCCCTGCCCGCCCCGAAGAGTGAGCAGACAAGTGTCTCAGGCTGGTGAGTGGTGGTTGGCACCGATCCTTTGTGCGGGAATCTCTCCGCTTTGCCCTCTGCAGCCCTGTTGCTGGGCTCTTCTCCAAGGCTCTGAAGCTTCCCCCCTGTCCACCCCCTGTCCCCACCAGTGAAGGGGCTTTCTAGTGTGTGGAAACTTTTCCTCCTTTACAGCTCCCTCCCAGAGGTGCAGGTTCTGTCCCTATTTTTTGTCCCTATTTTTTCTTTTTTCTTTGCTCTACCCAGGTATGTGGGGATTTTCCTTTTTCCTGCCTTTTAGGAAGTCTGAGGTCTTCTGCCAATGTTTAGTAGGTGTTCTGTAAGAGCTGTTCTACGTGTAGATGTATTTTTGATGTACTTATGGGGAGAAAGGTGATCTCCACGTCTTACTCCTCTGCTGTCTTGAACATCCCTCTAAAATGGTTTATTTTATTGTCTAAAATATTCTTCGAACTTATATGGATGAAAAAATACCCAAAGATATCCAAAAAAAGTGTGGAAAAGAAAAGAAAACAGTGTGATGTTAGGGAGAGTAGCAATAATGGTTTTGGAAATTTCAGAAGGTACTATATCTTCAAGGTAATTAAATGAGTATGGTATGACATAGAAACAGACAAATACATCAGTGAATAGAATAGAGAATTGGAAATAGATTGTAATATATATATAAATATATGTAAGATTGATGAATACCATAGTTGTAGATGGATATATTTATAGCAATCATGCAAGAGCTCTTATAAGAAAAAGGCATGTTACCATGTAGAAAATGGGAAAAGGATATCAACAGATAATTCACAAAAGACCAATTCCAAATATAACAAATACATAAAAAGATGCTCTAAAGCACTAGTACTCAGGAAAATGCACATAACACTAGCAATGAGCTGTCACTTCATACTTATCAAATGGATAAAAAGAAAGCTAACATCTATTGCTGGCTGCAGCATAGAGAAAGGAAAAGCATGATCTCAAGCATCACTGGTGGAAGTGTGAAAACTTTTTGTTGTTCTGAAACTGTCAAGCAACATCTGATAAAATTAAAAATGTTTACACTTTCCAACCCAACAATCCCACTCTTGGGAATCTAGCCTTCAGAAAGAAAATCACCAAGAATTAAGGAAATATATAAAAGGTATTTCCTGTAAGATTGTTTGTAGGAAACAACTGGAAACAGAAGGAATGCCTATTATAGGGAAATGGCTGAATCGAGTAGGAAATACCCACACCAAAGGGAAATATGCAACCATTAAAAAAAATGCATGAAAGTTTTGTCAAGTGACTTGAAGGAATTTCTACAAGATGTAGAAAGTGTTTAATGGATGGATACTATTTTGTAAAACAGTAAGAACAAAATAAACACAAAAAACTCATGTGTGTGTCATGTATGTGTGTGTGTTTCCATACAGGGTTACATGAGAAGGGAGGGAAAGGGAGACATTCAGACGGGGCTGTTCACATAGGCCATCTTGGGGTGTTGGCATGCGGTGAATTGGTGAGCATGAAGAGTTGCTTTTACAATGCAACCCTGGAGTGAAATCTGCAGAGAACTTCCCTTCCTTTGCTGCATGAATCACTAACAGCTACAAGAAAAAAGAGCAAAAATCAGACATATTCAGTTCTGACTTTATGATAGATTGTATTTTTTTCCTTCCCAGAAGCATTTTCCTTATTTCTATCTGAATTCAAAAGAGTGAGATTGTTGTGTTTGTTTTAACAATTCATTTCTCTTTACTTCTATTTCAGAATTTGCAACTTTAGATTTTTACACTCTTTCCCTAGGTTTTTATTCAGGTTTAAACTTGTTATGGTGCCCATTTTTTTAAAGGTAGATTGATGGGTACTCTTGTTTCCTATGCCCTTACTGATGCTATTCAGTTTTTTGTTTGTACTTTTAGCCACAACAGAACATGTTTCTATGAGAAAATTTTATTAATACTCAAATATTCTATCCTAGGTCATAATTAATAGGTGAGAATTAATCGTCTTTTAAAAAATTTTCTTTTTTCCTATTTCTTTCTTTATTTTCTTTCTTTCTTTATTTTTGGCTGTGTTGGGTCTTCGTTGTGGCACATGGGCTTTCTCTAGTTGCGGCGAGCAGGGGCTACTCTTTGTTTGGGTGTGCAGGCTTCTCGTTGCGGTGGCCTCTCTTGTTGTGGAGCACAGGCTCTAAGTGCACAGGCTTCAGTAGTTGCTGCACATGGCTCAGTAGTTGTGGCTTGCAGGCTCTAGAGTGCAGGCTCAGTAGTTGTGGCACACGGCTTAGTGGCTCCATGGCATATGGGATCTTTCCAGACCAGGGCACAAACCCATGTCCCCTGCATTGGCAGGTGGATTCTTAACCACTGCGCCACAAGGAACGCCCCGAGAATTAATTGTCTTAAAGTTCTCTTATTCAGTTGAGGTGGATCAGGAAAGGTTACCTGGAGGAGGTGTGTGACACATAATAGGCATTCAAATGTTTTCCAGTGAGGACGCTTCTAAACTGACACTGAAGGGGCAAGTAGGAACTAGCCAGAGAACTGGGAGAACAGATAGGTTATTCCAGGCAGAGGAAATACTAATAATGGCAATGGCATTTATTGAGACAACCTGCATTTATTGGAAATTCACTATGTACAAAGTAACTCGATAACCTCTTTGATGCATTAGCTCACAGATTCTACACATTAACCCTATATTTCCAATCTACAGATGAGGAAACTGAGGCTTAGATTCAGTGGCCTGCTCGGGTGTCAAGGCCTCTTAAAACACAATAAGGGGGCTTCCCTGGTGGTGCAGTGGTTGGGAGTCCGCCTGCCGATGCAGGGGACACGGGTTCGTGCCCCGGTCTGGGGGGATCCCACGTGCCGCGGAGCGGCTCGGCCCGTGAGCCATGGCCGCTGAGCCGGCCACGACAGTGAGAGGCCCGCGTACCGCAAAAAAAAAAAAACCAAAACACAATAAGGGGACTTCCCTGGTGGCGCAGTGGTTAAGAATCCGCCTGCCAATGCAGGGGACATGGATTCAAGCCCTGGTCCAGGAAGACCCCAGAGACCCCGCAGAGCAACTAAGCCCACGAGCCACAACTACTGAGCCTGCACGCCACAACTACTGAAGCCCGTGTGCCTAGAACCCGTGCTCTGCAACAAGAGAAGCCACCACAATGAGAAGCCCACGCACTGCAACGAAGAGTAACCCCAGCTCACCATGACTAGAGAAAGTCCGTGTGCAGCAACGAAGATCCAGCGCAGCCAAAAATAAATAAATGAATAAATAATAGGAAACACACACATACACACACACACACACACACACACACACACACAAAGAGTAAGGGGTGGAATTGGGATTCAAACTCCAGTCTGTCTGTTGCCAAAGCCTGAGCTATTACCTGCTATAGTGTACAGCTTCCCCTAACTGCAGGTGTAAGAGGCTGCATTCTGTCTCCTGAGTGTATTGGGTTACTTAACAACTCACCCAGGCATGACCATACTACCTTCTTCACATTTCACTACCTGAAAGAATTTTGTAACATTTCACACCTGGATGTTTGTGCATCTTGCCTTCTAGATCTTTCAGAAAAATGTTCAGTGAAGCAATTTCCAGCATTAACCTGCAGGTGGTCCCAGTATTAATACTATGCTATTCAGAGAAGTATCTATGTATTCTATTCTGCTTCTAGAAATTTTAAGATACCTAACTCTACTGAGTGGGGAAAATATTTTCCCTAAGGTAATTCAATAATTTAAACACATTTTTTCCTATTTTTTCTGAAAATCTAAATAGTTTTTATAGTAGGTTGTTTTCATTAACTGTCCTTTACTCATATATGTATATAAAACACTAAATGACAAGGATTCTGTTCTATTCCAAGTGAAGGTAAGGTAGTCAAAACTCTGCCTCATTTTCAGCTCTGTCTTTGGGATCGCTTGTTTACCAGGAACAGAAATCCTCTTAAACGAGCTAAGGAAAAAATGAGGAATTTACCTTAAGATACCAGAGTATCTCATAGATCCTGAAGGAATCAAGTTGATTTGGGTCTCCAAAGAGGCTAGGAAAGGAAATGGACAAAAAATCAGGAAGCCACATAATTCTGGAGTCAAGTGTTCTCTATTTCTGATTCTCTCTGTTCACCTGCTTTATTCTTTCTGCTGCAGATCAGCCACTTCTATTTCAGCACACAAGGACCCCCTACTAGTTTTGGATGACTCCCAGGTCAATGTACAATTGAGTTAGACTCTGAGTTCCCTGGTTTAAATGATCTGAAGTTCCGCTGGCCCACTAATCAATTGCTTCACCCCACATCCAGCCCCGGTCTGAATAATTGTGAGCAAGGAAGTGTGGGACCATTTAGTATATAGTATGTAGGGCTCCCCTCCAGGGCCTTGGAGAGGATGGATCTCTAAAAATAGTAAAGGGGGTAGGGCTTGCTGCCATTAAAGTAATAGTCTACAGATAGTAGTAACAAGAGGAGTAACATTTTACATAAAATCAGCCAAGATTAGATATTCCTGTCCAGCTGGACATATACAAATGCAATGCAAATCATTTCAAGATGCCTTTATGGAACCTTTCTAAATTCACATATCCAAGCATGGCTTTTAGAAAAATGTTGTCTGATGGCCAGGAACAATGTATTCCATAAATAATGCTTTCTTTCCATTTTCATAGGATGAAGTTTGACTTGGACCTTAGTCACAGACCTGTGAACTGAGGAAAACTCTTAGTGTAAAATGTATTAACTCTAACACATTTCAAGAAGATTCATGTTCCTACGCCATGGGCACCTGGCACATGCCAGGTGATCAGTGTATGTTTATCAAATGAGTGAATGTCAAGTTTTGCCAGTCTTTCAAGAACCATGCCAGTCTGTTAGGGAAACTGATAAGAGTGTTTTGCCTCCTGTTTTATTCAGGGGACAATTTATGTATTATACAACTTTGACTTTCCTGCCTGTGTCCTGCTGCCCAAAATGTGACAGTTTTGTTCAACATTAGCACCAAATCAAATTATAAGACTCAAATCAGCCAACGTCCTTGGCAAAGGGTTGACAGAGGTGAATGGAGAGAACGGTGGAAAGACTGAGGCTAAGAATAGATTATTTGGATTGCTGGTATTTTTTTATCATGGTCTCCGCTCACTTGCCATTATTAGCATGGGTAGTTAATAGCTGGCTAGCTGGATTTCCTCTTAGTCTCAGGTTCTATCATAATTTGAGTGAATTTAATCAGGAATGATGCTATTAAATGGATTTCTAGCCTGGACCCCTGGGAACTTTCCAGGGCATGGCGAGTGGAAGAACAACCGAGAACAACCAAGTGACATGTTTGTCCCTCTGCAGTTTCCTGCTGTGACAGGTCACCCTGGAACATACACCTGCTTGTCCACAGTTATAATATGATATCCTTAGACACCATAATGATAGAATCCAATGTGTCAGCCTGGGTTTAAAACTATGTCTCTAGTAGCTTTCGTTTTTATTATTTCATGTTGTCTGGTTCTCATTATTTCTTATTTTTTACATTTCTGCATGTTAGTCTCTCACATTTATTAGTCTGTTCATTTGTTATATTTTCTTCTAAGATTCTTGAGGAAGGGCGTTCACTTTTTAGCAATCGGTGACACTGTTTGGGAAGTGAGGAGTTTTGCTATTGTATTTGCTATGCCCCTCAAAGCACAGTCCTCAAATGAAGGACTTGAAAACATGTATTAGAGAGGAGCCTCTGGCTCTAGTCACAAGCTACACTTAGTGTATTAGATATACTCCACAAAATTCTGCTGAATTTTAGTCCTCATCAGTTTTAAAAAATTCCAGTTAGCAAAACACACAAATAGGTGACTATAGACTGAATGTCTGTGTCCCCCCCCAAAGTACATACGACGAAACCCTAATCTCCAAGGTGATGGTATTTGGTGGTGGGGCCTTTGGGGAGGTGTTTAGGTCATGAGAGCATAGCCCTCATGGATAGGACTTGCACCCTTACAAGAGGCTCCAGAGAACTCCCTCACCTCTTTTACCACATGAGGACACAATGAAAAGACAGCTGTCTATGATGAACCGAGAAGCCTGCTCTCACCAGACACTGAATCTGCCAGTGCCTTGGTCTTGGACTTCTCAGCCTCCAGAACTGTGAGAAATAAATTTTTGTTGTTTTAAAGCCACCCAGCCTATGATATTTTTCTTATAGCAGCCCAAACAGACTAAGACACAGGCCTTCATCGTTTCCAAGTTCAGACATGCTTCTAACACCGGGGGACAAGGCCCACTCCCACTCAGCATGGGTAACTTTTTTGTAGCCAGCTCTTGTGTAAGTACTTTCACTGGTCGTGATTTTTACACAGATTATCCTTTGGCCACGGCTGTTCATGCATTTGAGCACAAGATCTTGAATATTTATTTGTTATCATATATCTGATATTCTGTGACTCTCAAAATAGTACCATCGCCTTATTACATAAACTCTCAATGCTACATGACCATTGATAAAAAATACCCAGTCACTGAGAGTCTCATAAACACCAAGAGCCTTGGGGTATATCTTCAGGGGCACAGCTACATTCCCTCAACAGATGCATCTGCTAATTCATTTTTATCACTGCCTGCCCAAGGTGAATCAGAGAGCAGCCACCATGTTTCTTGTTAGGTGGATGCCCCAATAAACAGCAATAGCTGTGAAAGCCAGTGGAGAAGTGCATTTTCCCCTTTCACTGGAATTCTAATTTATTTGATGGGTTCTTAACTGCTGGGGAGAAAAGGGGTATGACCTTGCCCAAAGCCTGGAGAGCAGACTAGGTCTCTTTGGGGAGTAGAGGTGACATTTTCTGGCTTTGTGCATTTCTCTCACATTGTTCATTGTCCTTTGGAAAACTCCTTTCAGAAGTCTTCCCATCTCAAGAAATTCTTCAACCCACAAATAAATTCTACCAAACCCACAGGATCCGAAACCCATAGACCCGGGTTCAGTTTCCCTCCTTAGAAGCTGCTGTCTTAGCGTGTGTAGCTGGACCCTTTTCTGCAGCAGGGGCTAAGATTACTTTCATTCAAGTTACAGGATGACGGTGGGCCCTAGTTTGGCAGCCCTGCAGAAGCAGGAACGGCCATGTTCAGCCGTGTTCAACCCACAAAGAATCCATCTGAAAAATATAGTCATAGTTCATTCTTCCAAAAACCACGCCAGACCCACATTGACCCACCCAGGTGCCAGCTCAGTTTCTGTGGAATCAGAAACATCCTGATGTTACAACGCCCAGTCTCCTGATCTTTTTCTTCTTTTCTTTCTTTTTTGCCTACTCTTCCATTTTTCCAAATTACCTCTTGGCTGCCAATGACTTAGCTTTGCCCTTTGGGAACCTGGTAGTTGGGACTTAAAACCAAAGAGGCAGACGTCTCAGAGATTGTGTTCTCTAAAGTTCTCTCCAGTTCTCTAAATTTCTTTATCTGGTATTTCTTACACGAAAGGTTACTAGGACATTGTAATCCTCACTTAGAATATGACTGTATTTTATTCTAAGTTCAAAAAATCTCAAGGTCTAGTATCTATATGTCTACATCTATGTTTCTTAAAGACTCACAACTCTTATGCAGTATAGGTTGAGTTTTAGATGAAAGTTTATCCAAGAAATATTTTTTTGTGTATCTTTATGCAGTCGGAATGAGAATACAGTAGTGAACAAGACAGAAAGATCCCTGGTTCTAGAGTAGGCATTCTAGGAGCAGAATGGCTCCATAGAATTATCTACTTCAGAAGTCAGAGAGAAAAATCGTGCTAGAAACTGGAAGGGAGTATGCATTTGCCATGTTCTGTAGTGTACTATTGACACAGAATTTTAAAAAAATGATTTCACAGGAAAATGTTTCAGGTCGATTACTTCCATTCAGGAAATACATGCTCATTATTTTCTTCAAACTAGAAATTACTTTATCCTTTTTTTCTTTGAAGTTCTCTTAAGTCTGTTATTATTCAGGATCTCTATCCAATTTCTCATCAAATTGCCCTATTTGTAGCTTCCAAACGTTAACACCTCTGTGCTGAAATGGAGCCTATAAAATGCGTTAGGGATTTAAACAGTGTGTGAGGCAAAAATGGTATTTAAGCCCTTAATGAAATTATGAGCTTTGGAAAGTGTTGCATTTTGGGTTTATGGGAGTCTTCTTTCACTTACTTTTTTTTGGGGGGGTGGGTAGGGAGGGTGGGAAATACTCAATAGACGTTTACTATATTTATTGTCTTCTCTTAAAATACAATTTTCATGAACTAGCCATTTTATGAACAACTTCACATTGCTTGAACGCATCTGTAAAGTTCCTGTGTGTGTTTTTCCAACTCTCAAAGCGGTTTCTTCGTACTGGTCTGATTCTCACAGGCAGAAAAGCTAAACATGTCTCTCGTCGCTTCACTGATCTTTCTCCAGAAAAGTGAAAGTGAAGAGAAAAGAAAACAGAGAAAAAAGGAGCACGGAGGAGGAGAGAGAAAAAGGGGGGGGGGCGGGTGAGGGAGTCAGAAAATGAAGGAATACTAGAGCACTGGAGCACAGACTGCGGACGCGCAGACCCAGAGCAGCCACAGCGCGGAGCTGCTGGTGGCCACTGGTCCCCGGAGCTGCCAATCCGGGCGTAATCCTGTAGGAATTTCTCCCGGGTTTAGCTGGGAGTCACACTGCCGCCTCCCCTCCTCGAGACGCCCGGAGAAGCCCGGGGAAGCGGGCTCCGGAGGGAGGGTGGGAGCGGGAGGAGAAGAGGAGGAGGAAGGGAGGAGGAGGAGGAGGAGGAGGTGGAGGAGGACCCTGGGAGGGAGGCGGTGGCGCGGGAGGAGGAGGGGCACAGCCGCTGAGCCACTAGCTCCGCTCCGACGCGCTTCTCTCCAGATACTCCGGGAGCTCCAGCCGCGCGGATCAGGCGCTCCCACCGTTCTGTACCCAAACTTCAGCTGCAGCTACATTCCAAGCCACCTAATTTATTCCTCAAAAATCAGAAACGGAGCCGCGACACGGGGAAGGAGTCCGCGGAGGAGTAAAACAACAGCAGAGCAAGAAGAGCTCCAGAGAGCTGCCTCACAGGAGCAACAGCTAGGCATCGGTTGTGTAGGAACCAACAAGTGAGAAGGCGCCGCGTTCCCGGGGCGCAGCCGCAGGCGCAGCAGGAGGAAGCGAGAGCCCGGAGCCCGAGCTCCCGAGCCCGAGCCGCGGTCGCTGCGGCTGCTCTGCTCCGGTCCTTCTGCGCAGACTGCGCCGGGCGCTGGGCGAGAGACTTCTTTTTTCCCTCGTTGTAAAGCGGCGGCTGGGAGCAGCCGGTCCCCGGGGAATATGCGGCGCGCTTGGATCCTGCTCACCTTGGGCTTGGTGGCCTGCGTGTCGGCGGAGTCGGTGAGTGGGCCAGGCGGGGGACGCGCGCGCCGTTTTGGGTGCAGAGACCGAGCAGAGTCCGCAGAGCCCGCGGGGAATCGGGGAGCGCCACCTGGGGGATGCCCCCCACTCCCAGACGTGCCCCACGGCCCCCGGGGACCTGCTGGGACAAATGAGCTCTCTCCTCCACTCCTCTCCCCCTTCACTTCCCGCAGAAAAGCGCCGCTCGCTGGAGTTGTCCCGAGGTCCCCCGGGATGAGGGCAAGAGTACTGCAGTTCAGTCGAACCGCAGAGGCCCCTGAAGGCACTCCCAACTTCTTCGCAGTCGGAGGCTCTTGTTGCGTGGCCGGGAAGGACCGATGGGGAAGGGTGGCCGGAGAGAGGAAGCCCGGATAGGGCTGCGAGGGAACTGGTCCCCTCCGCGCTCTCCCCGACACCCGGAGACGCCCTGGAAACTTTGGGGTTCCTTCTCCTGAACACCATCCCCCCCCAACCCCCACGCCAGCTTTCCTACTCGATTGAATGCAGGTTCTGGGGAGATGGGGCTCCGTTTTAAGAAACCCGCGAGTGTCCGGAGAGGAAAGTTTGCAAAAAGTTCTTTTGTTTGATGTTCCTCTGGCTGGGGCGAGGGGGCAGACACTACGTGGAAACCCTACCGGCGGAGGCACATTCCTCGGTCCCGCGGTGGGTGAGCGGCACGCGCCCGAAAATGCCGGGGTGCGGGAGCTGGACTCCCGGTGGTGCGGCGACCCGTGCTTCCTGTGGGGCGGGGGGCAGCTCACGGGCCCTTAGGGACAGGAGGGCATTTCAGTATGGATTGCACTCGAGTGCAGCAGCGGGGCGAGGCGGGGTACTGTGACACTGCGATCGGCCTCGGGTCACCCGGCCGCTTGGAGACTGAGGCTTCCATCCCGCCATGCTTGCCCTCGTGGGACCCGGCGGGAGTACCGCGAGGCCCGGAGGAGTCTCTTCTCCGGCGGGGCCGGCTGCGGGCACCCAGCCTCCCTCCCCGGCCTCGGCCGTGGGAACTTGGTTTCTCCTCCTCTGGGTCGCGTTTCGGGGGGTTGGAGCTTGTTTCCTTAAGACGCCCAATGAGCGCCCTCTAAAGAGAACTGCCTCCTGGGCTTTCACTTGTGCTTGGCGGCCCCTACCTGGGCGTCCTGAGCTTTGTCCGCGCTCCCGTCTGCAGCCTCAGTGCGGTCCGGGGCCTCGGTTAGGGAGTGCAGCTGTTTCTGTCCCTTCCAGTTCCCCATATCTCCTCCCTTTGCCACCGAATAACTTGTCCATTTCTAATAAACTGAACCGCCTCTTCGAAGACAAATAGTGTCATCTTTAGAGGTGGTTTTGTGAATTTTCCCCCCTCGCCTTTGGCGTGTTATTTCTCCCTTCTGCCCCCACCCCAGCCCCCTTTTTTGAGTTGATGCGATTTAGGATTGGGAAACCTCTTTGGCACTGAGCAGCAGATGGGCATTTTTCATCGGTGTGGGAGCCTCTGTGTGTGCTAGCAGGTGCCCAAACGTTTAGGCGAGATTGGAGAGCAAGTAGGATTGTAAACTGAACACAGTTTACAGTAGATGAGAATTTGGGTGCTCCGGCTGTAGAATAGAACTTCGAAACTTATCAGTATTTCGCTTTGGCAAAAGATCGTTTTATCCCTTGGGATTGGTAATCTCCCAGCCAGTTATGAACTTTGGCTCTTTGCACACGGAAAGGGAGCGATTCTCTGTTTATTTCAGAAAAACAATATTGCTCGTCTTGTTGCAAAACAGGGCAAAGGGAGAACTCCATCTAAAGGTTTTCCTACCCCTCTAGGTGGTCACAAAGCACCGAGCTGATCTCCCTCTGACAGTGCTTCTTAAGGAAGCTTTTTGGCTGAACTATACCTCTCTTCTCTGGTGACACCTCTACCCCCAACTCTGTGCTTTTGGGGTTCTAATATTTCTCATTTCCAACCAGAATTGGATGCTTTCCAAGTGAGCTGTTTCACTGTGGTAGATACTGTTTTCAGTAATTGGAATATCATTCAAAAGGGTGATTAGATATTTTTAAAATGTCAACTTGAAGACTGTAGCAGAGAGTCTTTGTTAGGCAGTGAGTCAATTTTTCTCAGTAGAAGCTTTTTCAAGGCCCAGGACAGCCAATAGTCCATTTAAATTACTTTTCAGCCTCTGTTTCACATGTAGCAGCATAAATGTATGTGAAGTTGAAAGACTTCACTTTTCAACATTTAGTTATTAGAGTACATTATTTCCAGTACTTCTGATTTTAATTGGAAAACTGCAACTGTTTTCTGGGAGTTAGAAGTAGTGATCATCTGAGCTTAAAGCCTCTCATTTTTAAAAGGAAAAACATCCGCAGTTAGTGCATTCTTGAGTTTTATACTAACTTCAAGGGTGGGAAAAAAGAGGTTCTCAGCAACCAAGGCTCAAAGCTGTCTGTGGAAAGGAACTGGTGGCCCTGCCTTCCTGGACGCTGGAGACAGCAAGGCGAGCCTGGTCACGGCGATGCATTTATACCTCCCACTGGCATGCGAGAGGAAAAGACTGACAGAGTGTGGCAGTAGTGATATGCTGCTGCTTTTCTATCAATTTTTTACATGACTGTTTATCTTCAGAAATAATACATTGCAGACTGCCATAAACACGTGATTTGAACTGGAAGTATGTTTAAGAAAAGGAAGCGTTTTGAACTAGTGGAATCTTTTGCACATGCTCAGATGTGTGTAAATTAAAAGAAACCGTCAAGTCATTTGGACCCATGCATTACGTCTCCGAGTATTATGAAAGGCAGGCATTGGAAAGCTTGCATTTGAAGGAAAAATTAAATTGGAACCATATAACCTTTTGCAGTTCTTTAAAAAAAACACATTTTGGCTGCTCTAGTAATGTGGCAAGTCATACTTGCTAGGGAATCTTACAGAAATAAGGGCTCTTTCTCTGTTAGTTGGATATTAGCAGTAGGTTGATGTCACTTGAGAAGGAAAGATCTTATTAAGATCAGGCTTGTGGAAGATGGGCATCCAGAGGAATTTGAGTGCACCCTCCAACTCCTGCTTCTGGGACCTGGAACGTATAATTTTGAAGGTGCTTGCCATTTGAGGAACTGTGGACTATGATTACACACAAGGCACCTTGAATAATCATTAGTTTGGAAGGCATTTCAAAAGATCATCTAGTTTTTCTCCTGGGTAGAACTAGTTCTCAAGTCTCCTAGAAGCCCCCAGAGGCCTTACTGGCCAGCTTCAGGGGGGCCGGAGTCTCCTCAGGTTGGCAAAGCCTGAGGCTAACCAAGCCACACACAGAGCCCGGCCGGCTCTGTCATTCAGGTTTACAGGGAGTCCGGTGGCTTAACGCCACAGTGCTATCGGCATGTCAGCTGGCAGTGATCTTAGGTCATGTGAGGAATGTCATCTGAGTTTAGATTCTCACGAGATTGTCTCTCCTCCTTTGCCAAAAATCAAACCCAAAGATCTTGCCCATCGTTTTCTTCTTCCCAAGACAGAAGACCTGCTGTTCACGCCACTGTCGAGGGTACATTCTGGTATTTCAAAACCACCTGATTCTTTCATGCACCCGAAGCCAAAATAAAGTTTTAGAGAAAAGCAAGAAGTAATGAAGAAGAGCTTTCGCTGAAAACAAGCTACTCTTTTTTAGTCACCTCTGCCAGTACGAGCATCTTAATTCTAGATCTGAATCGGATTTGAATCTTGAAGTCAGGTCATCTTTGTTGACTTTCGTGACCAGTTGGCCACTGTATGCACCTACATGTTGTTCACTCCATGATATTTCTTCAGCATCTATTTGTCCTAAGTGCTCAAGATAAAGGCGTAATCAAACCAGGCAGCCAAGAAGTGTTCCCCTTCAGGTGTTTCTTCGTTGGCACCTTGCCAGCATGTGCCCCATGTCAACAGCCTTGCCATTGCCCTTCCTGGCCCAGATGCTCACCTGCTGTTTGATTTACCCCATACCACTTGGATTGTGTCTCCTTGTTATCATGGTGTGGAGTCTAAATACCTCTGCCCGATTTATGTGATGCTCCGGGATATTGCTCCTCCCTCCTTAGTCCCACCCCCCTGCGCCCATCCCCCTCCATCATGTCTCCGCCCACTCGCCTACTCATCTCACTTCTGTGAAGCTCCCTGGACATAGCCACCTCTTCAGTGTTTCTCCTTTTAAATTCTGTTGATTCAAATCCAAGCTCCAGACAGCCTTTCATGACTGATCTAGCCATTGTTTTTCTCTTTCTGTAAATAGTAAGGCAGACTGACAATCAGAATCACTGTAAGTATGTAAAAATAGAGATTTCAGGGCCTTCTAACAATCAGAAGCCTAAAGGGGGTGGGGAAATTTGTATTTTTATAAAGCATCTCAGATGATGCTAATGAATTAGCCACATTTGGGAACCACTGGTCTAGTCACACACTTTACCCCTTCTACGTGCTATTTTGTGGTAGTCCTGGGGCTCCCAGGGGTAAGAAGCTTTGTGACCCTGAGGGACCAGCGTAGAGATGGAGGGTTGGGGTGGGGGAGATGTTGGTACTTTGCCGCTTACTCCGTGTTAGGACTTGGACAAGATACTGACACTTGGAGTCACTTAAAAAAATACATATGTGCGTGTGCATATAAATTGCACCTGAGAATGCGTTTATAACAGGATTGTTGTGAGGATAAAATGAGGGAGCATGGGAGTGGTACCTGAGGCACAGAAAGTGGTTTTTTTTTTTTTTTTCCTTCTTCTTTCTTGGGCGGTTTTCTTGACTATGAAATGAGAGAGCCATATATGATATTCTTGGGGCCCCTTAGCCCTCTGATGTTTTGGACATTGGTACTATCTGAGGGGAAGGTCCTTGTTTCCACCCCTTTGACCCCTGTGGTAAACACCTGTTGATGCTCCATACTTAAGGGCAGGTGCCCATGGCTGGGGCAGTCAGGGTCAGTTGGTCCTGCTGAAGCTCCCCTTCGCTCGGGCCACTGAAGACAGTGTGGTCTGGGGTCCGCTGAATCTACCAGCTTGGGGTTGGACCTGGGTTAGTTTGGCAAGTTTTGACTCTCGACCTCAGTTTCATCAGCATTGTGGTGTCGAAGAATAAAAAGACAAATCCAGTGCCTCCCATCAGCCTACATTCCTGCTCCCTCCCGTGTCCATGTCCTTTGGCTGAGTTGAGATTCTAGCAGGTCGGAAGGAGAGGGTTACAGCAGCATCGCATGCTGAAGTGCCACTGGGTGTCTAGAATGAGGTGGCACAGGAGGTCAGGGAATGTTGGGGAGCTGTGAGTAACAGTAGGGAGGATTTTTATTTTTTAAGAGTAGGAATGCATGGAAGAATTTCTTCTCTTAGCAATTTGAGATGTGGGTCCTACTATTACAAATCTCCATTGCGTTTTGATGAGTCTGTTTCTAGGGCAACATTAGTTTTAACAATAAGGCTGAGTAGGAAAGGACACTGTTGAAATAGACTGTGTACATCTGTTTTTCTTGGGTATCACAAAGAATTGGTGGGACTAGGAGAAGGTCATTGGAGATTTCCCATTTGAATCAGCAGTGAGGCCAACTGGTACCCCAGTCGGTGATGTGAGAGTCAGGTCATGGTGTTGGACTCTAAGCTATAGAAAAATATTATTAAAGAGAAGATACGTTTTCACATTTCTCTCCTCTGTTGTTGAATCTGTTCTGTGAAAAATGTCACAAAGATGCAGTAAAATGTGTCCTTTACAACGCATGTTGATGTTTTCTTATCTTTATACAGGTATATTAAATACAAATAGTACAGATGTTTAAGGAATATGTACAATTAATAGAGTTTAGTCGCACGGTAAGAATGACACATGGAGCAAGATATACACATATTAAAGGAAAATTATTTTTTTAAAGTTATTATCAAAAAAGAGTAAGAGTTAAATATGTATTTTTGTACAATGTATTGTTAAATATAAAGACAGTGAAAATAAATGTACAGTATTGAAGGCAAAAGAGAGGCTTTGCACACATGTAATTAACAATCTTAATCCCTGTGGGACCTCAGCTTTCCCATCTATAAAATGATAAAATGAACTAGAAGAACTTTCTGTCTTTAATATTTATTTTTTTCTATATGCTTCAGGGTATGATTGGAGCAATGTTAAGATTAACCTAATCAATAAGTGATTATTGAGCTCCTGCCAAATACTTACTATTTTATTACTGGAGCAAGGAATTTATTCACATTACAGAAATGTAATGCTACTGGTAAAATGCTGGTGGTAATCAGTTAACTTGAGCTAACTATCCATCATGTACTGGGATTATATACATTGCTCTGAATATTCATGATCTAATATCTAGTGTTTTCCCATATATTTTCTGGTATAAGCCAATGTAGCAGCAAGAGCAGTTGATGTGATGGAACTCACTTTCATTCTAGAAAGAAGACAACATGACTTGTTGATGTAATCTGGAGGGCTTTTGAAGCATAAGCCACTGAGGGTCTCAGGCTTCTCATTTGGTTTCTGGCCTTGACCTTCATTTCCAGAGAGGGGCCTCTTTAACTGCCTTCCCTTTGGTTCCTTTCTATAGCAGCAGAGGCCAGCGTTAGTGCTGTGGAGACCATAGCAAGAGTTTAAATGAGCAGGCAGTATGGTACAGTGGTTCAGAGCCTGGGCACTGGAGTTAAGACTTGCTTGGGTTAGAATCCACTTACTGTGTAAACTTGGGCAAGTTTCTAAACCTCTCTGTGCTCAGTTTTCTCATCTGTAAAATGGAATATCATCACATAGGTTCTTAGGATTACATGGGGCAGAACACACTGGAGCTTTTAACACAGTGGCATCTTCCCATTCTGTGTCACATGTTAGTTACTGATACTCTGTTTTCTGCTTCCCTAAAGAGTGGGGGCTTGACACTCTATGGGCTCATCTGATAAGCTCCAGCCCAGAGGGTAGCCCGGAAACTACATGATTGAGCCTGCGTTTTCATAGCTGGGGTTCTTTCCCTGACTTGGGGAGGCCTAGCTCTACCTCGAGATATTGGGGGTATTTTTGTGTGGAGATACTGTGGGTTTGGTTCCAGACCACCACAAAAAAGCAAAGATTGCAATAAAGCGAATGTCACAGTAAAATGAGCCACATGAGTTTTTTGGTTTCCCAGTGCATATAAAAGTATGTTTATACTATACTGTATTCTGTTAAGTGTAGTGTGTTGTATCTAAAAAAATCAATGTACATTATCATAATTTAAAAATATTTTATTGCTAAAAATGCTAACCATCATCTGAGCCTTCAGCGAATTGTAATCTTTTTGCCAGTGGAGGGTCTTGCCTGGATGTTGGTGGCTGCTGACCGATCAGGGTGGTGGTTACTGAAGGATGGGGTGACTGTGGGAATTTCTTAAAATAAGACAACAGTGAAGTTTGCCACATAGGTTGACTCTTCCTTTCACAATTTCTCTGTAGTATTTGGTGCTGTATGATAATTTTACCCACAGTAGAACGTCTTTCAGAACTGGAGTCAATCCTGTCATACCCTGGTGCTGCTGTATCAATTTGGTTTATGTCATATTCTAAATCCTTTGTTGTCATTTCAACGATCTTCACCGGGAGTAGATTCTATCTCAAGAAACCACTTTCTTTGCTCATCCATAAGAAGCAACTCCTCATCCATTCACGTTTTATCATGAGAGTGCAGCAATTCATTCATATCGTCAGGTTCCACTTCTAATTCTAGTTCTCTTGCTATTTCCACCACATCTGCAGTTACTTCCTCCACTGAAGTCTGGAACCCCTCAAAGTCATCCCCTCAAAGGGTTGGAATCAACTTCTTCCAAACTCCTGTGACTGTTGATATTTTAACAAATGTTCTTAATGGCATCTAGAATGGTGAATCCATTCCAGAAAGTTTTCAATGTGCTTTGTCCAGATCTGTCAGAGGAATCACTGTCTATGGCCCTACAAAATGTGTTTTTTAAATAGTAAGACGTGAAAGTTGAAATGATCCATGGGCTGCAAAATGGATGTTGTACTTGTAGGCGTGAAAAGAACATTACTCTCTTTGTACATCTCCATCAGAGCTCTTGGGTGACCAGGTGCATTGTCACTGAACAGTAATATTTTGAAAGGAATCTTTTTTTTCTGAGCAGTAGGTCTCAACAGTGGGCTTAAGATTAAGTAAACCATGTTGTAAACAGATGTGCTGTCATCCAGGCTTTGTTATTCCGTTTACAGAGCACAGGCAGAGTAGATTTAACATAATTCTTAAGGGCCGTAGGATTTTCTGAATGGTGGATGAGCATTGGCTTCAGCCTTACGTCACCAGCAGCATTAACCCCTAACAAGGGAGTCAGCCTATCCTTTGAAGCTTTGAAACCAGGCATTGACTTCTCCTCTGTAGCTGTGAGAGTCCTAGAAGCATCTTCTTCCAATAGAAGGCTGTTTCATCTACATGGAAAATCGGTTGTTTAGTGTAGCCACCTTCATGAATTATCTTAGTTAGATCTTCTGGATAACTTGCTGCAGCTTCTACATCAGCATTTGCTGCTTCATTTTGCATATTTATATTTTGGGAATGGCTTCTTTTCTTAAACCTCAGGAACCAACCTCTGCTAGCTTCAAACTTTTCTTCTGCGGCTTCCTCACCTTTCTCAGCCTTCGTAGACTTGAAGAGAGTCAGGGCCTTGCTCTGGATTAAACTTTGGCTTAAGGGAATGTTGTGTCTGGTTTGATCTTCTAACCAGACCATTAAACTTTCTCCATATCAGCAATAAGGCTGTTTTGCTTTGTTATCATTTGTGTGTTCACCTGAGTAGCACTTTCATTTCCTTTAAGAACTTTTCCTTTGCTTTCACCACTTGGCTGTTTGGCACAAGAGGCCTAGCTTTCGGCCTCTCTTGGCCTTTGAGATGCCTTCCTCACTAAGCTTAATCATGTCTAGCCTTTGATTTAAAGTGAGAGACTCTTTCTTTCACTTGAACATGTAGAGGCCACTGTAGGGTTATTAATTGGCCTAATTTCTATATTGTTGTATCTCAGGGAATAGGGGGGCCCGAGGAGAGGGAGAGAGATGGGAAACTGCTCCGTGGAGCAGTCAGAATACATCCAACTGTTATTAAGTTTGTTGTTTCATATGGCCGAGGTTTGTCCCCAAAACAATTATAACAGTAACATCAAAGATCACTGATCACAGATCACCATAACAAATATATTTATAATGAAAAAGTTTGAATATTGTGAGAATTACCAAAATGTGACACAGAGACACAAAGTGAGCAAAAGCTGGCAGAAAACTGGCACCGATAGACTTGCGAGACACAGGGTTGCTGCAAACCTTTAATTTAAAAAAAAATGCTGTATCTTTGAAGCACAATAAAACAAAGTATGCCTGTACTCACCCTTTTCTCTAAATGTGTGTGATGTGAAAGAATACGTCATCGATTATTTCTGGCCCATGAAAAGTTTCTCCAGTAATTTTATCTCTACAAATCTCTCCAAAGGAAATAATTGTAGCTGGGTAAATGTATTTATTGAAGCCTTACCTATAATAGTTAAAAAAATGGAAACAACCTACGTGTATAATACTAGAAGAATGGTTAAATAAAAGATTCTAAATTATACATTAAATATCATACAACCATTAAAAATGTATTGGAAGAATGTTTATAACTTGGAAACTTTTTGTAATAGAAAAAGAAGTCAGATATAAAACTATGTGTAGACAACATTGTAAATCAACTATACTTTAATAAAAATACTATGTATAGTAAAACCCTGGTTATATTGAATAAATTGAAATATAACTACACATATATGTATATACTATGTATTTATGTATCCACAAACCTGTGCATTGATGAAATTGCATAGAACTAAATACACACAGACGCAAACACAAATGAGCACAGATAAAACTGGGGAAATCTGAATAAGATTGGTCAATTGTATCAATGTCAGTATCCTTATTTTGATATTTATAAAATGTTACCATTGGGGTAAACTGGGTAAAGGGTACAAGAGAAGTCTCTGTGTTATTCTTACAACTGCATGTGAATCTACAATTATCTCAACAAAAAATTCCATTAAAAAAAATGGCACTAGGGGACTTCTCTAGCAGTCCAGTGGTTGAGACTTTGCCTTCCAATGCAGGGGGTGTGGGTTCAATCCCTGGTCAGCGAGCTAAGATCCCACATGCCTCAGACCAAAAAAGCCAAAACATAAAACAGAAACAACATTGTAACAAAAATTCAATAAAGGCTTTAAAAAAAATGGTCCACATCAGAAAAAAAAAAACCTTAAAAAAAATGGCACCAGACCCAGATGGTTTTACAAATAAGTTTTGCTGATCCTTCAAGGAACAGATACTTGTTCCAAAGCTTAGAGAATGACAGAAGATTTCATGAGGTTGGCATTATTCTGTGTCAAAACCAGACAAGGAAAGCACAAGAAAACAAATCTTTAGCCCAGTTTCACTTGTGATCATAGATGCCCAAATTTTATTTTATTTATTTATTTTTTAAACATCTTTATTGGAGTATAATTGCTTTACAATGGTGTGTTAGTTTCTGCTTTATAACAAAGTGAATCAGCTATACATATACATATATCCCTATATCTCCTACCCCTTGCATCTCCCTCCCACCCTCCCTATCCCACAATTTTAAATAGAATGTTATCAAACCGAGTACAGCAGCTTATTAAAAGAATAACGGTGAGTTCAAGTAGGGTTTATCCAAGGAATGCTTCAGCATCAGAAAGCAATGCAATTATTAACAGTTTAAGGGAGATAACAGTATGGTCATCTCAACAGATTCAGAAAAGCATCTGATAAAAATTTACAAAAATGTTCATATAAAGGTCTAATATCTGGTTAACTGAAGGCTTACTGTATTAGGGTTAGTACATCTGTGCTGAAGACTCAATACATTTGACATGTTTAGGAACCAAAAAGCCACTGTGTACTGAGTTGTTAGGCAACAGCCACTGCATGGATGACAGGTGTGTGACAGTGCAGTAAATTATGGGTCATAACATATATAGATCCTAATTCACATGAAGTCATAGTTCTAGCGTTGTCATGTTTCACTTGTGTGCCCTCCCAAATTAAGATAACACAGGAGATGATATTGAAGAGTATGATGATGAGTCAGGTATGCTGTAGTTCAGTTTCTGGTATTACCACCTAAAAGCCACATGACCTTGGGGAAGTTTCTTATCATCTCTGAGCTCGTTTTTCTCAGTGTAAAATTGGGAATTATAATATTTTGCTTTTGGGTTAATTTTGAAGATTAGCCTCAATAATGACTGAAAACTTCTAACAAAAACCCTGACCCAAAGTAGGTGTTATAAACTCATTTGATCCTCTTTCCTTTCAGCTTTAAGTTTCGTGATTCCCGAGTATATTATATATGCACAAATATGTATGCATGTTTCTTATTTCTTGCTTTCATTCTGACCCTTGGCACCAAGGGACATATATTTTCACACATTTATGATCAGTTTATTTTTCACCAAGCAGGTTGTGATGCTGAATTATATTTTTTCTTTCCTGCATCATCCGTTTTCTGGATTACATTCAAGTAAAGCTCAAAATAGACTTGCATACGGGTTGGAAATTTAGTTGAGATTTCAAAAATCTAACATAGTACTTGGGATTATAATTGTAAAATGCTTAAAGGAGGTCTTATAAACACTGATTTATCTGTTAGGTTTACTAATGAATTAAAATCTTAACTTCATTTATGTCTCACCTCTGAACTCATTTAGATAAGAGTACAGAGTATTTTGGTTTGAGTATTTTGTTTATTTTTGCGTTGATTAGATTTTGTAATTGTCCTGATTAGTTATTGGATGAAGGTTCATATTTCGTAAGTCAGTTAATAGTTAACTCATGTTACTGCACATCAAACAAGGGCAAAGCTCTTGTCTTGCAGGGTAAAAAGAAATGACATGATACCTACCTCCAAGTAACTATTATCTACCTTTTGATTGTTTAGGGTAATTGCACCTGGGTTGAGCCCATATTTAACATATGCGTTCTTTGTAAACTATGGATCAGTTTGTTTTTGTCTGAATCTAGTTAGACATATCTAGCAATCAAAACTGCATAAGAACTACAATTGAGAAGGATAAGAAGAACCCCTTGTAGAAGAGAAGTTACTGCTTTCCTAGAAAAAAGCCTTCCCTGAAGTGTCACAGTATGCTAGAGAGAAACCAGAATTAGACACTGGATTTTCATACTTTTTAGTTTTCCTCCACCTGCTCTGCAAGCAAAGACTTCCGAATATTAAAATGTATGAAAGATACAAAGAGCAAGAAATTGTTTAGAACCTGAATAGGCTATTGATATTTATATCAGGGGAGAAAGAAATCTTACATTTCATCCAGTTTAATTCTCCGTACTTTATAAGCTTTGGACTCTTAAAGGGGAGAGCTAGACGTTATACTATGTGTTCAGTGGATCAAATAGTCTTAGCTGATGAATGAAAGAGGTATACAAGTGTTGGGATGATTTTCACTGTGTTCTTTTGGATTCTGCCTTTTCAGTATGTAACAATGGGTTTTGGAGCTAGAATTGACTTGTCCAAGATCACATAGTTAGTGGTGGAGTTACAAGTTGGGCCCAGGCTATCTAATTTGTTGCTGTTTTCTTCTTACCATAACACATTCCCTTTTTGGCTCCTTCCTCTCCCTTATTCCCTACACTAATGATTAGCACCTAATACACTTACTTCTGCCACATGTTTGATAAATAAATGAAATTGCAAGTGGAACATACATTATATGTTATATACTCTGCATCAGTGTGTTTTGTGCAAAGTGAATATTTAAAGTGATGTTGAGATAATTTCAGAATTTCCAGCAAAAAACGTGCTCCCGCTAACTTCTTTATTGTCTGTGAACCTTTTGGCTGATTAGGGGAGGAGGGCTGAGAGCACTAGGATATGGAAGACCCAGAGAGAGAAAGACTTGAAGTCAAGTTGATTTGTAAATCTTGGGAAGATTGTGGAGACTTGCAGGCAGAAAAGGAGATAAAAACTTCATGGAGATAAGAATCAAAACTGGAAGCAAAATCCTCATGAATTACTACCACATTTTATGTAGGTAGCAAACTGCTGTTGTAGGTTGAGGGGAGAAGAACATTCTTTGGATTTTTATACTAAAATTATGTCAGAGCCTTCAGGGAAAAATGTCTGTGGAACGGAGGGCCCAGGTAGAAGCACTTTTTGCCAGCATTGGATGATCTTCTAACATTTTTCTCTTGAGTACTGATGTAAATCTTAGTGTAATAACATGAATATATTTGAGTCCTAGTTTTTCAGAAAATAAGTCTGTGAGATGATATTTTTAAGAATTGAATTTTGTTAAAAGACAATAACATGAGAAATTACTATAGTGATCTCCTACTGTGTGCTTAGAACTATGGTAGGCATTTCCCATTTATTGTTTTTTTTTTTTTTGCGGTACGCAGGCCTCTCACTGTTGTGGCCTCTCCCGTTGCGGAGCACAGGCTCCGGACGCACAGGGTCAGGGCTCACGGGCTCAGCCGCTCCGTGGCATGTGGGATCTTCCCAAACCAGGGCACGAACCCGTGCCCCCTGCATCGGCAGGCGGACTCTCAACCACTGCACCACCAGGGAAGCCCTCCCATTTATTATTGCCTATAATTGTCTCACAACTGCTAGGCGGTATTACTTGCCATGGCTGTATTTTAGGTGACAGAACAGAAGTCAGATCCTCAGTTTTTCTAGCTTTAAATAGCCCTGGCTTGATACTGTAATCTTTCAAAAGAGCAGTGAGAGTGTTTAAATGTATAATCACTTTTTAAAGCAGTCTGATGGGTGCAGCCCCCATTCGTGATGGGTCAGACCCTTCATTTGCATTGTTGGGCTAATATTCTAGGTCACCCATTTCCTGATTTCTTTACCAACACTTAGCACCTTACCTCAAAGGCTTCTCTCCACAAGCTTCTGTCTGTGGAGAGAATGGGAGAACTGAGTGTAGAATGAATAGGAATCTCTTTAAATACCAGATCTGCTGGTGTCTGGCTGTATGGCTTTCAGCAGGTTACTTAGTCTCTCTGGGCCTTAGTTTTCTCATCTGTGAAAAGAAGGTGAGTCACGTAGCAGCTCTTCGAGATGCTATGAGGATTAGAGTTCCTGCATTTAGGAAAGTGCCTGGTGCAGAATAGGCACTAGTCTTCTGTTGACGCTAATTGAAATGGATGGCTAATTAGGTGTGCTGATCAAAGAAGAAAGCATCCTCTTTTGAGGTTTTGAAACTGAGACAGAGAAGAATGATGGTGCCACTGACCAGATGGGAAAGACAAAAGGAGAGGCTGAATGTTTTTCTTTCTTTCTTTTTTTTTTTTTTGTGGCTGTTGTTTTTCGGTGAAAAGAGGTGGTGTTTTGCCTCTTCAGCTCTTGTTCTCATCTGGAGAGTGAAGAGCAGGTTCTAGGCCAGTGGTTCGCAGCTTTTCCTGCATGTTAAACTCATTCCGGGAGCTTTTCAAAGCTCTCTGTACCTGGAGCCCCACCCTGAACCAATTAAACCAGAATCTCTGGGGATGGGGCCCAGCCAGCTGGAAAGCTCCCCAGGTGATTCTAACTTCTAGAAGATTTGAGAAGAGAACTGTTCTGCATGCTTTTGTGGTCTCCTCCAGCTCCGGAGGAAGTCGGGCACGCAAGATTTTGTCTTCTTAAACCATGCTCTCCACTGCCTGTGACCCAGCCACGTGGAATACGGTGGCTTCCCAGGACAGTTCTGCTGCTTGGCACAGTCTACGCTGTGTAGAATTGGGAAGTGCTCGCTCCGTCTGAGCTTTTTCCTCTTCTACCCTTCTCTTCAACATCTCTTTCTTTCTCTTGGGTTATACTCTATACTCTTCTGATAATTATGTTGGTGGATTAGGATGCCATTTGACAGCTCTTTAGACAGAAGATTATACATGTATAAATGAAATTTATCTAAGGATGTCTTTAAAAATTGGAAATATTTCCCTTGCCTTTTGAACACTCCTTGGTGGAACAAAGGATGCCTGTCCTCTTGGCCTGGTTGCAGAAAAGCATGTTTGGTCAGCTTATTAGATTTGCCTGAGTTCACGCTTTGAGCAGAGAGATGGTGTGTTTTACTGATTGAAAATGTATTCTAGGGCTTGTCTGAATGCACTGGTCATGTATAAACCGAGCACACGTGTCTTAATGATGGCCCTTCTATTGTAACTGCACTTCGGCTACTTGAACCTGGTTCAAGTCAAATTAATTCCATGGAAATAGACTGTTTCCGGTTGAAGTTGGGAAGAGAGAGTGCTTTAGGCTGTCCTGTGAATAAGACATCTGCGCTGTCTTTAGTTCTTTCTTAAGTAAAAAAGCAGCAGCCCATTATCTAATCTATTCATAGTTTACTTTGTTCAGATATCTAATTTGGGAGCATGTTTGCCCTCACGCAACTCTGAACACAATTTTCCATCCCTTGAATGAAAGAGGATCTCTTTAATTGACTCAGGGGGAAAAGAACCTTGTTTAAGAATTCTGGAGTTCTCAAAGCTTTTAAAAACAGCTCTTCAGGATAACATTAAAATGCTGACCCTTTAGAAACTACCACTCAACATGTATCTGTCCTGCAATACAGATGGAAGAAGTATTATTCTGAGCAAGCTGTTAAAGTGAGCCATTTGCTATGATTCATAGGCTTTTAAACCCAATGAGTCTGTAATATCCAGAAGAAAAGTTATCGTTACTGTTTATTATTTTGTCAACAATAGGGTTAAATCTGTCTTTACAAAGTATTAAGCATGCACAGAGACTAGTCTTACAAATCAAGGAAGTGGAAATGTGAATTCTACTCCCCTCCCCCAGTGTATCCCCTGATAGATGTTCCGGAGCATTAATAGAATAAAATTGGCAGATAAAGGCATTCGTTCTCAGTGGAAATTGAGGTCTGTTGCAGGAGTCATTAACTCTCGCTTTTGACCAGCGGTTCTTAAAGTGTGGATGGATCGCGGCATCTGTATCACCTAGGATCTTGTTAGAAATGTGGGTTCTGGGCCATACTCCAGTCCAACCAAGTCAGAAATCTGGGGATGGGGCCCAGCAATCTGTGTTTTTAAAAGCGCTTCGGGTGATTTTTGTGGCATGCTAGAGTTTGAGAACTACTGAGAAATGGTTCTCATACCTGACGGTACAGGCACCACTAAAGGAGGGCCCCTAGTGGTGGGGCCCAGACACCAGTGTTTTGTTTTGTTCTTTTAAAGCTGCCTTGGTGATTCTACCGTGCAGGCAGGCTTGTAGACCACTGCTTTAGGGCGCTAAACGTGGGCAAAATGTGGGCACTGTACCAGCAGCCTGAGCATCACCTGGGAGCTCATTAGAAATATAGAATCCCAAACCCCATCTGAGACTGCTGACTTCTAATTTGCATTTTAGCGAGACTCTCAGTGACTCATAGCCACGTTATAGTTGGTAGAACACTACTTTATAGAAATAGTGAGTTTCCTTTAAAGAAGTCAGTCCCTAGAATGCCCTTAATTTACAGTTTTGAGGGGAGGCAGAATAGCTGCTTTGGCTTCTGTCTGATGTTGACTCAGGGAAGCAGGCACTGATGAGGAAGCAAGGGATGGCTCGATAGCTACTGCTTAGGAGATCCTGGGACCACTAGGTGTAACAGTAGCCCATAAGCCATCATCATTTAAGCAGTCAAGACACTCCCAGGTGCAAGCAACAAAACTCCCAACTCAGATTGGCATAAGAAATAAAAAGAAACATTTTGGCTAAGATAATGGCGAAGTCCGGGAGTAGTTTTGTCTTCAGGCTGGGCTGCATCAAGAGGCTTAAATATCAGGTCTTGGGTTTTACATGGCTTTCAGTGCAACTTTCCTTTCTTAGGTTTACTCCCAGGACTTCTGCTAATTAAGGCAACAGCTCAGCTGTTGTTAAAAAGAGATTTTCCCCAAATACAGTGGCTTAAAATAGCTCTTTTATTTCCCTTCAACATAACAGTCCAAAGACAGAGCTGGTGGGGTGGATTTACCATGTTCGCGTTCAGCTCTTATCTGGGCTCCAAGGTGGCTGCTTCATTGTTCCCATCTCCCAGCCACAGGAGGAAGAGTCAAAGGGTGGACGTGCACATTCCTCCTTCGGCCACAGCCTGGAATTGTAGCGTCACTTCCACTTACATCCCATTGGTCAGAGTATAGTCATGGCTACACAAGATGCAGTGCAGGTTGGGAAATGTCTCTACGTGGGCAGCCACGTGCCTAGTAAGAATCTGGAGAGGTAGTATTACTAAAGAAGGGACGATTTTGGATATTGATGACAACCAGGAGAAACCACTCCCCTTGTGGTGGCAAGATGGGGTATGGCACCTTCAGGTTAGCAAACAGCCCGTCTTCTCAGCAGTTGTGGTAGAAAGAGCTTCTCTTTCCCAGTTATTCTAGTAAGAATCCGAAAATAGCTTGTCATTAACTCTTTTTTTAAAAAATATGAATGTATTTATTTATTTATTTGGCTGTGTTGTGTCTTCCTTGTTGCTGTGCACGGGCTTCCTCTAGTTGCAGAGAGCGGGGGCTTCTCTTTGTTGTGGTGCACAGGCTTCTCACGGCGGTGGCTTCTCGTTGCAGAGCACGGGCTCTAGAACACAGGCTCAGTAGTTGCGGCACATGGGCTTAATTGCTCCGCGGCATGCGGGATCTTCCCAGACCAGGTCTCGAACGAGTGTCCCCTGCATTGGCAGGCGGCTTCTTAACCACTGTGCCACCAGGGAAGTCCCATCATTGACTCTTGATTGGATTGACCGACTGCCTCTGGCCTGGGTCATATGCATCATCCCTGGAACTACAAGTGGAGGAAGAGCCTGAATTCCCTTGGACGTGATAGGAAAGGATTGGCTCCCCAGATAAGAATGGAGTGACTGTTACCTGAGGGAGGAGGATGAATGCTGTCAAAATGGGACACCTTTTTTTCCCTTCACCTGTGCTCTGGCTCTTACTACAGTAACTTTTCTCTCCTCTTTCAAGGCTGACCTTCACCTTTCCTGATTTTGCCAGGTTAAGATATTTGACACACACAACAGTTTGCCTTGGGGCTTACACTCCTGATGACCATATCTTTGAAGTAGGTTCATATCTTGGAAGGGGGGTCATATCTTGGAAGGGGGGGGTCAAAACTGGGAAGGGGGTCATAGCTTGGAAGTGGAGGTCATAACTTGGATGTGGGTTCAGGCATTGCCCTTTGTCCAGGTAAAAACTCCAGTATCCATCTATTTAGTGACAAATTAAATAGCAGGCATAGTATACAGTGAGCTTACTCTTTAAACTGGCATTTGGACCTAGACAAGAAAGGGAAGTGGAGAACTTGAGGGTGCTAAAGCCGTGGGTGGGGGAGTATTTACTGTCAACTTAGTCGTGTATGGAATATTTGAAGATTATTGGCATATTAGATAAAAGGCATTTAAAAATAAATATTTTGATGAGTTTAATAAACATAAGAGACTGCAGCAATGTACTTTTGATGTCTTATTTTAATGATTGGTAAATATTGGTAAAGGAAAAGATAAATTTGTTTATCTTTGACTGATTGGTAAACTTTTTAAAAAATATTCTAAATGAAATGGTTTGCATCTTTAACTGCAAAAGATTGTATAAATAGAGGCCATCATCAAACAGTGATGAGTGTTATAAAAATGATGAATTGTGCTGTGTTTACCTCTCATTCTCAAGGTTTTGTTTCCTTTAATATATATATATATTTTTTTTTTCTAAATAACCTACTCATTGCATAGAAGATTTGAGGTGATTTCCAAGACTGCAAACTTTTCCACAAACTTTAGAAGAAATGATATGTGGTTGAATTATATGAAACAGGAGCATTTTAAAAGCATACCATGTTAAAAAAATTGTAACAGTTAAATGATATAAAAATAATGCATAAAACATGCTATTTCCAAGCCTCTCAACTGAATGCTTATTGCTTATTGCATTATTGTCCTTTTTAATAAAAATGTGGATTGCAGGCACATCTGATGTAAATGAATTAAAATTTCATTTGCCCAGAACTTTGTGTATTGCGTTAATAAGATTTACCCAAAACACTATTGTTGGTTTAATAAATATTAAGAGATACCTCCTGGTGTTTGCCATTTTTCTCCCTGGGCATTAACTACTCTTGTGAGTCTTTACCAAACTGCTTTTGTTGTTTTGTGCCTTGATGTATAAATAGAGACAGAAAACCTAGAAGATTCAAACCAGTTCCATACCATAAACTATTCGCAGATGTGTTTAGTATTCATTCAGGAAAGCCTTTTAATCTATTTCATATAAAACTACTTTATTTTAGCCTCTACATGTGCAAGAGCTTATGTTTATTTTACTGGAAATTTAAAAAACAAAAATAACAGCATTTTCTGGAAAGCATCATCATCTAACAAGCACTGGGAAGATATAATGTGATGACTTACATCTGCCCCTTTGCCTTCTTGGATCTTATATTCTTTTGGACAATTAGGAATGAAAGGGGTGGTAGCTTCCAAAGAGACAGATTTTGATTGAATAAAAGGAAGTCCTTTCTAAAAGGCAGGCAGGGATGGAATAGACCACTTCAGAAGTAGTGAGGGCCCCAGCCTGGAGGTAAGTAAGCATGTGCTTGGATGGCCTTTTGGGACTTTCAGAGGAGATTCAAAGCATTAGCTGGCTGGGAGATGAGCTGACCTGTATAGTTTCCTTCTAACTTTAGATTCTATTGTTCTTAAAATATTTTCAAGTTAAACGCCGAACAACTTAAAATATATTTTATTTCCTGATACCTTGGTCTTAGACTAGACATCATTTGTTGCCTTAGTTGAAGGAGTATGGCACTCTAGGGCCAATTTTCTGTTAAACTGTTGGCAAGATGTCTATTTGCCAACTTGAGGGGACAAGTAACTATTGAAATTTGCCATTGCCTCAAACTTCAAGTGACCCTGACAGGTACTTAAATCAGGCAGAATGGCCAGCTTGGCTGTCTGATGTGAGCCAGAGAGGTGTGGACCTGGGAGATGAGGCAAACTCAAGTCAACAGCAAGGGACCAGGACTTGAGGGCAGCGGAAGAGTCTTCAAAGGAGGAGAGGCAGATGGTCTCCAAGCCAGCACGAAGAGTATCAGGCAAAGAGGCCACTGTCCCAGGCTGTCAGGGATGTGGAAGGTAGGCTTAGCCTCCCAAGCATTCATTGCCCCATCACTTTGTGACATGAACCAAGTACCTCTTCTTCGACTGAATGAGATGGTCATGCTGTGTCACGCTCACCCATGACCCATGGGTGATAGCACAAAGCTTTCCTTATGAGGCTTAAGCAACCACTGTGAAAAACACCACTGAAACAAATGATGGGCAAAAGACCTCTAGGTTAGGAACCATTTCTCTACCTCTTTACTCTCGTCCAAATAGCACCCCCTTCATGTTTACTTCTTTATTCTGCATGAAGCAAGAGAATGCTGGCCAGGTAGCCAGAAGACTTGGGTTCTTATAAGCTGGCCTTTTTCTGCCAGGAACCAGCAGTGACCTCTGGCACATCACTCAACCTCTTTTGTCTCATTTTCCCCATGTGTAAAACCTGCTGATCACTGCCACCAAATGTGCTATGGTTCTATAATGGCTGCACTCTTTTTTTTTTTTTTTAAGGAAATATTTTTTTTCTCTTTTCTACCTATTGCCTTGAAATGAAGTTTTTAAAATTCCAGTCCACATTTTAACATTTTGCTCTATTCTCTTCCCCTTTGTCAGCCAAGTGAATTGGTTACAGTTGTCATTTAGAATGCTATAATCTTTCATGACTAACCATTTCCTCTCAGGGATGCCACTCCATCTAGCTGTTATAGCTCAGATTTCTTCCTCCCAGATAGGAGGATGGAGGTTGCCTCTGAGTATGGGAAATAGAAGCTGGAGTAGGAGGCGAAGTTCTCACAGTAGGGAGAATGTTCTCCACCTGTTAGAGACAGGAAACAACTGGGGTGTGAAGGCCAGCTGTCCTTGTTCTGTGGATGGCAATTTCCAGCAGATTTTTTCCCCTCATTTTGGTGCTCTGAACATTACACACTAGATATACAGTTTCTTTGTCCTGGAATCTAATAGTTCTGTTAAAAACTGTGCAAGTGACTGAACTCTAGAAAGATACTGAGACTTTGAGTAGCTCAAGCATGGTATTCTGGGGGTCCCAAGGAGTGACTGAACCTCCTCTTCTAAAGGTGAGCATTTCACCGAGCATGATTTATCCACAGACTTTCAAATTTGACTATCTCCCAAATGCCTATGAAATTGATGGCAAGTATTAGTATGAAAAATGCTGCCCAACTGTGATCACGACTGGCCCCACCGATTTACAGCTCATTAGCTCCAGGACTGCCCAGAGGAGGCTTTCCAGGTGGATGGGTCTCCTTGTCTAAAGTGCTGTCCTCACAGTGCCTGGATTAGAATCATCTTGGGGGAGGGAAAGGGGGGTTTGTTAAAAATGCACGTTCTTGGTTCCCACCCTTGACTCTGCGTTTTAATGTCTAAACACACTGAAGTTACAGAATGAACTGCTTTTGGCCGAAAAACTAGAAGGCTTGGAAGGACATTCTGTGGACCCCACCTCTATGCTAATAACCTTTTTGGTGTTTTTAGTTCTGGTCTGAGGTCCTCTACAAAATGCAAAATTTGACACTGAGCTCAGGATCAAAACATACCTTGCATTGTCGGGAAATTATTTAGTTATTAAAAAAATAGTTTATTTGGCTGTGCAATAGGATCACTGGCAAACAGTCTTTCTTTTATGATCCTTGCAGTTGATGTACATACATATATAGAATTTAATAGCTTTCTTAAGCTATAACTCACATACCACAAAGTCACCCATTTAACGTGTACAGTTTAGTGATTTTAGTATTTTCACAGTTGTGCAAACTTTGCCCCAATTTGATTTTAGAACATTTTCATCACCTCCAAAGGAAACCCTCTACCCATCAACAGTGACCTCTCGTGCCATCCCCACCAACTCCTAGGTAACCATTAATCTACCTTCTGTCTTTATAGATTGTCTCTATAGATTTGTCTATTCTGGACATTTTGTGTAAGTGAAGTCATATAATATGTGGTCTTTTGTGACCAGTTTTTTTCACTTAGCATAAACTTTTCAAGGTTCATCCATATTGGTGCCTGGATGAGTACTGCATTTCTCTTTTTTTGCTGAATAATATTCTGTTGTATGGAGGTACCAAATTTTGTTTACCCATTCATCAGTTGATGGACATCTGGGTTGTTTCAACTTTTGGGCAATTATGAACAATGCTGTTTCGAAAATTCTTGTATAGGTTTATGTGTGGACATGTGGTTTTGTTTCCCTTGGCCGTATACCTAGGCGTGGAATTGCTGGGTCATATAGTAACTCTGTTTAACATTTTGAGGAACTGCCAAACTGTTTTCCAAAGTGGCTGGCATATTTTACATTCCCACCAGCGGTGCACAAGGGTTCTCTGCATCTTTGCTAATACTTGTTGTTTTCTGTCCTTTTTGATCATAGTCATTCTAGTGGGGGTGATATGGTACCTCATTGTAGTTTTGCATTTAATGACTAACGATGTCGATCGAACATTGTTTGTGTTCCTATTAGCCACTTGTATTTCCTCTTTGTAGTGATGTCTGTTTAAATCCTTTGCCCATTTAAAAATTGGGTTATTTGTCTTATTGCTGAGTTTCGAGAGTTCTTTAGATGTTCTTAATGCAAGTCCTTTATCAGATATTCAGTTTGTAAATATTTTCTCCCATTCTGTGGATTGTCTTTTCATCCTCTTGGTAGTATACTTTGAAGCACAGAAGTATTAATTTTTATTAAGTCCTGTTTATCTAATTTTTCATTTGTTGCTTTTGGTGTCATATGTAAGGAACTGTTTCTTCACTGAAGGTTGCAAAGCTTTACTACTATGTGTTCTAATAGTTTTATGATTTTAGCTCTTACGTTTAGGTTTGTAATCCATTTTGAGTCAATTATTAATTTTTGCATGTGTTGTGGAGTAGGGGTACAACATTTTTTGCATGTGGTCTCTAGTTGGTTCGACACATTTTATTAAAAAGACTATTCTTTCCCCCATTGAATTGTCTTGGCACCGTTGTCCAAAATCAGTTGACCATAAATGTAAGGCTTTATTTTTGAACTCTTTATTCCATTTATCTGTATGATCTATAAGTACTATATGTACATATTTATGTACATAAATATGTGTGTGTCTCTCTCTATAGACACACATATGGAAGGGAATCTTCAAACAAACTTGGTTGTGATTGATGTCTTTCCTTTGGCTTTAATTTAGGTGGTTAGGAAATGGGATGAATTAAAAAGTAGGAATGTAAGACATTAACTATATCAGGAGACTTGGCCATGAGGTCCCTCAAGCCTCGTTGAGCCCACTTGCCAGGGATACAAAGGGTAGGTAGCAGAGTGGTCGGATTGCTGTTAGTTTTTATTCTGTTTTTCTCCCTTCTGAAATGGAATGCATTTCTGAATGTTTGGAGTGGAGCACATTTTAGGTCTGTGGTGCCTGGCTTAGCCTTGCCAGTAAAAACTTGGTTAGGTGACCTTCCTGAGCTCTGACTGCCTCTACCTACCCTGCCTACAGTTCTGAGCTGGGTTTCTTCAGCTGTGAAATGAAGGAGCTTGAGTAGATTCTGATGCTTCTCGCCAAGTCAGCTTGAAATTGTGTGATATTTGTGCCTGGCCACCCTTTAAAAAATGGTACGTTTGGGCTTCCCTGGTGGCGCAGTGGTTGAGAATCCGCCTGCCGATGCAGGGGACACAGGTTCGTGCCCCGGTCTGGGAAGATCCCACATACCACGGAGCAGCTGGGCCCGTGAGCCATGGCCGCTGAGCTTGTGCATCCGGAGCCTGCACTCCGCAAAGGGAGAGGCCACAACAGTGAGAGGCCCACGTACCAAAAAAAAAAAAAATGGTACGTTTTACCATTGTCGCCTAGACACATAATTGAAAGAGTAAAGACGTGTCCTACTAATGTTCTCTATTGGTGATTCTGGTGAGAAGAGGCTGGGAAGCACATAAATGGTGGGATTGAAGTGATCAGTTCTCTTAGTTTAATGGTATAAAAAGCCTAGTCGTGTGCTTTCATAATACTTCTTGGTTATTTTAATTTTTAACGATAAAATGCATGACATAGAAAAAGGAAAAAACAAAATTGTGCTGTGACACTGTGTACTTCTGCCTTGTGGATATAGTTAGAGAGACTGCCTTACCTTGAGAGCAGTTAACTTACAGATAAATAGCTGAAACTTCTTTCAGAAATGTCTTAATTTTATTCTTGAGTTCGTGGGAATTTTAGAAATAAAGGCTTTCAGTTGTTCACAGCTGGTGCGTGAATATAGTGGTAATAATAATTAGGAACAATATGGTTCACCCTCTTAAGTGGTTAGTTTTAATCCACGAAATGTTTGTGATCTGAAGTCCGGCAGCGTCTTCCAGTGGAACATTAGGAGGGGGCCCGTCCTAGTTTTCAGTCAGGAAGTGTGCGTGTCTGCCTTGTCTTGCCAATTTGTTAGAATGATTTCCATGGTTTGATTTTAATGTCTTCCACCTAAAAGCACATACACAAAAGCAGCCCGTACTCAACAAAATCCATCCAGACATCCTCACTACACAGAGTCCTTGAGCAGATGCAGCGCGAGCCCGGATCGAGCATATCTGGGGAGCTTGCGGCCTCAGATGTGGCCCCTGCAGTTGGGCCCTACCTGATGGAGATGGGAGCCTTGTTAGGAGAGGCAGTGAGCTTGAATTAAGCGCTTGTGAATGGGGGCTGAACCCCATTGTGGCACTTGTTACTTCCTTGGGATCAAAAACTCTTTCTGTTCCCTGGATAGTAGACCCAAGTCAGAAAGCTGATTTTTATAAGTTATTTATCCCTCCCAGCTTGCTTTTTGTAAAGTCTTCAAATTCCAAACTATTAAGACAATTTGTTGGTGGAGTTCATGTTCCATGGCTCCATCTTAGAGAAATTTTTCTAAGTGGTAAATATTTATTAGAGAGTAAGTATTGGACACAGTGGTCAAGACTCTGTGTTTCCATTGCAGGGGGCGTGGTTACATCCCTGGTCAGGGAACTAAGATGTCACACATGCCGTGAGGCGTGGCCACAAAGAAGAAAAAAAGAGAGAGAGAGAAGAAGTATTAAAAAACATGTATTCTTGAACAGTGATTTGGATGGAAGTAGTATTCTGAGAAACTTTAAAGAAACGACAAAATAGATTTCATATGAGAACATGCAATTACATCAGGTTGTTAAAAGATAACCTCTTTTACCTTGGATACCTTGGGGAGAGAAATAAATCTTAAATTTACATTTCGTGTCAAAGAAATGTAAATCCTAATTTATGTTATTTTTGGAAGTTAGTGGTAGAACTTTAATTTTATGAACAAATCGATAGCTTCTTATAATTCACACAGACCACTAATTTGGCTGCGGCAGGCCTCACTTGTGTTCCGAAACTAAGTGATTCTCATAGCACATCCTCTTCACTTTTCCCACAGGACTTCCTGGAACAAGAAACTTTTGCCAGGTAGAGCTGATATAAGAATGCTGCCAAGAAAACTTCGTAATGACAACCTTTTTGCTTTTAAAAGAACACATTGTAAAAAGCTCTCTTGAATCTACAAATAGAACCCATTTTCAAAGCTAAGCTGTTGTTCACATTGTATTTCCGGGGAAGCAAGTTGGAACTGTTTTTACTTCAGAGGGCCATGGAAGTGAAGTGGAGAGAGGTTCTGACTTTGTGGAAACACTAGGTCACTATTAGGAATTAGTGTGAGATCCGTAAGTTTAGCAATTTCTAAATGGGTGATTTTTGTTGTTTTAGTCACTTTTACTGTTTCATGAAAGATTGTCTGTCCAAGTGAACAGAGGGACAGTAAGGATCCCTTTAATAAGGAGCCCTACCTCCCTGCCCCTCAAAGACTCTCTTTTTTTCATCCCGCGCTGTTTATATATGATGAGCGTGTGGACACTGTGCATGCTTATGTCTTTTAAGTATTTGCTTCTGGAGAGCCAGCTTGAAAAAGCAAAACAGAAAAATCCATTGGCATTTTGAGAGTTGAATCCACAGAAGATGTTGTTTGCAATGTGCCGAAAACATAAGGTCCAAACAGCCGGAACAGGCCTGGTGCCAGGCAATTTCACTGTGAGAGAAAGAGGAGGTCTGAAGTAGTCCTTTTAGGATTATCTCCAACTCCGCAGCTGCTGTCGGAGTCTGATTATGCACATCCTGCTCCGGGAGACCTGCCTTAACCCTTGGGCCCCTAGGGAACATCAGGGCTGTCTTTTAAACAAAAGACTCTTCCCCTGGACACCCAAGGGCAAAAGCCAAAACAATATGGAGGTTAAAAGAAGGTGGAGCGTTTGAAGATTGGATTTGAGAAAACAATCTAGGAAGCAAAATGATTGCAGAAGTTCGGAACTGCATTTGTGCCTTTTAAGACCCATTAATTTTACAGAGGAAGGAGCAGAGGCTGGGGAAGTTAAGTGACTTGCCCAAAGAGAACTAGGCAGGACTGACATCCACGTCTGCTCGCACCCAGATTACAGCTGTTTTGTAGAGCACCACATTCTTTTTTTTTTTTTTTTTTTTAATTTATTTATTTATTTTATTTTTGGTTGTGTTGGGTCTTCGTTTCTGTGCGAGGGCTTTCTCTAGTTGTGGCAAGCGGGGGCCACTCTTCATCGCAGTGTGCGGGCCTCTCACTATCGTGGCCTCTCTTGTTGCAGAGCACAGGCTCCAGACACACAGGCTCAGTAGTTGTGGCTCACGGGCCCAGTTGCTCTGCTGCATGTGGAATCTTCCCAGACCAGGGCTCGAACCCGTGTCCCCTGCATTAGCAGGCAGATTCTCAACCACTGCGCCACCAGGGAAGCCCGAGCACCACATTCTTAATGACACGATTCTCACATCAATGTACGTAATACGTTGTATATTTTTGAAAATTGAGCCGAAAGAAAAGGGACTTTAAAAAGGCATTTGGAGTTATGAGCTAACCAGCCACATTCAGATTTTTCTTTAAAGCAGTAGTGTTTCCTCAGTGTGTCAATCCTAATAAGTGGACCAGTATATAGATTATTGCAGTAGATTCTGTGTATGATTCCTGAAGACAGAGCAGGCATATTAGAGAGGTGTTGGGAGGGAAAATTTGAGTCTAGGAAGACTGTTCTGAAAACTAGGAAGGATGTTTATGTAAAGAACTCTTTTGTGCAACAATGGTGGTGTCTGGAGCAGGGCTGCCACCTCTGAGGATTAATGGCCTCCAGTCTGGAGAAGGTAGGTGGGCTCACATTATCTGTGCTGAAGAATGTGTGTGGGGTCCTTGAGCCTAACGGTGTCCAGGTAACAAAAGGCTTTGTCAAAGAAGATGGCTGTCTAGAGTTCTTGGAGAGTTATGTGTGGCTGTTTGTTTCACATTTGTGTTGGGAAGTGAGAATTTTCCCTGCTCTGTAGGTGAAACAAGATACCCAGTTTTCTTCCTTTTAAAGGTTGAGAAGCGAATTTCTTGTAGGAAATAATACATTAAATCCAGGGATGTCACTGAAATGTGAATGCTTTCCCTCTTGCCCAGTTAAAGGATTGAACTGGTAGAGTTTTGTTTGGCATAATGGAACTGGGTATCATTGTTGACCTAAAAGGGAGTTTGACTAAGCAAGAGAGAAAAATCAGGATGATCTTATTCACTAACATGCCAAGTGGATTGGAACCTATTTTTTTTTTTAATATAAATTTATTTGTTTATTTTTGGCTGCGTTGGGTCTGTTGCTGCACACGGGCTTTCTCTAGTTGCGGCGAGCTGGGGCTACTCTTCATTGCGGTGCGCAGGCTTCTCATTGCGGTGGCTTCTCTTGTTGTGGAGCACGGGCTCTAGGCATGCGGGCTGTAGAGCGCAGTCTCAGTAGTTGTGGCGCACGGGCTTAGTTGCTCCGTGGCATATGGGATCTTCCCGAACCAGGGCTCAAACCTGTGTCCCCTGCATGGGCAGTCAGATTCTTAACCACTGCACCACCAGGAAAGTCCCTGGAACCTATTTTTATACTTTTTAATAGTGGGGTTTTTAATTACTTTATTCACTTTTAAAGGTTATGTTGCTTGTGAGCTGAGCATCCTTTTCTATGTCTCACCATCCTTTCTGCAAGACTTAAAAGAAAATACTACATTTAGGATACCCTACTGAGATAACAGTGGAATGTCTTTCTTTGCATTTATTCTCTTTCTAGGATTTTGGTGATATCTACAGCTGAAAAGAAAGGGGTTGATGGGAGGTCTGGAGCATATCCCAAACAGGCAAATGTGAGAGTCTTCTTTTAGAGCTATGCCTTGGAAATGTCTTTTATTTAGTGGTCTAATTGGGACATGCCTGAGTCTGTTTATTGATTGACAAGCTTTTGAAGTACCTGTTGCCTGCAAGTGAATTTTTCAAGTGGTTACCTGATTTTTTTTTTTTCCCCCTCGACTGGAGAACAGTGAGGGCACAAGAAGAAGCTATATATTATTTTCCATGTTCTTCACCAAAGACAGAGTTTTGGGTACTTTGGAAAGAGAAGGTTATCAAAAGGTAATGAATCCTTTCCTCCTTTGTTTCACTTAATTGATAGCAGTGGCTCTTTGTACCTTTGAGAAAAACACTTTCTCAATGCTATTCTAATGCTGTAATGATATCAAAGGAGACAACTAAAGTGATTTTCTCTGAAGGCAATTATTCCAGTTTATGATATATTATAAAACTTTTTGAAGAGCCATTTAGACTCGTAAGAGAGGGGCAGTAGCTTAAGGATCTATGATCTTTATTTGAGATAGTTACTAGTCTCTGTAATTGGATATTTTGAGCAAAACGGGCAGTTTCAGGATGTGTAGCATAAGATGAATTTTGTGTATGTACTGCCTCGGAATTGTCACCTTGCCCAGAAGCAACCTTCTTCAGGTGGAAGCTTTCTCTGGGAAGGGGATATACATGTCTATTTCTGGATTAGTTTCACACAAATGAAGTGTCTTTGCCACCTGCTGCTCTTTGCCTAGGGCTGGAATTTTTCCCTTTCACTGCTTGTCACTTGGCCTTTGAATGGAAATGTGTCCTCCCTTTCAGAGCTAGAAGATTCTGTGTAGTTCATCAAGAGAAGTTTCTCCAAGGAGCTATTAATTCAGTTGCTCCGTAGCAAAGAGCTGGCACTGCAATGATAAACCTCTGAATTTGAAGTCTCTTAAAAAAATTTTTTTTCCTTTTCTTCCCAAAGTGTATACAATGGATTTCCAAGCCGCTAAATATCCCACATTGCATCGCACTGTCATTGTCTGTAATCTCTTTTTAGAGGATTTAGTGTTGTTTGGCTGCTTCAGCTAACCCACATTAACATGGAGTTCAGGCTTTTGAAGTGTAGAAGCAGTGAAGGAATAAGAACGGGAGATCCTTTAGATTTCCTTGAAGAAGAAAGAGGAATGTATGGTGAATATACATGAATGTCCCATGTTTGAAAATGTGACTTATTAATTTTGGCTGGGAGTTAAGCTTGCCCCTGGTGCCTTGGGCCTCTTCCAGGAGTGGTACTCAGAGTCCTAGGTACTGTTAGAGAGGAGCCTTTCATTCTTGGCGTTCTGGGGGAGATTTACATCTGTAAGCCGGATAAAAATACACAGAAAGGTGATTAGTTTAATTGGCCCACTATTATAATTATTCAGTAGGAGGTGACTGTACAGGACAGCTATTCTAGCCCAAAATGCCTGGTAGGAAGGGGAGGAAACTCATTGAAAACAGAAGCAACATTATAAAATGTTGGTTTCAATGTGCATTTAAAAGCAAATTACTCTGGCATTTTAAGAAAGATGGAGGAATTCTTAACTATGTGGGATTAGAATCCACCCTCACCTCCCCCCAAAGAGGTGGGCTTTTTTCCAGGAAAATTGTGGGGAATTCTGCTAATGATCTCTCTCCCCTTAAATATTACCAGGGTAACAGGATTTAGTGGATGTAAACTCGATCCAAGTGTTTGTAACATTCAGATAGCCATTCATTCCCAAGGTGTTGGGACCGACAGGGTGGCCACGCCGGTGGGGATGTTTTGGCTTCTTTCAGAAAAAGCCCAGTCGAAGGGAATGTTGTAAAGCAGAGTATTTTTCTTTCACATCAAAGGGCAGGGAATGTTGTACAGACAGTGAGCTAAGAAGTAGGGAGCAGGCCTTTCAGTGCTCGCTTTGGGAAAGTATGTGCGGAATGTCGTAGTTCACGGACCAGGGCCCCCGTCCCCAAGTGAATCCAGGTGCCTGCCCGGGGCTGTTTTCCTGGAGCCCAATGACCGGAGGCAGAAACTGAAGCCAGATGAACCAAAAATAAAATTGATGGCTTTATTGGACATTCTTTTCATGAAATTTAACTTTCTAATGTGCACATATATCACTCGGGGGAATGTCATTATCTGTGGCTGACCTTTTGTTCGGGGGAGTTGCACTGCTTCTCTGCTCAGCTCGGCTTTGATTCGGCCCACATCTGTTTAACATGTGGGGTGTATATATATATATATATATATATATATATATATATGTATATATATCTAAATTTTTTTTCCCTCTGAAGCACACTGACAATTGGCTAAAAAGATTTAATGAAAACCAGTCAGAACTAATTTCAGTTAGCTATTCCAGTTTAGGGTCTCAGCTCTCCTCGTTTCAGATGTAGACGTTAGGGCTTCCTGCACGTCATAGCTGGAGGCAGCATCAGGAAGGCTTCTTGGGCGGGGGACTGGGTGCCTTTGTCTGGCCGCCCCCCTCCGCGCCTCCCCCCCCCCGCGCCTCCCCCCCCCCCCCGCCGCCGCCCCGGCTGCTCCCTCCCACCCCCCTCACCCACTCCCCCCACCCGCTGCCCGGGTTAATGATTGCAGGGCGGCTGGGAATAATGAGCCAGCGCTGCAAGGCTTGTTATCAACGTGCTCGAGAAATATTTAAAAACCATCCCCCCTCCCTCTCCTCCTTTCCAATAGGAGTCAGAGCATGGCTGTGGTTACACCTAATAAATCCCTCAGACTTCACTGGGCTGTTTAATGGGACCTAATGGAGTGTCATGTGCACTTCAGTGGGTGGCGGGTGGTTCTTATTTTTGTGTGGTTTACTGCTCACTCTTGAAAAGCTGTGAGGTCTGAAGACTTTCCAATAATTACAGTCTTTTATGGGATCAGAATCTGCAGGAGACAGGACTGGGGCCATTATTGAACAAGTCATCCGAATTTCCATGTGAGCTTGGGGGATATCGGAGGAATTAGGTCACAATAATATAAAATTGGACTTTGTCCTTCAACTTCCTCCAGAGAAGTGGCTGGAACCCTGCTCTCCCTTCTTCAGGCAAATCCCAGTCATTCATGGCTTCTCCCTGAGCGTTCCTGGCTGCCCGTTCCTTCTCCCCACGGCATCCTCAGTCTTATCTTTTTTGTGGGTTTTTTTTTTTTTTTTTTTGCGGTACGCGGGCCTCCCACTGTTGTGGCCTCTCCCGTTGCGGAGCGCAGGCTCCGGACGCGCAGGCTCAGCGGCCACGGCTCACGGGCCCAGCCGCTCTGCGGCATGTGGGATCTTCCCGGACCGGGGCACGAACCCGTGTCCCCTGCATCAGCAGGCGGACTCACAACCACTGCGCCCCCAGGGAAGACCCCTCAGTCTCATCTTTGGCCAGTCTGGAGGCAAGCAGTGGTGAGGCTTCTGGTTTGGGTATGATGTCACTTAGGGCAGGAGATGGCCTTGTCTTGAACTTGGTCATCCTAGAGAAGCTTCTGCCTCTCACCTTGGAAGATGCCCTCCTTGGGGTTGATGCGGCCTTCTTTCCACAGCAGCTCCACGTTCAGCCTCCCACCTGTGCTTGGTTCATACTGGTGGGCCTCGTTCCCTGTAGCACTGGGCAGTCCACTTAGGTCACTGGACAAGTTCCTCGACAGAACCCCCTTCCTGTTAGAGTGAGGCTGCACTGCCTCCTACCCCTGCTGTCCTGGTTGGACTGCATTATCTGTGTGCCGCTTAGGGAGCAGGGACCAGGTTCTTGCCCTGGGAGCTAGAAGTCAGGCCCAATTCCTCGAGTCTTTGTCTTCTCCTTAAAGCTTTCTTGTAATAAAGTCTTCCTCTGCTGGTCTACCGTCCAGGCAAGTTTGTTGAACTCAGATGAAACCGTGGTGCTTGGAAGGGTTAGACTCCTCTAAGATCATACCTTACTACAAACTGGATTCCCCAGTCTTTATTGATTTCTGGGGGCTTTCTCTTGATTTATTAGATTCCCACCTGCCCTGGAAAAAGCATTGTCTGGCCTTAGTTTCTCCATAAGTAAAATCAGAATAAGACAACTAACTCATGTAACTGAAAGGGGGGCAGTCACAGTGCCTCCAGAGGGAAGGATCTAGGATGTTTTCATGGCTCTTCCTAATTTACAGAGCTTTTCTCACACTTACCAAGGTCATTCCTCACGGTAACCCTGTGGAGTGGGCATCACTGACCTTGTTTCACAGGTGAGGAAAGCAGTCTCCTTGCGAGGTTGAAGGACAGGCTTAGCAAAACTGAGCATTCAGTCTGAAGTTTAGGAAGCATCAAATGATAGAGATGGCCTTGGCTCTTGGACATGACGCATGGTGGGAGGCATGTTTTGCCTTTCTTGATGTTTTGGGCCTGGCAGCCTCCCCAAAGTGGCTTTTTTTTTTTTTTTTCTGTACGCGGGCCTCTCACTGTTGTGGCCTCTCCCGTTGCGGAGCACAGGCTCCGGACGTGCAGGCTCAGCGGCCATGGCTCACGGGCCCAGGCGCTCCGCGGCATGTGGGATCCTCCCAGACCGGGGCACAAACCTGCGTCCCCTGCGTCGGCAGGCGGGCTCTCAACCGCTGCGCCACCAGGGAAGCCCTGTACCTGTTTTTGTTATAGGTCTGAGGAGGTTAGAATTCAGTGAATACATACTGATTATTTGTGATTCCTGATTTTAAACATAGGACTCTTTAAAGGGAATGCAGACTTTTAAGTCTTATAGAAAATGAAGTATCAAAAATCATTTTACATAAACCAGAGAAAAAGGTTACAAGTTTACATGCTTGATGTACAGAACTGATCTCCTTAAAGCAGTTGCCAAAACCACCCTGTTATTACATAACAATATGTGATTCTTGTTATGCCTTACATGACCATTAAATGCAGAAATTTCTTCCCTCCCTTCCTTGACGTTAAAAAGGTGGAGTATATGTCTCTAGTCTGTTTTCAGTGCTATGGGGGAAATAGAGAAACCTCTTTCTAGATGACAGGAGTGCCAAGAGGGTGGTCTTCTGTTAACAGAGGGTGGATTGTGCCCAGAGAGCTGTGGAAACCACACCCCCATTAAGGGGAGGAGATTAAACAGTGAGCAGAAAGTGGAGAAAAGCCCTTCCTTTTTCTTCATGAGAATTAAGGGCCTTCGTAAGTACTTGGGATCCGTCACAAAGACAAAATGGTCAAGCCAGGGAATCCAAAATTGGGTTCTGTTTTGATCCCCCTGAATGTAGGCATGGTCGGGGTGCCTGACTTCGCTTGTCTCTGTTGATCCATCTGTAAGACCGGGATGGTGATACTGCTTCAAGGAAGGCTTGAAAGGCACTCACAGGGCTCCTGGATCTGCAGGGGGAGATGGGGGCCTGGCCACTGGCCTGGAGTGGAGAGGCAGGTGTCCTCTGGAAGATGGTGGCTCCGTGCAACACTCTTCCTGATGTCTGGGTGACGCCAGTTCCTAACACTTGGTGTTTGGATGTCAGAGTCATATTCTTCGTTCTCTTGTGACTCCTGCTGATTTTTGGCACCGACGCATCCAGGATTCATTTCAACAGCTAGCATGGTGCCTGACCCATAGTAGGCGCTCAGTGAATACTGGTTGAGCGAATGTACCCCACGGGGAAGAAGGACAGTGTGCTTACTGACATGTGGGGAGAGACCGTGCCTGGCGACAAGTTTCGAGCTTCATTATTTCTGCTTCTGGAGCGTTCAGATGTACCCTATGTAGCAACAGAGGCGATGCTGCAGTGCCATAAATATCACCGAAATCATTCTTTGTTTTCCGTTGCCATTGTCCTGGTCACTGTTTGTCTAGAACAGGTACTGCGGGAGATTCCCAGTTCTTGTGCCTCTGTTGGATGTTTTTACACTAAGCTAGCTGTCCACTCTCACGGCTATCTTTATCCTTCTAAAAGAGAAATCTGATCGTGGCACTTTCCTTACTACTTAAGTGCCCTCAGCGGCTTCCTATCGCCCCCAAGGAGTGCAGAGCATTCCTTGCTGCTGCGGCACAGGGCCCTCTGACCTGGCCTTGGTGCCTCCGCTGTGTGATACCCCAGGGCCTCCTTGGACAGCCCTGCAGGCTATTTGGTGGGGGGTGAGGGAGGGGCTTGAATCTGTGGAATAAGATCTGCTGGGTTTAAAACCAGGGAATTTTAAAACCTGGAATTAGATGTGCTGAGTCTCCAAATGAGCTGAGAATCAATATATTTGGGACAAGTCGGCAAGGTACACTAAAAAAAAAAAGTCATTGAATGTTTGGAACAGGAGTGCAATAATTCATGTTAAGTGACCAGAGAAAATTGAGATGTTAAGAGTTCTTTGCATATAGTCTTCAAAACTCTATTCAGTAAAAAGTGGTTTTCAACTGATTCTATAGTTTATCTGGAAGAATATATATGTTTGTGTAGGTACACACATATATACACACACACATATATTTTTTACTTTGGAAAAGGAATGAGATGGAGACTTGTACTACTGGAGATGAAAACTTAATGTAAAGCTATAATAAAAGAGGATGATGTGGGAGTAAAAATATACAAACAATCAAACAGAATAGCACCTCTCAGAAATTTTCAGTGTGGAATAGCAATTCCACCATAAGTTCTTGGGGGAAGGTACAGATCATCTTGTAAAGGAGGTCGTGGAATTGGATAGTTTAAAAAAAACACACACACACAACCTATTTAGATCCTTGCCTCAGGTCATCACCAAAATATATTCATGTGGTTTGGGTTATATATTTTTATATAAAACAGAAAAAAAAAGGATATTTGATCTCTGAACAAGGATATCTTTTAAAGCCTGAACGCAAGAAACTTAGTGATTGCTCAACTTGAATACAGAAAATTATTCCTTTTACCGAGGAATTACAAATGACAATAATGATCACTAGTACCCAAAAATACAAACCCAAACAAGTGTTCATTGTTCTATCATACGTTAGACAAGCTTTAGAAAATACAAATACCCAATACTCATTAGGATACATCCTTTCTAGAAAGAAATGTAATTTAAAATAAATTCTAGATATTTTTAAGTGGTTTGGATTTTACGTATACTGGGGGAATGTTACCATTTAAAAACGAGTGTAGGGCTTCCCTGGTGGCGCAGTGGTTGAGAATCCGCCTGCCGATGCAGGGGACACGGGTTCGTGCCCCGGTCCGGGAAGATCCCACATGCCGCGGAGCGGCTGGGTCCGTGAGCCATGGCCGCTGAGCCTGCGCGTCCGGAGCCTGTGCTCCGCAACGGGAGAGGCCACAACAGTGAGATGCCGGCGTACCACAGAAAAAAAAAAAAAAAAAAAAAAACGAGTGTAAATTATTTAAAAATGAAAATCTCTAATTTTAGTTCTATAACCTTGGTTTTTCATCTTAGTTTTGTTGTTGTTTTTTAAAATAACAAAGGCCTTTTGGCCTTTGGGTTGTCCAAAAGAGAGATACCTATAATTTACTTCTATTAATCATTTACCTCTCCATATAAAATATGGCAAAGAGATAAACCATCGGGGAAAACATGCCTTATGAAGGGGATTTCTGATCCTTAATATTCTGGAAGACCGTAATGAGGCATTCTATATAAAATACAAGTCACACTAGACTCCAGTTTCTGAAATGTTCACATTGTAAGTCGCAGGGTGACTTTGTTTTTTGTGTTTTTTTAAAGTTTATTTATATTTGGCTGCATTGGGTCTTCGCTGCTGTGTGCGGGCTTTCTCTAGTTGCAGCGAGCTGGGGCTACTCTTCATTGTGGAGCACAGGCTCTAGGCACGTGGGCTTCAGTAGTTGTGGCTCACGGGCTCTAGAGCGCAGGCTCAGTAGTTGTGGCACATAGGCTTAGTTGCTCCGTGGCGTGTGGGATCTTCCTGGACCAGGGCTTGAACTCTGCACTGGCAGGCGGATTCTTAACCACTGCGCCACCAGGGAAGTCCCAGTTTTGCTTATTTTCTATCTCAGACTTGCTTTTCTCATTCAATGTTATGTGACTAAAATTCATCCAGTAGTTGTGGGTAGTTATAGTTCACTCATTCTGTTGAGTGAACATGTCACAGAATAATTTATCTATTCTGCTAGTGTGAACATCCATTTTTTTCTATCCCCGAAAATATGAGTGTTTGGTGTAACGTACAAGTATACGCCTAGGAGTAGAATTGCTGGGTCACGAGGCATGACTTTACGGGATGATGCCAAACTGTTTTCCAGAATGAATGTAGCAATTTACACTCCTACTTGCAATGTACAAGCGAGCCTGTTCATTCATATCCTTTCCAATATTTGGTATTGTCAGATTTCTTAATTTTTGCCAATTAAATGGGTATAAAATGGTATCTCACAGTCTTGATTTGCATTGGCCATATATGTTACCTCTTCGTTGAAATGACTCTTCATTTCTTTCTCCCGTTTTTCTTATTTATTTATTTATTTTATTTATTTTTGGCTGCGTCGGGTCTCTTTCTGTTCCCGGGCTTTCTCTAGTTGCGGCGAGCGGGGGCTACTATTCGTTGCGGTGTGCGGGCTTCTCATTGTGGTGGCTTCTCTTGTTGCAGAGCATGGGCTCTAGGTGCATGGGCTCAGTTGTTGTGGCGCACGGACTTAGTTGCTCCGCGGCATGTGGGATCCTCCCGGACCGGGGCACGAACCCGTGTCCCCTGCATCGGCAGGCGGCTTCTCAACCACTGCGCCACCAGGGAAGCCCTGGCAGGCGGATTCTTAACTGCTGCGCGACCAGGGAAGCCCCACAGTGTGACTTTGAACAAGCTACTTTACCTCCCTGGGTCTCAGTATCCTCATCTGTAAAAATGCGAGAGTTGGATTAGCTCACAGTTTCCCAACTGGGATGCCGTGCCACAGTTGTGCTGAGATTCTGCTGCCCCTGAGCCCTCAGGGCAGCTGGACAGAGCCTGTGGTGGAGACCACAGCTCCGTCACCTCCAGCCAAGAGCAGCCATTTCTTTCCCCTAGTGAGTCGTGCAAATACTACCACAAATCACACTTAATGCATCAAACCTGTGTGAAGCAAGTTGTTCTATTCCTAAATTCAAGAGGTGAAAGCTAGGTGGAGAAGGAGATAATTTCAAATATCATAATAAACCACTCATCCTTTCCACTCAATATTCAATAGGGTGTTAAAAAATGAATCGCAGAAAATACATCAGAATGTTATCAGTAATTGTTTCTGGTGGTGGGTAATTTTATTCTCTTATTTATAATGTTCTGTATCTTTTAAATTTGCTGTGTTAGGAATGGGTTAAGTTTAAAATAAGAATAGTCTTTAAAAACAAATCCTCCCTGTAGCCATCCTTATATCCCCAAACTCCATAAGTACAGGCTGTCAGTGTTAAGATTCTAACAAAAGTAAAACACCAAACCTGGACCCATTTCTCTTTATGTAAATATCCCCGGGCATTTTCATCCCAGGGTTTCTTGCTCGGGCTGATTTGAGGTGTGAGAAGTAATCTTTAAGCAGAAGACGTGTCTGTCAAGGGAAGTAGAAGTCTTCTCCTTACTGAAGGGTAGCTCACCAGAAAAGTCTTCTTCACCATATTCCTCCCCAGATGCTCTCTTCTCTCTCTTTTCCCTTCCCTGGGATCCCTGGAATTACGGAATAATCCCTCTTTCTTTGATCTTCTTGGTCCCCGGTGTGGATTTAGTTAGATGTCCCTTGTGCCCGCTCAGCTAAGTGATGGAGATTCTGTTAACTTGTCCTTTATATGGCAGCCCTTCTCCTTCCTTAGTCATTACTGTTTTTCCTCTCCCAGCCCCCTCCTGCTTATTTACATCTTTCTGGTAATGAGTTGCCTGGAACTTTCCAACCTATTCGTTTAAATCAGATTGGGGAATGTGGGCTTTTTTTCCACCCTTTGTTGGCTTTGCTTTACTTTGAGGATAAACATTATAGACATTAAATCTGTTTAAACCCTATTTTCTCTGGCTTCTTAAACAGGTACTTTTGATCGACTCCAAACATTTTAATTTTCTGAAAAATGTCATTGCTTTGTCTAAGTGATGGAGGTGGCAGGCCCATGGGAAATGAGAAGTGCCGTTATAATTCTTTTTTTTTTTTTTTTGCGGTACGCAGGCCTCTCACTGCTGCAGCCTCTCCCGCTGCGGAGCACAGGCTCCGGACGCGCAGGCTCAGCGGCCACGGCTCACGGGCCCAGCCGCTCCACGGCATGTGGGATCTTCCCAGACCGGGGCACAAACCCGTGTCTCCTGCATCGGCAGGCGGACTCTCAACCACTGCGCCACCAGGGAAGCCCCGTTATAATTCTTAAGCAGAATTTTAGATTGATTAATGGTGAGGCTGCTGTGGCATATAGTAATTACTTATAAAGGTTAGAATATACTATCATATTGTTTATATTAAAACTATACTAAATATAGATTACTTTCTTCTATATAACACTTTAGGGTCTTACAGGGTGCTTTGACATTCTGAGCAGAGATAACAAACTAAGGTATTAAGTAATAGAAATTTCTAGTCGGTAGAACCCTAGTAGAGAGCATTGTAATTATATATTTAATTTTTAAAGTAATGTCATTTTCTTAAGTGATGCCACTGCACTTTGAGCCATTGTAACAAATTTGTTGAGTGCTTCCTGATTATACAGCACCATGCTCTGCATTGCAGGTGATAGAATCACTTAGTAGCTGGCCACGGGCAGTAGCTCAGACTTAAAATTTAGAGCTACAAAATGTCAGAGGTAGCATGGACCTTGAGGTCATCTTATCCAGGGCTTCCCAGCCACTTTCACATCATGGCACACAGTGAAACGGTTTGCACAGCCCACTGCCGGGAAACAAATGGCCGCTTTTGGCTGGAGGTAATGGTTCTGGGGCCTCCAGTGTGGCCTCTGTCCAGCTGCCCTGAGGGCCCAGGGACATCAGAATCCTGGCACAGCTGTGCCAGCGCATCCCAGTTGGGGAACTGTGATCTAAACCAACCCTCCCATTTTACAAATGAGACGTCTGTGTTTACACTGAGACCCCAGAGAGGTAAAATAGCTTGCTTGTTCAAGGTCATACAATGAATTAGTGATGTGTTATAGTAGATAGAATTTGGAGCATTTCGGAGTCTGAAATGACTTCTGTTTTACCTAGAATGATCTTTTTCAAGATCATTAAGGGTCATGAAGACCTTTTATAGGGCATGTTTTCCCAGAAGGTTTATTATCTCTTTGCCCTATTATTTAAAAGAGAAGTACATGCTTAAGAGTAGGAAAATACGAATATTTCTTTTCAACAATCCAAAGAACAAAAGGTTGTTTAAAAAAACAGCAAAATGAAGGTTATGAAACTAAAAACAGTCCAGTATACATAAAAACCACCAAACCATTTAAAAATATTTTATTTACACAAATCAAAAATGTACTCAACATTTAAAACCTGTAAGTTTGGGAGTCATCTTGCTCTTGAAATTCAAGAGATAAAAGTAAGATGGAAAAGGAGATGAAAAATGTTAATATCATAATGAACCGCCATCACCTCCATCCTTATATTTACTGACCGACTATTTAATATGACTCAATGATTCTAGTATATTCGTGGCTTGGTTCAGCCTCACGTACGTCCACGTGTGTGCCAGTCAAGATGGACACTGGAACACGGCATCTCATTTTCAGTTCCTTGACGGAACTACAAACTCTGTGTGCCAATTTAGGACAATTTATGGCATGCTAGAGTCGTGACATCAGATCGAGTTGTTCCATCATTACCTGTAGATGTGTAGCTCTGGACTAGCATCATCCTACCATTAACAGCTATATGACCTTGAAGTTCCTTAATCTCTCTCTGCCTCCTTTTTCTCATCTATACAGTGGGGGAAGGCTAGGCTTGTTGCACAGATCAAATACTTTTTATAAATGCAAAGACTTAAGAATAACATCTGGCACATAGTAAACCCACAATAAATGTTAGTTGTTATTATTTGCCACTATCGTCATTGAGAAGGCAGCAGTTGGGGTCTTCAGGTGTAGCTAAGAACTACTGTAATTTGCTAATCTCAGACTTACACCTTTTATATAAATAGTAGTCACCTAACTGAGTGCTTGGGACCCCAGGGAGTGTGACTCTTGCCAGGCAGCAACTGGCTGCCTTTTGAGGTGGCTTTTTGTTGGGCTTTCTTATTTGGGGGGGATAAAAAGAAAGCCTACCTCCCGGGACATGGGTAAATATATTTTTCCCCATAGTTAACATGAAATCCTAGTCATTATTGTGCAGAATATCGTGGAATAAGAAGGAAGGATAAAGATCCCACCTTTTGGCTTTCCGAAGACCGCAAGTACCAATAATCTAGACGGCATGGTACTTTCTGAGTCATGTGCTCCCCCAGAGAGTGTGAGGAGAAGAGCTGGAGCATTGAATTCAGACAAGCTGGCTTTGGCTTCTGGCCCACATATGACTGAGTACATCCTGGGCTGTGCCTTTACCGTCTCTGACAGTCCTCCAGGCGGGAACCAACTGCTAGAGGTGTTGCGAGCCACCAGGGATATGGTGTAAGAGACTAGCTAGGTGCCTGGAATGTAGGCTGCGGTGCCATGAATGCGCCTTCTCTTTTCTGAGTTCATTGTCGCCAGAGTGCAACAATGAACTCAGAATGCATTTTTTACTTTTGTCTTCGGGCAGTCCTGTGTGGTGGCCCATGGGAGGCTGTTTCACTCCAGTGGCCTTTCCATGGTGGCTTTCAATTAATGGTTCTCAGGCTCCTCGTCCTCTGCCGTCTTCCCCAACAAACGTTTTGAGCATCATTCTAAGTTACTTCAGCCCCTTTAGTTTTTGTCACCCAAGTTCGTAGGCCCCTCATCACAGTCTCTAGCCTCACTGCGCTTCTTGCTGTCTCACTTTCCTACCCACAGGGTTGACAGATAAAATACAGGACTCTCAGTTAAAATGTAGATAAACACCAATTTTATTTTATTATTATTATTTTTTTTGTGGTACGCGGGCCTCTCACTGTTGTGGCCTCTCCCGTTGCGGAGCACAGGCTCCGGACGCGCAGCCGCAGCGGCCATGGCTCACGGGCCCAGCCGCTCTGCGGCACGTGGGATCTTCCCAGACCGGGGCACAAACCCGCGTCCCCTGCATCGGCAGGCGGACTCTCAACCACTTGCGCCACCAGGGAAGCCGCCCAATTTTTTTAACATGAGTACATCCTATGCACTAAGTGGGACATACTTATACTAAAAAGTATTCATTATTTGAAATTCAGATTTAACTGAGCATCCCTGTTCCAAGGGCCGACAACCGTGTACCAGTGACACTGTTGTCACTTACTCCTGCAGGGGCATCTTTTGGCTTTAGGAGAATCAGCAGGAATAAGAGAGGCTTCCTGGGCACCTCCCGAGGCGTTGGTTTGACTTCCTAGAAAGGAAAATGGCCGCAGGTTAAGAGGAGAGTCTGACAGTTATTAGGGGCCTCTGTGATGTCAGGGCACGAGATGCATATCTATTACTTTGATTTGGGAGATTGACACTATAAAAAGATGGTCGTTCATCAGGTAGTTTTATGAAACGTAGAAAAGGCTTTTTTTCATGCAGCTCAAAGGCATGATGTTGAAGGGGAAAACCCAGACAGGAATAATTTGTGTTCATCGACTGTGAACACTTATAGAAACACTTACGTCCATGGGGAGCACCGAAGTAATCGGATGACATCGACTTGCCCCACAAGGAATCTGATTTATGGGTGAGCAATTTGAAAATAGAATGGCTTATGCCAACTTTTCTTTTTCTTCTTTTTGTTTCTTCCTTTCATGTCCCTCCCGAAAGAAAGAACTAGGGGCTGCCACAGCTACGGATAGGAATAATTATGTGAAGGTTGGTTCTGGCCAGAATGCTCCCACATAGGGGTTACACTGATGGCTCTGTGATATTTCCGGAGTACCTGCTGGATGTGGGTGGTCATCGTATTTATTGAGTGCCTTGTGTGTGTCTGGCAGGGCTGTAGGTGCTGGGGTTGCAGCAGCGAGTGACATGGGCACAGTCCCAGCTACATGGAGTTTGTGCTCCATCAATGTGGGTGCTTTGAGAAATACAGATATACCAGGTTGGGAGGGGATCCTGGCCTCCGGGAGCCTAATTAGGATTGGTTCCTATGTGCTTTCCCTCTGTTCAATTAGACAAAGAGTCTGCTGTTGGCCAGAGCACTGGAAATCTATCTGTGCATTGTTGTTTGGGAAGCTCATCAAACCTCAGGTCCCTCGTTGAGGAATTTTATACCGGAATCTTCAGTAGCCAGTTCAAGCTGTAATAAAATAGGTAGTCAACCAGCCAGTCAATCTATCTTCATAAACTAATGAAGGAACCCTCCATCTTTTGTCATATAGCATGCCTCCTAATATTGGTACATTAGCAGTACTTTTGTAGGGGTCTACTGTTATGAAAAATGGTGGAACTTGATTAATTCTGATGACATTTTGATAAATTTGATTAATTCTGATGACATTTTGATAAATTTGAGGGGGCTAAAAAGATTGTACTGTGACAGGTTTTTCTTCCTTACCAAGAGAATTTATAAATGATACAGAGTAACAGAGAAAGCCCGTGGTTCTGGAATTTCTAAATTTTTTTGAGATAAGAGAAAAAAATAAGCCTTATTTTATTATTATTCTTTTTTGCGGTACACGGGCCTCTCACTGTTGTGGCCTCTCCCGTTGCGGAGCACAGGCTCTGGACGCGCAGGCTCAGCGGCCATGGCTCACGGGCCCAGCCGCTCCACGGCATGTGACATCTTCCCAAACCGGGGCACGAACCCGTGTCCCCTGCATCGGCAGGCAGACTCGCAACCACTGCACCACCAGGGAAGCCCAAGCCTTATTTTAAACCCCTTGGAGGTTGAACTCTTGCCTGTATTCTAGAAGCCTCTTGGGCTGCTTGAGATCCCCAGCCTGAAGTTCACGGGATCTCACAGTGTCCAGATATCTCAGAGATGTCACAAAGTTCTCCAAAAATTCTGAAAACAATATACTTAAGGAATAGATGCATGCAGTGGAGTACTCTTTAGGGCCACCAGGGTTGTCTGTGGGGGGTGGGGAATAGCTAATCAGGCAAATCAGGTGGTTATTCTGTCAAAAAGACTGCATAGAAATCATTGGTTTTAGGTGTTCAGGGAAGTTGAAAGAAACTAATAACTTCTTCTGAAAGATTTTTGCTTTGGGATATTTTGTTTATTTTCTACTGGTTTCAAATGCTATTTTAATGAGCCTAGTATTTTGTAGTGGGCCTATTACCTAGCCATGAATTTTAAGGATAATTTAGGGGGGAAAAAAGTTCATTCTCCTATTCCTTAAGGGCTAATACACTTAAAAATATGTCTTTAAAATCTTTTTATTTACAAGTGACCTCTGACTTTAGACCTAATTGGTTCCCGAACGTTTAGTCTTGAGGCATGGCCATAACACAAACTCTTATTTCCTGTAGGCTGTGTTAAATGTAAAGCTTATGTGAAGTATTGGGCTTCCATTCCTGGAAGTTGGTTTTATAATACTAAAAATAACAAAATGGATGTGAAAATATATCAGAAATACAAATGCACTTTTTAAAAAAGAAACATTAAATATTTTAAATGAAAGATACTAAAGATAGTAAAACAAAAAAAAGCTTTGCTGTAAAATAAATGTTACTTTTGGGGAATTTTTCTGCTTAGGTTGGATTGATTGAAGCTTGTTATTTGAATTTCCCTTAAGCAAATATAGGTATTTTTTCCATCGCTTCAAGGACCTTAAAATTGTGTTATATGATAGGGTTGTCTGCCTCAGATTCTGTTGCATATGAAAATTGTTAGAAATGCCACTAAGTTTCTTAATTGCTGAAAGTTGAAGGAGGGGCAGTTGCCATGGCAACTTCTGCAGCCACCCATGCTCTGATATCTCAGAAGGATCTTCTTTGCTGAGCTGTGAGTGAAATACTAAGAATTCATTCAAGTCTTCAGAATGAGCAATTGCTAAAGAAATTCATTTTCCCTAAGTACGGTTAGAGCAGACAGTTAGCTGGATATGTGCTGTCTCAAGCTGTGTCAGCCAGGCCAGTTCACTGACCAAGGCATTGACTTTTGTGGGTCTGATTGCCATCAGTTTTGTTATCCCCATAAGGATCTTTTAAGAGGAGAGGCAGTTGCAAGTTGAGCTGTCTTTGGGGTTTGCTGCCCAAACATCATTAAGATGTTCTCCTTTAATCTGTGTATGTTTGTGTCTCAAGAAAGTAAGCAAAACATAAATTTTGGCTAAGAGAACAAATTTATGCTGTAATCATTTGTTGGTTTTCCTTTTAAATAAGAAAACAAAGCAGGGCCTGGCATTACTTGTGATAACCAGCACTGACCATAGAATTTCATGTAGGAGTACCTGAAGAAATGACATTAAAGGAAGATCTTTTTATCTCCCATGTTGTCAAAGATGAAACACATCTAAGTGTGAACGAAATGATAGAAAAGTATTTTCTTCAAACATCTTGGGGTACTTATTTTTTCTTACTGATCATCTCATCTAGATTTTGTGCTTTGTAGAGTTGCATACATGGTAAATTACTTAAGAATTTATGGATATGTTGACTCTCACTTTCTGGTAGAATTTTTGTTTTTTAAAAGCAACTGAATTACATTAAGAAAGGAAGAGAACCAACAATCTTGCATTATTGCTCATGGTCAAGTAAACATCAATCTATAGATCAACATGTGTTAATCGACAGTAGTTATTTGCCTAGCACTATACCACAGGGATCCAAAGGAGACCTGAGGAATGGTCTCTACTCCCTTGAAGTCGCCTGACCACTTATTAGTGATTAAAAAGCAATATGACATGAGTTTAATGAGGTTTTCACTACCAGTGCATTCTACGTCCATTTTTTTCATTCATCCAGTTTGCTTGTGTTAGATAACATTTCTGGTAACATTTCTGGTATTCTTAGTCTTATAGGTCACTCCCCTATTCAGGTTTTCCAGTTTTCTAAGGTGTCCTTTCTGGATCAAGGTATAATTCAACCCTTTCCTACCCTTTGGGACATCATATGAGAGGAATGAACAGAAGCAGTTCTGACCAGTTAATGTGGTTGGGAAAATGAGACCATATTGACAGGAAGATTTGACAGAAGAAATGCTTCTAAAACAAGTCATTATATTTAGCTTCACTGAGATAATTAGATCAAGCTTCCAAGAAGTTCCAAGGAGTAGGAAGAAAAAGTGTTGGGTTCATTATGAACACTGTCTGTGATTATGCATTTCTGATGTCTGTTTAGAATCTCAAGATGGAGGGAGGGAAGGAGGAAAAGGGAAGCCCCTACAGGGGTGGATGACTCAGAATTGTACACAGTAGCTTTCAGCAGGCCCCCCTGTGCTCACCTGCCCGCCTTGGGAGGTCACCCTTGTGGAGACAGTGGCTGCCCAGAGGCCCCTCCCCCCACACAGCTGTTTTTTTAAAACTTCTGTGGTTTGTGGAAGTCAGGATTTGAAAAGATTTAGCAATTGTTTATTCATTCTGTAGCGGCTTTCTATTTCCAGATGAAGAGGCTACCCTCTTGGCCTGCGTGAAAATAGGTTTTACTCCTGCCATGAAACGGAAGCATTAAAATATAAGCTGATAAAAGCAAGGCAGTTCACCGGAAAAAATCTCAGTTCACACAGGCCAAGTGAGCTATTAAGCCCCGCCTTCTCCTTGAGTGTTAGGTAATAGAAGAGAGCCTCGGGAAGCATTTTCTTACCTGATTTTTTTTTAAATTGCCAGTTCATCTCTGTTTCTCTAAGAAATTTCAAATAGTCTGGTCTAAGAAAGAGACTTAGAGCTTCCCTGGTGGCTCCGTTGTTAAGAATCCGCCTGCCAATGCAGGGGACACAGGTTCGAGCCCTGATCCCAGAAGATCCCACATGCTGCAGAGCAACTAAGCCCGTGCACCACAACCACTGAGCCTGCGTGCCACAACTGCTGAAGCCCGCGTGCCTAGAGCCCATGCTCCACAACAAGAGAAGCCACCGCAATGAGAAGCCCGTGCACCGCAACAAAGAGTAGGCCCCGCTCGCCGCAACTAGAGAAAGCCCGCACGCAGCAACGAAGACCCAATGCAGCCAAAAATAAAGTTTAAAAGAAGAGGCTTAAAACTCCCTCACATGTGGGAAGACTGTGTTCTAGTCTCTGAGATACACCTACTTCGATTCAAAAGGTATTTATTATAGAAAAACTGTCCACGGTCTATACATATAATGGGTTATTATTCAGCCTTAAAAAGGGAGGAGGGCTTCCCTGGTGGCTCAGCGGTTGAGAGTCCGCCTGCCGATGCAGGGGACACGGGTTCGTGCCCCGGTCCGGGAAGATCCCACGTGCCGCAGAGCGGCTGGGCCCGTGAGCCATGGCCACTGAGCTTGCACTTCCGAAGCCTGTGCTCCGCAACAGGAAGAGGCCACGGCAGTGAGAGGCCTGCGTACTGGAAAAAAAAAAAAAAGAAAAAAAAAAAAGGAGGTAATTCTGACACATGCTACATGGATGAACCTTGAGGAGATTACGCTAAGTGAAATAAGCCAGTCACAGAAGGCAAGTATAAATATTGTATGGTTCCACTTTCATATGAGGCACCTAGAGCAGTCAGATTTGTAGAGACAAAAAGTAGAAGGGTGTTTGCCAAGGACTGAGGGAAGGAGGAATGGGGAGTTGTTTAATGGGTGCAGAGTTTCAGTTTTGTAAGATGAAGAGAGTTGTGGAGGAGGATGGCGGTGATGGTTGTAGAACATAATGAATGTAAACACTACCGAACTGTACACTTGAAAATGGCGAAGATGATACATTTTATGTTCTGCATATTTTACTGTGGTTTTTTTTTTTTAAGGTATATATTGAACATCTGTGTTTTGGGTGCCAATTATACTCCAGTGACTGACACAAAAGCCCCCAGGTTTGCGGGTGCTCACGGGAGAGGTGAGGGCAGGTTGCTGCTGGGATGAGCAGCCCAGTCACATCACGGTTAAGGATGATTTGGGCCTAAACTCAGGTGAACCTGAACCGAGCCATGAAAAGGGACCAGACGTGGTTCTCTGATTCCCACTTCTGCCCAGCTTCCCCTCACAACACGTAGTGCTGCCTTGTTACTGCCTCCCCAAAGCCAGTGCCTTGGGATAATTTTTTTTTATGTATTTATTTTTGGCTGCGTTGGGTCTCCATTGCTGCACACAGGCTTTCTCTAGTTGCAACGAGCGGGGGCTACTCTTCGTTGTGGCGCGCGGGCTTCTCATTGCGGTGGCTCCTCTTGTTGCGGAGCACGGGCTCTAGGCACTCAGGCTTCAGCAGTTGTGGCGCACGGGCTCAGTAGTTGTGACGCAAGGGCTTAGATGCTCCGTGGCATGAGGGATCTTCCCAGATTAGGGCTCGAACCTGTGTCCCCTGGAGGATTCTTAACCACTGCGCCACCAGGGAAGCCCCCTTGGGATCATTTGAACCAGTTTCTCCTTTAACTGGTTTGCTTTCTGCTCTGTTCCCAAATCCAGCTCTGCTCTTCCTCCTTGGCCTGCATTTTTGTATCCCCTATTTGATGTGTGAGTATCTCTTACTGTATAGCCCATGTCATTTTCCTTCTTGGACTGCAAATTCAGGGAGGAGGAGGGCTATGCCGTTTGACCTTTGCAGCACCCAGCACAGTAAACTACATTTAATGAATGTTTTGGATAAGGATGAGCCTCTGAAGTTGGAAGGTGACATTGCTAATGCCTATTTAATTGAAGGTTAGTAATGCCTCTTTAACAGTGAAGGATAGTCCTCTGTTTAAACCAGAGGACAAACAAGGCCTCAAGCTTTTTTGCCAGTGGTCCCAAAGAATTTGCAGTCAGGTACATTCTGACCTGGACTTTGCATCCCAGAAAGGAGGAGAGATGGGGCAGCAGGGCAACTTTCTTTCTTGTGCATGGTTCAAAGATGGAAATCAGGGCTGGGATGGGTCCAAATATTTTTTTTTTAAGATAGTCTTTTATTTTTTAAATTTTAATTTATTTTTTATTTTGGCCACACTGTGCAGCTTGTGGGATCTCAGTTTCCTGAGCAGGGATCGAACCCAGGCCATAGCAGTGACAGCGCTGGATCCTAACCAGTAGACCACCAGGAAACTCCCGGGTCCAAATATTTACATACTAGTTCAGCCTATTAAATAAGAGATTTCCTTCTCTCCCTCTTCCTGAGTAGACATTTCCTTCTACCTAGAATAATAGCTGTAGGTAGGGTTACTGTATGTCCCGGTTTTTTATACCTGTTTTTCTGGCTTAATTATTAATTGCTCCCCTCTTTCACTCTCTAAAGTGCCCTGGTTGATGATAAATTTTATTGCTACTGTGATAAAAGGAGGAACATGTGGTTATTAATAATAGTTATTAAGGGATAATAATCAGTTATTAAGGGAAGGTGGGGAGAACGAGGAAGGGAAATTTAGGCTGCTAGAGATTCAGGAGGTGAGGAATTTGAGAAATAGCTGTGTAGTCTGGCATGTTAGATATTCTTTGGATGGAAAAAATTAGTTGACTCTTAAATTATAAGCATGCTAGTCTAATATGTTAGAATTTGAAAGTCTTGAGGGCTGCATGGCATCAAATGAAGATTTATTTTAATTAGTCACATTATAGACTCCTTTAGTGCAGGTTAACAGGTTAATATATTTACTCAGAGCTTCAAACATTTTTATGGCTAATGGCAAAAGAGTTCGCTGTAACGTACAAGTGGGTGTGAATATCTTACATATGTTTCTTTAACTATGAAAATGAATTTCAGTCTTTTAAAGTTCTGTTTTGTATGTGTATGTATTTAACTTAGATAATTGTATATTGGGTATTCATTATTGATTGACCCTTGCTTTTAAAAACAGCCAAGATGATAATGAAGGAAATTAGGTAGGACCACAGTAATATCTTTTTAGTTATTGAGGGAACGTCATGTAATCTGAACAGAATAAGTGTTTTCTTTTTAAATCCAGTATCATTTAGGACTTTTTTATGTCACAGGTTTCAATTTAAACAAGTTTGAACTGATTTTCTGTTAAGGAGGTGTCTCTGTTTAATAAGTAAATGGGAAGACTAGCTGTAGGGTGCTTTCAGGGTTGGTTTTCTAGCAGCTCAACAATTTCAGCACCATCCTGTTTATTTCCATTTTTCTGCTCTGGCATCTCTGGTATCTGCTTCTGCCTGAGCCTAGCTAGCGCTCACCTTGCTGTGGACAGTCATCATGTTATTTGAGGGACTTTATTTTTTTAATCACGACAATGTGTACTTAAAAATAAAATCTAGGGGCTTCCCTGGTGGCGCAGTGGTTGAGAGTCCGCCTGCCGATGCAGGAGACACGGGTTCGTGCCCTGGTCCGGGAGGATCCCACATGCCGCGGAGCAACTAAGCCCGTGAGCCATGGCCGCTGGGCCTGTGCGTCCGGAGCCTGTGCCCCGCAATGGGAGAGGCCACAGCAGTGAGAGGCCCGCATACCGCAAAAAAAAAAAAAAAAAAAAAAAAAAAAAAAAAAAAAAAAAAATAAAATCTAAAACTTTTCAAAACTTATCCAGTAATATTGCCTTACATTTTGAAAGAGCTTTATAATTTTACAGAGGACCTTCATTCACATCCATGTTGTTGGAACAGCAGCACTCTTACTGGGTGGAGAAATTATCATTTGTATTTTGCATGCAAAGAAACAGAGTGTGAGTGACGTACTCCAAGTGTTGCAGCTGACAAAATGAACTTGAACTCAAACCCAAGTCTTCTGACTCTACGTCCATTGGTCTAGCCATGATGCTCCCTGGTACTTTTTCTCACCTAGTTTATTGCAGAATATCGTTTTTTCCCCAATTTCCTTTCCATGGAGGCTTAATTTGAGGTTGGGCTGCACTATTGTTAGTAAAGCAATAACCTGGGTGCCTTTAGGCTAATTGGACGTGGTTTACCCATCGGCAAAGTGGCTTGACCGTTGTAAACTCATCCGCGTCCTACAGGTATACCCAAGAGAGGCCAAGGAGCGTCCGTTCAGTTATCCTGTCGACAGCTCTGCCTCAACTGCCATCCCATCCCATTCCATTCCGAGCAGAGGATTTTCCCATCTGTGTTCTTAAGCTCTTGCCCTTCTCGCATGCTGACTGTCCTCTCAATTCTAACCTCAAGAACCAGGTGAACTGCTGCTGCCTCCGTGCTGTTTTCTCTGTTTATTCTAGTAATCACTCCTTCTCTCCTCTAGTACCTTGACTTTCTCTCATGGCACTTATCACACACTGCTTTGCACTATTAGATTCCTTCCTACAAGATTGTGCTGAGCTCCTCCAGGGCAGTTAACCATTTCTCTTTCATCTTGGTGTCCCCACTGCAGTTATAGCACAATTGCCACATCCCTAGGAAGCTTTGCAGTTAATTTTTTTAAGTAAATGGATGGGTTTAGCGATGGTTATGCCCACTCATAAGATTTGGGGACTGAAGCTTTTTATAACACATGCATATTCTAGGGAACCTTATTATCGCTGTAATTATCACCTGGTTTGTGCATAATTTTAAAAAATAATTGTATATTTTTATGCAGCAGGTCATCATGCGCAGTTTTAAGTCCGCACTACTTTTTATGGGCCTGTGGTTTAATTAAATGGCATAGGGGTTTTTGAGACACTGCTGTGAGGAGGGGGCAGGGGCAGAGTTGAGGTCTTTTCTAGAAGCTCAGTGAGCTGGCTCTTTGTGCTGTCAGTATATCCTGTTAGGCTAAGCCCTGGCACAGCTGTCCCCACCTGACTAGCTTTTCTCTGGTAGCTGGCATCTATTGCGTTAGCTGAGAGAGCAGGTTTAAAGACTTTTAACTCTTCTCTGCCTGGCCTTGGTCTCAGAAGTATTTTAGAGGACTTTTGGAAAGTAGAAATTTAACAGACAAGATTTTGGTGGTTTTGAGAGTTCTCTCAGTTTTTCATCTATTTCATTTTTTAACGTTTACATATTTACATTTCACTCCATGTTCCACCAATTCTGTAGCACCAGGACTGGGCTAATAATTAGTATTTTAAGGACAAGGTAATTCTGATGTGTGAAATCAGAGAAAAATTCACCTCGAGAGAGATCAGAATAGATGAGTAGCGGGGAAGGAGGGGCTTTGAGATAGACCTTTTGAAATGCGTAAGATTTAGGTAGGTGGAGAATATTTCCATGTAGAGGTAAGAAATAGAATAAAAGTCTAAGGTGACAATGCTCACATAATATTAGGAGGGAGGCAGGCAAGGAGGATCTTACCCAGGCTTCAATGGAGGAGGATTTGTGAGCAACGGTCCACAAACTGTGGGTGCAGGAGAAATGTCTACGAGCTCTGTAAACATGCACATTCCTGCACCCCACTCTGAAATTCTGTCAGTTTGGGGTGTTCTGAGATTTAGGGTGTGGCCTGGGCATCTCCATTTCTGACAGACATCCAAATGACCTTGGACTCCCTGCAGTGGATGGAACTCCTGCTCTGTGGAGTAAAGAAGATAAGCTGACAGGATAGCAGGGACTACATTTTGGCAGCCCTTCCATTTTTGGATGAGGTTTTGGGGTTTAAGGTGGGGAGACCAGAGCTCTGGCTGGGGGGTCGGTTCCAGGGCTGCTGAGTAATCCTGGTGAGGAGTTACAAGCAGGCAGGGGACAGGGAGAGGGGAGAATCAGGAATTAAAGGGCAGAAGTTTAACTCGGAAGAAGATATTAGCTGAAAAAGGAGTTTGCTGTAAACTGCTCAGAAATTGCAGAGAAATTTTCCATTTCACAATCTGTTGCAATTTTTTAGAAAGGTAAACCTTTTCATCCATCCTTCGAAGGGTCTGTCAGTGGTCCCTCACAGACATCCAAAATAGACTAAGATCAGAGAGTGGTCCAGTCTTGGGGTTTGACTAGGAATCCGTCAATCCTGGACGGACCTAAGGATTTCATGAATCAACTGCCAAAAACTGTAGAATTTTGTGTGGACACACAGTTTTGGGGGAGAGGGTCCGTAGTCTCCTTCATGTTCTCAGAGGAGCCCTTACTAGGATTTGGGGTAAGATAATTTAGTACTTGGCCGATTGGCTGGCTTGCTTTCTGTCTCTTCTCTCTTAAAATATGAAACAAAGTTCCTATTAGTGAAAAAATTAGCCAAGAGAACAGAGAAGACTCCGGTCCATAGTATGGAGTGATAGAGGAGCCGTGGACTTCCATAAAGAAGACCGTCCCTTTGCTTTTTTGTGATGGGAATGCCATCATCATAGTAAACTGGAGGAAGAGGGGAATGGGGAGCCTTTTGTAGAATGTGTGATGAATTTTTCTGTTCCTCATGGAGCAATTTCAGTGGTCTCATCTGAAGTACAAAGAAAGGGCTATTTTAACGACAGGGAGGTGAATTACTAGTTACTGCTATCCAGTTTGGAACTGAGGGAAAAAGCTGGTGTGTGAAACAGGACTACGTGTGAATGGATTTCTCAAGTGTTTCATTAAAGATTTGTCAGAACGGTTAGCCCTCTAACCAACTAGAATCTCGCCTCTGATTCCTTTGTGGAATTAAAAACTGTTTTGGGGAAGAGGGCTTCCACAAGCCTTTTGTTTGAATTTCCATATATTGATTAATGGGCCCAGCAGAGCATCCCGCTGTGAATTCCCTCTGCTGATGGGAACCTTCACAAAGAGCAAAGCTTTTCTGAACTGGCACTTTCCGCGCAGCCTGTAGCCTGCTCTATTGGGTGTGACCATTTTTAAAAAGCCACCGTGCTAGAATGAAAACAGGCCATTTCTAAATGGCCTATTGATTTGCAAAACCTTTTGGTGTCAGATTGAACGGTCTCATATCTGAGTTGAGGGGAAAACGCAGGCTATTTTCAATTTATTACTGTGTCTCAAAGGTTTGAGTTGATGACATTTAGGCAGTGATGTTCCCCTGCTGTTGAAAGGTCTACTACCATCAGATGCCTTGGATGTACATGTAAAAATCTGGCTCAGTAGCTTATCCTCTGAAAGACTCCTGCAGCCCCACTTACAGTGTGAGTCACAGTCGGTAAATTTGGATCTAGAAGGCCTAATTATGACTCAAGCTCACCCATAAACTTGGAGACCACCTCCCCACCAGCGCTCTCCACCCACTATTTATAGAAGAAGCTACCGGCGATTGTCAGGATCTATTTTCATTCGCCGCATCCCAGTATTCAATCTTGAGGCCAGTCTGGGCTCTTTATAAGGTTTGCACATGGTAATACGTGGTGTCAGGGTGTACCTGGGTAAAGTTTTTTTGGTATTATTATTATTATTATTTTTGCCTGCTGACCGAGGATATCAAAGTGGCTTTTACACAAAACTGTGGGGTCTGGATTTAAAGGGTGCTTTGTTTGTCTCGATATCTGGCCTGACTTGAGTGGGTCCTGGTTTGACTTCTTATGCAAATTATACTGCAGCTTTCGTAGACGTTTATTACTAACACTAGCAACAACAGCAATAATAGAGGCAGTTGAGATATCCACTATTTGTCTTTCCCCAGACATGAAAGGTCAAGGAGGAAGAAAGTTCTAAGGATCACAGATGCTTTTTCCTGCAGACAGACGTACAACATGATCCATCTTGATAGAGGGATTCTTCTCACCTTCAGGCAGTCTTCCCTGCAGGGAGCGAGCTGCCATCCTTTCACTGTTTTTTACCCTATATTTTACCCCATCATTTCTGTGCTTCCGTTTTTTTCTTTTTGAAGTGACAGGAATATTCATGAAAGGTGAGGAGCTACTGGAAGTAGCTATGACTAGAAATGGACCAATGAAATTTCTGGTCTGAACCTTCTGTTTAAACTGCCAGTTTTGTTTGTTTGTTTGTTTTCTGCAGTGCGCGGGCCTCTCACTGTTGTGGCCTCTCCCGTTGCAGAGCACAGGCTCGGGACGCACAGGCTCAGCGGCCATGGCTCACGGGCCCAGCCGCTCCGCGGCACGTGGGATCTTCCCGGACCGGGGCACAAACCCGCGTCCCCTGCATCGGCAGGCGGACTCTCAATCCCTGCGCCACCAGTGAAGCCCTAAACTGCCAGTTTTAACGGTGAGAATCTGCTTTGCAATGAACACGGAACAGGGAATTTGCAGCTTTGAGGGCATGCAGTTTACTGTCTTGATGTCGATTTTGGTGGTAAGTAGGACCACAGCAACAAAAAAGCTCTGATTCCCAACTTTAGAGCGTGCTAGACAATAGTGTGCACATGAGTAGACATCATTTAATGGGTTTCTGCAGCATGTTATGTGTTGTGAACTCACATGCGCCTGTGTACCTTTTATCTCTGGGATCTCAAATTCTGTCAGAAACATTTCTTGGGTAGTCATAGTATAGGAATCTAAAAATGGAGTGTTTAACAGAACACTTTATACTGAAATTGAGATCCTTAGTTCTTCGAGAAAACTTAGGGAAGAGTGTTATTTGAAACCAATTTGATACATTTCTAAAACTTTCCCCCTCTTTTTCTCCTTTGCATTCATTTTCCTCCCAAGCCTTGACATGGGGAACAAACAAACAAAAATGTTTTCCCCAATGTTTCCTGTATGTTTCCTGCTCTTGAACCACAATTCCCCTGAACAGCTAGCTGGGTGGCTTGAGGCTCTCCTGAAGGGTGTGGTATAAGTGAATAACAAAACACTTATCTGGGGCTTCCCTGGTGGCGCAGTGATTGAGAATCCGCCTGCCAATGCAGGGGACACGGGTTCGTGCCCCGGTCCGGGAAGATCCCACATGCCGCAGAGCGGCTGGGCCCGTGAGCCATGGCCACTGAGCCTGCACGTCCGGAGCCTCTGCTCCGCAATGGGAGAGGCCACAACAGTGAGAGGCCCGCATACCACAAAAAAAAAAAAACAAAAAAAAAACGCTTATCTGGAGGTAACCCTGAAAATGGGACTGAAGTCTTTACCTCTGAGAGCTGTCCAGCAACTGCTGTGAACTGAGCAGCCTTTTTAGAAATGAGTGGCTTATGAGTTGTTGGGAAAGGGGAAGTTCAAACCTGACAGCAACACTAGGAAGCTTTAACACCCCTGGTAGATAGACGCAGTTGTCCTTCACCAGTAGGCCCTTTGGAGCCAGTAATTTGGGGAATGTTTATTAATTGGCCCTTTGTTTCTCCTTGTCTGGAGTATCTTCATCAGGCTGTTATCTTGGTGCCTCCTATCAGGGACAATATGGTTTTAAAAGCCCTAATATCAGTTTCTCTTCTGAGGGCTATAGTAATAACTCCCATATGTTTGCATACCCGGAAATGCCTTTGTATAGGGGCTCAATAAGTACTGAATATTACTCAAATAATTACTCGAATATTACTGAATTTGATTTGTTAAAATTTAATGAGCGGTGTTTAAAACAAGTAACGCCTATTTCCTTAGGTTGAACCAGAGCCTAGAAACTGTTGTAGTGATTAGTAGTCCTTTAGCTAAAAGAATAGAGTTAGAAGAACTTGTCTGATTCATCAGTTTTGAAATCCAGCTCACTTTTCTTTTCTTTTTTTTTTTTTTTTGTGATACGCGGGCCTCTCACTGTCGTGGCCTCTCCCGTTGCGGAGCACAGGCTCGGGACGCACAGGCTCAGCGGCCATGGCTCACGGGCCCAGCCGCTCCGCAGCATGTGGGATCTTCCCGGACCGGGGCACGAACCCGCGACCCCTGCATCGGCAGGCGGACTCTCAACCACTGCGCCACCAGGGAAGCCCCCAGCTCGCTTTTGAGACTGCTCTCTCTCTTTTCGGTTTGAAATTTTACACTTGGGCTTTGGGGGTTTCCCTAGCAGTGTATAGTCTAGCTTAGATAGGCTGGGATCCCTCTCTGCTCACACAAAAATTTGAACCTTAAAAGCTTGTCAACGATCTCATATTTACAAGTGTGTATAATGTAAAATATAAAAATTAAAGTCAAAATGGAGGACGGGATGGTTGCCCCGGTCTCACTGTAGGATTTTTGATAGAATCTAGTGATAATTCAAGCAGTTGATGGAGAATGCTAACAGTCGTTCCCAGAGAGAGACAAATTCTACTGAAAAAGAAAGCTTAATGGCCAATAATACTATCATTATTGGCACCGCACGTGTGTCAGCGGTGCTGGTGAGGAAGGAGTTTGGATACTCTCCACTGTGCATGTGTAACAAGCGCACTGACTTGGGCTGATTCCCACCCAACACGCAGAGCCCTAGAACCCTGGGGAAATAACTTAGCCCAAATCAAGTCCCCTGACCTCCCTTCTCTAGGTACATTTTATTAAAGAATAAAGTGTTCCACTGAAGTCTGTTACAGTGATTCTTATTTAAACTGGCCGATCGTAACAGCCCACTGCCCTTCTGTGGTTATTCCTCATTGGCGTCTGGAGCCCCCAGGAGCCTCCCGTGTGGGTCTCGCTTCTGGAGTTACAGGAGTCAAATTACTTCCTGTCGATGGGGGCCCTGATCGTTGTTTTCTAGTCCTGATATGGTCTCCGTGATCATTGGTCTGACGAGCTCCCTGGGTTGCACACAGCTCGCAGGTTACTGTTGAGGAGGACTCGGAACTTGCCTCCTGCCCAGCCAGTGATCAGCACTGTCACCCCAGTTCCACCCGCGAGCAGGGCTACTGGGAAAGTAGGTGACTGTCCCTGGGAAGCTCCCGCTTGGTTCTAGCTATTTGAGCACATTAGCCCATTAGCCGGGGGAGGCTTTCTTTGGCCCACACCTAGCCTAGGCAGGTGGTGTAGGTGCAGAGAAGACACCTGTCACGTGCTTGTTGTGGGTTGCATCACATCCCTCCCACAAGCCCCAAGAAATTCACCTCTCACCCACTAAATGGGATTAAGAGAGAAAATCTGCCTGTGGTTATAATTTTCCTTATGAAACCCATCTGTTCTTCATAGGACAGTAGAAAACCGATGACTTCGTCAGGAAATAATTACTAGTAACTAATGCTCTGCACCGCTTACTTAGGTGCCAAGCAGCTCTCCTAAGCAATCTATGTCTGGAATCCTCACTGCCATTGTGGGAGGCAGGTATACTGCTATCCACCCCGGGTTACAGGTGAGTTAACCAGAGAGACCCGGGGCAGGTAAGTCACCTGCCCAAAGTCACTGGGCTGGTAGGAGCAGGAATTAACCCAGCCTATCTAGTTCCAAGGCTGTTAAGCTCTTGCACTGCTTGTCGTCCAGTGCAAGCTAGTTTTAGGGTGGTTAATTTTGGATTCTAATGGACTTTTCAGGTGATTGAGTTTGATTATTTCTGAGACTAGGCAGGTCATTTTGAGAATCTACGGAGGAGAGATATCAAGAAAGAAGCCAGTAACAGAAAGAGCTGTTGACCAGCTCAGCGAGTTTGGCAGGCCTAGTGCTCTGAGACTTCTCTCCTTCCACGCTGATTCCAACCCCCATGAACTTGGGTGCCTCTTCCTCTTGTGCCCATTTCCTTTTTCTTGGAATAGGTTTTCTTGGATATCTCCATTTCCTTCAGATGTTTTCTTCTCTTCCTCCTTCCTTTTTCTTGAACAAGATCAGCTTGTGTTCACTCGGGGCGGGGGGGGGGGCAGGGTATGCGCCCCATGAGTCAGGGACTTGATTGGCCAGTTCTTGCTGCCTCCTGGGAGGGCTTGATGTGTCCTGATTTGGGGAAAGTAACCAACTTCAACATTCTTCAACAGAAGCTGCGAGACATTGGTATGTATTTGGCTTGCCTCTGATCTGATGACGCTCTTCTCCAGCGAGGCTTGGCCAAAACCCCTGCTTCACCCAGACCTTGTTCCAGTGAATGTCTCAGCTTCCAGGTGAAATGAGGAATGAAATACAGATTCTAGTATCTAGTATAAAACTCTAACTTGTTTTTACTCTGAGCTCCATCTTGGGACTCTGTTCTATCCAGAGGCCCCGAGGACCTTCTTTCCCTCTTTTGTTTTGATATATTGAAGTTCTTGAATTATTCCATGTTATTGATCTTGGCAAATGGGGGTTTCAAAATTGAGAGAAGTAAATGGTGCCTTGTCGTTACCGTGCATTTGTTTGAATTCTATCCAACGTCTAAAAGGAAGGAATTCTGTCCAGCCACTGTCTTTTGGCGTAAAATCAGTTTGCGCTTTGGACTGATTCACTCAATACATTTGGTGTTTGCCGTATCTAAGAGTTTATTCTGATTCAATGTCATTGTAAAGTCCTAAGTTTTACTCAGGATAAAATTGTCTAATAGTCCTACCTATAGGCAGTCTTCCTCTGCTTTCAAGGCTAAAAGGGACAAAGGAGTTTTTAGGCTTTTGTCACTAACTTTTAACGTATAATTAAAAGTATTTTTATACTGTTTTAAAGCCTCTCTATTTTGTTTTGTGGTTCTGTTTTTCTGTCGAAGGGATACTTTACAATCCTTCAGTGTATTTAGTTAACTTTTCCTGGAGTGTGGTCTCCCCTCCCCCATCCCACATTGGAAAACTGAATGATGAAATTCCTGTGGAGTCTTGAAGCTTCTTGCCTTTGTTAGCGGGTAATGCTTCTCCAATTCATTAAGCTTGTAAGAGTTTTCTGGTATTGAATGAAAGTCTTGTAGGTATTTCAGGAATTCCAGAATAGCTATTTTATAATCAGACTGATGGAAAAAAAAAAAAGCAGTTTTAGGCTTGGAGTTAATATGTAATGCAAGGTTGATATTTTAAAAATGATGCAAAAATCTGACACGCCTATTTTACAAAATGCTCTTCTACTTTGAGGGAGAAATTGCTAAAAGGCATAAAATAAGTTTCATTTGATAAATATTTGTAAGAAAAATGTGTTTTATGAGGCACACTTTTTAAATAGACTTAACCCCTGTAAACCAGTATTAATTTCAGAAAATATTAATTACAGGCATTCCATTCTGATAACAAATCTATAAGAATACTATACACATGAGTTGTATGAGAATGCACTTTTATAAAATTTTATACAGGTTTATTATTTTGATTTTTTTAAAATAATTTTTTGAAGATAACTGCAGCAGTTGTAACTGTAAAGGACCTAGAAGTTTACACTGTTTAATATGCAAATAGCCTAAACAGTTGAGGGCTCTGTGTGTGTGTGTGTGTGTGTGTGTGTGTGTGTGTGTGTGTGTGTGTGTCTACTGAGTCATTCTTCTTGCTAAAGTTTGATTGCTTTAATGTTTTCCTTTTAGGAAGAGATAAGGGTAATGGGAAGCTGTAGAGATAAGCTAACCTTATACCAACATCAGTTTAGAGCACCTTGCTTTTTTTCCCTTGCTTGCTCTCTTTTGGCAGCAAGAACTTCACCCACCAAAAATAGAGTAGATGATACAGCTATTTATCCACCGTAAAGAACCACGGATGTATTCTTTTCTTTCTGCTTTATTGCTATACTTCAGGATATTGCCTTCAGACCATGAGAGCCACTTGTACTTCAACTTATTTATGTTTAATTGTATACAGGAATAGGTAAGCTCTCTGTCTAGTTTGGCTCCAAGCTCTCTGTGTAATAAGATAATTGATTGATGACATACAATTCTGGATTTGTACCAGGGATATTTTTTCTAGGGAGGTTTACATGGCGATTACTTAAGATATAAGATTCTGGTGCACTGAAATATAATAAATGAATATCCGGACAGCCGGCCATCCATCCGTAAGGGGTCATAGAACAGGTTAACATCCGAAATTTAATAAGGTCTTCAGTTTTGTAAATATCATTTCCTTCAGTGAAGCACAAGTATGAGAGTATTACTCTTAAAATGATTATATCTTTGGGCACATTTTCCTAATTTGTGATTTTAAAAGGAGAAAGTAGATTTTATGCAAATCCTGGTTTCTTTTACAGCATGTAATTAAAAATAATCTATACTCCTATAATGCTGTTAATTTGCCAAACACTTTACAAAGCATTTTCACATCGTTCACCTAATTTATTCCTCACAAGGTGCTCTGAGATAGTTTTTTTTTTTTGTTTTTTTTTTTAAATTTTTGTGGTACGTGGGCCTCTCACTGTCATGGCCTCTCCCGTTGCAGAGCACAGGCTCCGGACGCGCAGGCTCAGCGGCCATGGCTCACGGGCCCAGCCGCTCCACGGCATGTGGGATCTTCGCGGACCGGGGCACGAACCCGTGTCTCCTGCATCAGCAGGCGGACTCTCAACCACTGCGCCACCAGGGAAGCCCTGAGATAGGTTTTGATATCTTCGTTTGACACACTGAGTGGGGCAGAGGTCGGTACCCACCTGATTTTGCTCTGGAACTGGGGACTGGGGATCACTGGTCTGATTTGGGATCCAGTCCACTTTTTACTGTGCTATATGAAACTTTTGCGGGGGGGGGGGGTTGTTTTTTCTCTTTTTTTATGTTAAGATAAAGACACATCCTGAACTAGATGCTGCTGGTCTGGCCTCTGCCTACTTCTCTGCCCTCTCGACCTGTATTGCTTGCCTTCCTGTCAGTCAGTGATGTGGGCAGCTTTCAGCTTCTCCTGTGGGCTGCTTCCTTCCTCCAGGGACTTTCGCGTTAACTGCTATTTCTGCTTGAAACGTTCTTCTTCCCCGTTTCCTCTTCCTTTTCTTCCTTCTTGCCTTAGTAAAGACCTACCATCCTTCAGGCCTCGGGGCAAGTCTTCTTTGATCGCCCCCGCCCCCCCCCCCCCAAAAAAAAGCCAAACCGTACACACTTGCACAGCTCTGCTCACCTCTCCTTGGAAGCACTTTTTTCTACAATTTATTTTCATGGTGCTTGATTGTCTCTCATTAGACCAAGCTCCAGACGATGGGGATTTTGTCCAGTTTTGCACCCTGTGTTATCAACGGGGGAGTATGGCCTCCTTGTGGGGTCTTTAAGGATCATCACAAATGGCCGCAGAAGTCACCCCTGGAGAGGCATATGAAAGTAGAGGAGTTACTACGCTCCCAGGTCCCAGAAGAGGGAGGCCCCACGTGCCACTCAGGGGACCGTGTGAGAGGAGCTCCAGGGAGCACACTCAGCCAGGCAGGTGGGGGGCCCAGGGGGAGAGAGGGCCCACGGGCAGGTGCCTTTATTGGGCTCAGGTGGAGTACACAAGTACAGGACGTGAGGTGAGTCCCTTGGTATGTCTGAATGTCACTAGCTCGCAGTCGGGGAAGGACAGGAAGGAGAACTTGTGGTAAGACCAGCTATATTGTAGTGGTGCAACTGGTCACCCGGACAAGGTGTTGGCAGCCTATTTGGGGGATGCTGAGGCCTAAGAAAAATAAGAAGTTGGAAAAATTTACTATACACACATTATATTCTCAGCCCTTAGCTTGGTGCCCAACACGTAAGAGGTTTCACATACCTGGATGGGTAGATGGATGGATGGATGGTGCAGATTTGTTTTGTCTTCTTTCTTAGGCCATTAGAATCATGGGGAGCTCATGGGATTCGGTTAGCATCCATTAAGAGTAGCTGGCATGGGAGTTCGCTGGCGTCCAGTAGTTAGGGCGCAGCGCTTTTACTGCGGTGGCCCGGGTTCAGTCCCTGATCTGAAAGCCATGCAGCGAGCCCCCTGCCCCCCCCCCCCCACCACCAAAAAAAAGAGTAGCTGGTATGGCACTTGGCCAGATTTGAACAAATTAGAAATGCTTTGTTTATTTCCAACTCCAATCAGTTAACCAATATCTATTGCGTATGAGACAGGGTGTGAAGTATTGTAGCTCTGTTGTCTTTTTGATGTCTCCATCTTAGCATTTACTCATGTTTATAGAGCAATGAGAATGATTCAAGTAGCTGATGGAAGCCACCAGGTAAAACTGCACAGCTAATAAATACTAGTATTTATTTAAGGGAATTGCATAAACATTTAAATGCAAATGTGGAATTTGATAAAGTGGGCTAGATTAAAATTTTTTCCCTTTGGTGTATAATACTTCATGGTCTTGGAAGTTTTCAGAAAATGAGGCCACTTCTCAGTTACTCCTGCCAACACACACTCTTCCAATTTAATAGCATTTCCTACACCAATGTCCTTCCTTTGTTCATCTCTCAAACTCCCTTTACTGGCCCTGGAAATTGAGGCATCCATACAAATAAATCCACATGCTTAACTTATATGCCTGTTGCAGAGGTTTGAGATAGTATAAATTTTCTCATGGTCTAAGAATAGTATATGTCCAGCTTGAGCCGTAATAAATTGTTAAACTTAGTGAAAGCTGGACCTCTCAACTTCCTCTTGAGCTTGGTTGTTAAAACATAGTTTGTTTGGAGTGAATTCTCAGAATATCACACATACACGTATATTCGAATGTGATTAAGTGACATACTTGGAAGTCCAAGTTGAATTAGAAAATTTATGGTTTGGATTATTTTTGTAATGTTAGTTCAGATTTTTCACCATTATGTTTCCCTCTCTGGGGCTGATCATTTGAGAGGTTAACTACATATAAGCCAGCTTTCAGAAATTTTATTATGTTTAAAAGAAAAAGAAACTAAACATGGAAATTGTTCCTCCTCTTTGGCCACACTACTGCTCTCACGCTGTGGATTTTTAACTTTTAACCAATTTTAAGATTGGATCAGTTGAATATTTTGTCATATGTGTGATCACTCCGTATCTTTATATATGGAGTGTTGTTTCTCCATATGTAAAGATATGTGTTGTTTCTTGCTAAACAATATTTTTGTCTCTTTGATACTTGCCCCAAGCCCAAAACCAAAACGGCTGTGTTGTGTAGCAGAAAGGTGCAAGAATGCCAGGCTGGGATTTTTTTTTGAAGAAGATACACAGGTACAAGAGGAACGTAAGTACATTAAACCGATACTGAGGATAGATGTCAGGGCATGTCTAAACCGTGTCTACACTCAGTGTACTTTGTAAATAAAGCCCATACATACGCATGAGTAGTTAGCTGTTCTAATTGCATGAAACCCGTCTGAGAAGGATCCATTCTGTTCTTGGCGGTTGAGGAGATTATAAGTGTAGGGTAGAGATGTGTGTCGTTTAGAAATGGTTTGCTAGGGTTTCAGACATGCTGCTTTTCTGGTGGGTGGAGATGGGGTGAGAGGAAAGTAACTGGATTTGCCCTGGTTCTTGGGAGAGAAGAGGGTTTGTGATTCAGGCTCGAGGTTTGGGTAAGCAGGAACTAGGCTCAAGCGAGAGAGATGGCAGATGGTGGCATTGTGTCAGGAAGCTGATGGACCTTCTGGTTGTTGTTCAATTGCATCCTTGATGTGTGTGGAGGAAATCTTTTCAAAGTGAAGGTAATGATGCTGCATTTCTGAATTTTACCTCTTGAAATTGGCTTGAATTCTGATGATTAAGTTCCTGACGCCTAGTGGGTGCTCTGAAATATTTATTGAATGGAAGAACGGATGTGGTTTTCAAATGGGATAAGTCCATATAAATCAAATATCCGTTTTTGAAGCATTTCCATAAATCATATGAATTTTTTTATTACTGTGTAATAAACTAAGTGATGTATATTAGTAAAGCGCCTCAATAGAAAACTCTTAAATCACACATTATCTTAAATGTCACTTATAAATATAATTTCCAGATTATTTCATGGATTGCTCGTAGAGGAACTGGTCTGTTTTTAGACTGTTTTGCATGACTTACTGGAGTTGGGGAGTAAGTCTACTCATGGTAATTTAATGACTAAGTTATCTACCTTATACTCAGTTCTGGTCTAGGTGCTTGTCATGTGGGACCTCCTCCCCAAAGAATGAAGGTGGAAACAAGGTTGCCGTATTTGGTACAAGGTCTGGTGGTGACTGGATAGGATGTAATGATGTGAGAGAGGAGAGTCAAGGCTGAATGGCCAAGAAGGAGGTGAGATTTGAGGTGGGGCTTAAAAGATTTAGGAGTTTGAAGGCTGGAGGAGAGAATGAAAGGGATTGCTGGGGAATCTCCACTAATTTGGAGATGGAGTTGATTGTGAGACTGAGGAGGGTGAGCGACCTTGAGGCTATTGTAATAGGTGGGCAATGAAGTGGAGTGTGAGGATATGGGATTTAATAAGATAAATAATGAGAGACCATTGAACATTTCTGAAAAGAGAAGTGGAAGAATGAAACTGTGGTTTAGAGATAAGCTTGATTTGCTGTGTTCATGAGTACTTCTCATGACATTAGTATAACTTGCTGTTTCTATACCCCTCATGACCAGTAATGATTTAGGGATTAAACCTTTCTGAGTATTAGGCTTTTGTCTCCATTCTTATGCCTCTCTAAGTTAGAGTGTAAATAAGTAGTTGAGTCCCCACTCTACAGGAGGGGAGGTAAAGGAAACTCAGGAGTTCTGCAGCCGAATTCTAACCAAGCTGGAATTAATCCAGGAATAGTAAGCCATCTTTTCTCTTCCAGTTACTACTGAACTTGCTAATGTGGAATGAATTGTAAATATTTGGGGAAACAAAATACCTCCGTGAGTTTCTGAGTTGTATTTACTTTGATCTTAAAGCTGACAAAATATTGAAAATTGATTCCTTCCCTTAGTTTTCAATTGATGTTTTAACAGCTTTACTGAGATGTAATTCACATGCCGTATAGTTCATCCATCTAAAAAGTACACAGCTCAGGGGTAAAACCGTCACCACACTCTAATTTGAGAACTTTTTCATCAGGCCCCTGACAAAAACCTGTCTTCGTTAGCAGTCATTCCCCCCACCTCCCAGCAGTTCTCACCTCTTCTCTCCATCTCCCCCCTCCTCAACTCTAGGCAACCATAATCAAATTTCGGTCTCTATAGTCCAATTGAGATTTTTTAAACTAGTATTTTACAGAATGTTACCAGAGATTTTGGCATCAGAAGACCTAGGTTCAAACCCCAGCTTACTAGTACTGTGACCTTGGGAAAAAAGTTTAACTTTGTAAGTCTGTTTTCATACTTTTGAAACATGAATAATATCTACTTCACAGCTTTTTGTGAAGATTGAAGGATGTTTATATAAAAGTGTTAAGTGATGTATGTGTTCATTGTTCCACAGGAGGTGTGTAACTGAATTACTAAAGGGTCTCAAGTATTGATCCTTTAAAATAGTTGGTGGAACATAATATGATGCATAACAACTGTTTGTCTATAAAAGGACAGAGTTTATGTTTTTAAGGCTATAGTTTTATTATTTATGTGACTTTAGGGTTTGACTTTTAAGATGGAAGAAGTGTTTCCGGATTTCCCTGCAGAACCTAGTGTAGTGGTACTTGGGCTATTTTTGGATCACAAACTCCTTTGAGAATTTGATGAAAGCTGTACACATACACTTGATTTTATTTTTTTAAAAATCAGGAGGCTGATGGATCCCTTAAAACCATCCATATACTCCCTGCGTACTAGATTGAGAGCCCTTAGTCTTTTAAAAGAGAGATAAAATAGCTCTTCAAAACTGGAGTGAACAGTCCCACGCATTGGCAGGAAAACACAGCCATCAGCTTGAAGTGTGTTTATTTACCCTCCACGTTTTAGTATCCATGTCCAAGTGTGCCCAGTATGTGTTTGGCCAAGCAAGGTGGATTTTCGTCTAGGTATAGAAATGTACACACATTTCACATAGAGAAGAAATGAAGGGTAGTGTCCTTGAAAGAGAGAGCTGGTGAGAAAAAGAAAAAACAACCAGAGCATCTGTCAGACTGTAAGCACCACCCGCCCCGGTCCTGCCCATTTCTAGAACCCTTGTATAAACAAGCATTGGGATCCCCAAAGGACTGTGGAGAAGTGGGAATTCACAACAGCCTTACTGTGCAAGGTGAGTGGGATGATGGCCTTGATTGAGTTTATTCTCCAGGTAGCTGCTACTCACAAGCCGCTTGATACCGCTCCACTGTTGTTTATTTCATCGTGGTTCCATGGCCCCATGGTGCGCCATCCCTTAGTAGATTTAACAAAGTTCTTACCATATGGCAAAAGCAAATTTTTGCCTTATCATATCTATTTTCCCAGTTCCTTCCCGTAGTTGGAAATGTTTATTATTGTGGGAAAATATTTGGGTACCGGCAGTAAAAGGATCTGACTGAGAACAAAGCCCAGAGGGTCGCGATGGGGAGAAAAAATGAGCAGAGAGCGAATCAATGCGAGTAAACACAGGATGGCCAGGTGGCCCCTGTCAAATAAGAAGACCACTTGCTGCACAACCTTTTGGATCATAGTCCTTTATCAGATATATCTTCTGTAAATATTGTCTCCCAGTCTGTGGCTTGTCTTCAAAGACACTTGGCAGTGTCTTTTACAGGGCAGAAGTTTTAAATTTTAACGAATTCTTATCAGTTATTTCCTCCATGGACTATGCTTTTGATGTTGTCTCTGAAAAGTCATTCTCATACACAAAGTCGTTTAGATTTTCTCCTATGTTATCTTCTAGGAGTTTTATAGTTTTATGTTTTACATTTAGGTCTGTAATCCATTTTGAGTTAATTTTTGTGAAGGATGTAAGGTCTGTGTCTAGACTTTTTGGTGGGGGCGGGGGGCAGGTGGATGTCGAGCTGTTCTAGCACCATTTGTCAAAAAGATGTCTTTTCTCCATTGTACTGCCTTTGCCTCTTTGTTAAAACTCAACTGACTATACAGTTGACCCTTAAACAACATGGGTTTGAATTGTGCGGGTTAACTTACACGTGGATTTTTTTCAGTAGTAAAATATAATACTACACTACTGCCTGATCCGTGGTAGGTTGAATCGTTGGCGTGACAGACGGATGCAGAGGATACTGGCGACAGTGGATATGGGGGGCCAGGGATACAGAGGGCCAACTATAAGTTACAGGTGGATTTTTCAGCTGTGAGGAGGGTTGTCGCCCCTAACCCCTGCGTTGTTCAAGGGTCAGCTGTGTTTCTGCTGGTCTGTTTCTGGGCCACAACCTTTCAGTGACTTAAAGGTAAGTGACAGAGGTGGTATGTTTGCCGGAGCTGCCTGGCCTCCCTTGCTTGTTCTTGGCAGACCTTCTGAAGGCAGTGGTTCATGGGGGAGTCGGGCTGGCAGGGGGCTGGCACGGAGGACGCTCCCTGTGGGTCTTGGGAGCTCTGGGAGTTTCTGAGGAAAGGACTGATTGTTACCAGAGGTTCTGCATCAGTAGAATAACAATGAGTCCAAGCCTCATTTCCTTCTCTTCTGCAGGCTCCCCTTTCCTTAGCACACTCATTCTCACTGGTAAGATAACTATCAGTATCCATTGGATACTGATGGATAATTGTATCCATTGATACAAATATAATTGGTAGTCCTCACCTTCAATTCTTCATTCTAGTGAAACCTAAAATAAAATTAGCCTTGTTTTCAAGCAGAGCTTTTGTGCTTAAATTACCCCACTTCTCTCTCTCTATCTGCAGGCTGATCTAAATTCCAGATTTCCTATTTGGGGACTTGGATGATTCTACCACGGAGGTCAAGGTTAATTTGGTTATAAGTTAGTGAATTTAAGAGAGGGGCCAGTTCACTGTAGAGTTCCATTCTTTTTTTTTTTTTTTTTTCTCAATATCACTTAACTCTGTGGCTTCACATCATTTTCACATGCACACCTTATCCCTAATTTGTTTTTCTGGCTCTATGCTCTTTTCTCTTTCACTGTTCTAATCACCTGGTAGACATTTTCCTCGGACACTCTGTTGGTACCTCAAACACCAAAAGCGACATTGGCTGGTCTTCTCCCAAACTTATCTTTTTCATTGCTTTTTCTATAAATGGTGTCGGTGAGATGTCTCTGTTGTTGCCAAGTCTTACTTAAACTTCCAGTCCTGACACCTTATAAATCCCTCCCTTGTCCATATTTCATTACCTTGCTCTAGAGTAGCCTTCTTGACAGCTTTCTGTCAAGTCTTCCTAGCTCTTCCTAACCCACCCTTCTCGTGATCTCACTTCCTGCTCCCAAACCTTCAAGAGCTCACAATTCCCAGCTAGAGTTTGGGCTTCCTAGGCTGGCACTCAACCAACTTGAATTTCCTGGCTTTTCTACCTAACTTTCATTTTTATTTCTAGTACATTCCCTCATGCTGTTTGCTGCCTAACTAAGCTGAGTGTTCTTTCTGTACTCCTGTTTCCTATAAATATCTTATACTTTTTCACTTTTGTGTCTTCATTCTCTTCTAAACTAGTGGTCCTCAAACTTCAGTGGGCATCAGGCCCACCTGGTAGGCTGGTTACAGCACAGATCACTGCGTCCCACCCTGGAGTTTCTGTTTCAGTAGGTCTGGGGTGGGGTCTGAGAATTTATAGTTCTATCAAGTATCCAGGTGATGCCAGTTCTGATGGTACAGAACTCCACCTTATACCTTGAGAACCGCTCTTCTAAGCAATTTTCAAAGCTGATGTGGAAGTATTACAGTCCATGTTTAATCCATTTGGGTTAAAAGATAAATTTAACTCTTAAGAAGTTGTCAGTTATTCAGATCTGTGCACTGGAGTCTGTTTACAACAGTGCTAAAATTGAGTTTTGAACTTTAAAAAATGTATAATTTAAGCTCTTACTCTGTGCCATCTGACAGGCCCTTTGCCTGTAAAAACACTGTTGAATTGAGGGTTATACTTCTGTTTCCTCCCTACATACTGGATGAGGACACTTGTCATCTTTACTCTCAGGCCACCGATGACCTCGCTCTGTCATTACAGACCAACAGGCTCTACAGCCAGTCAACTGCCAATTACCAAACTACAGGCCTGTATACTGAAAGCTTTGCCAGCATCTTGGTTGTTCTTTCTGTTACCAGGCCTAGGCATAATCTTGTAGCTTGGTGGCTTGGTAATTACACCCTGTTAAAGACTCAGGTGTCCTCATCTGTCCTAGTGAGAAGGTTTTACATTTTAGTCTTATTTTTAAATGTAGGGATCTGTCCTTGTCCCATTTAAAATGGCTGTGTAAGCCGCCTGTACCATCAGTAGGGGTGGGAAAAGAGAGGGGTGGGAAAGCAGTGTGGCCTGCAACCCGGTAAGAGGCACTTCATGCTTTTAACTTTGCAAGGGCAGGTCCAAGGGTGAATGCAGTTTGAGGAGGGTGTTTGGAACTCCTGAAAAGGTAGTCAATACCTCATAGATTTCAGTCCTCTTCTCATTGCAGTTACATTCTGCAGGTCTAGCCTGCAGCCCCTTAAACATTGCTTGCCTGTGGCCTGGCTTCACACAGAGAGGTAAAGGACCTCTCATTTAATGGGGCTTCATTTGTGAAGGGTTCTAAAGGGAAAGCCTGAAGAGTGCTTGCTGTTGTATGAACATACCTAAGATGTTTCCCTTATACACCTCTGGACTTTTGATATCTAACCCAAAATAAAACATTCCAAGGAAATGCCATCAGATTTTAGATTTTTTTCTGTGGTTCATCTTACAAGTTTTATTGTTTCCCGTAAGTAAGTGACGAGGTCAGCCCTGCCAGTGCTTTGGGAAATCACCTTGCCCATTGCTTTGGGAGTTGAACTTTGTGATCTTTTGGAAAACTGACTTGTCTTCTGTTGCATTTTAGTCTTCCTCTGTCCATTTTTCACTCTACTTCATAACCTTTGATAAGTTAGCAAGCTTATCAAAGGGTAGGTAGGTATCTTTTTCTGCCCAGGTGTATTTATTTATTTTTTAAAAATTGTACATTGAGGAAAGGAAAGTCGTTTTTAGGAAAATTACAGTGCGTTAAGCATTACAGTAAAGGCATAAAACGTATCAAGTATTTTAGTTACAGTTTTTTATGACTGAATATTATATGAATGAATTATTATATGAAAGAATAGTATGCATTAATACACTAAGATCTTATTTCTGAAGTTTGTTTTAGAAATGAGATTTTCGTTTAATAATAGTCTGGCTAAGTGGGTACATTTGCTCTTTGTAAGTCATCAATGTTTTTTGTTTTTTGTTTTTTTTAATTTATTTATTTATCTTTGACTGCATTGGGTCTTTGTTGCTGCGCGTGGGCTTTCTCTAGTTGCAGTAAGTGGGGCTACTCTTCATTGTGGTGCACGGGCTTCTCACTGTGGTGGCTTCTCTTGTTGCAGAGCACAGGCCCTAGGCGCGTGGGCTTCAGTAGTTGCAGCACGTGGGCTCAGTAGTTGTGGCTCGCGGGCTCTAGAGCGCAGGCTCAGTAGTTGTGGTGCACGGTCTTAGTTGCTCTGTGGCATGTGGGATCTTCCCGGACCGGGGCTCAAACCCGTGTCCCCTGCATTGGCAGGCAGATTCTTTAACCACTGCGCCACCAGGGAAGCCCCATCAATGTTTTTTAATTGTCAGAATTTTTTTCTAGAGGTGAAAGTTTTATTAGAAATGCTCAGTCTCTCATTTTATAGTTAAGTGCAGTGAGGTCCTGATAAATCACACCGATTGCTGAAACCACCCTGAATCTGACTTGATCTTTTATTCAGAAGATATCTCAGGTCCTACGGGATCATCATACTGAAAAAAATCTTCCTTGTTTCTCTATGCAGAAGAAATGAACTTAGGCTGAGTCTTAGTTTCGTAGGGTTTTGGATAAACAGAGCCTAACATACGTAAATCCTAACACTGTGTTCTTGTGTGGCCTTGTCCATTAGGGTGAGGACAGGGTGGGCAGCAGTGGGAAAAGGGGGGTCAGACGTGAACATCTGTGACACCGGCAGGAGCTGCTCCTATGGCTGTAGTTGTTGATAGAGTGTCACCTTGTGGCTGTGTCTCAGTTTTCCCTGACATCCATCACACCCACATCACGCAAAGATTGGGGAAAACTGCATTTCCTTCCACAAACCCTAGGTGTGTCTGATGAAAAAGGCCTCATAGATAACTGCCATGATGAAATGGGAGACATTTAGAATGTAATGATGTGTTTCCCCTGGGGGCGGGAGGTGAAGGGTCCAGGGGTGGAAAATGGAGGAATCAATGACCCAGAAGTTGTGGAGTTGAAGTTCTGCAGCCAGTTGCAATATCTGAGTTGTTACCCCCAGAAGACTCATACTGTGAGTGAAGAATACCTGGGCGTGGCGCCCTGAAGACCTGGGCTTGAGTCTGCCTTCTTTCCCGCCCCTTATGTCACTTAGTAGCTGTGCGATCTTGAGTAGGACTCTGTAGACTCATTTGTTTTTTTTTTTCAAATGAAAGGTCTTACGTATTTATTACCAAGCCAGTCCACTAGTGCAGAAACATTGAAATGAAGAGAAAAATCATTTTCCCAATAAAGCACATCTGGCTGTCCAGATAGTAGCAATGTTTTCAGAGTGACATGTCAAGATACAAGTGACCTTGGTAACAGCGTAAATATGTGTGCCAGCTTATGTGCAACTCCTTACAGACCCAGCTTGGTTCTTCTCCAGTGTCTTCTCTTGGAGTTGTACTTGACCATATTACGAGTTTTCATCCAAATCCATTGGGGAATTGGGACAATTCTGTTTTGTTTCTTGGCTAGGAATCGCTTGATCCTGAAAATCTTGTGAGTAGACCTGGTGAGGAACAGATTCTACTGCACACACCAGGATGGAGGAGAAAAAGAGACAGCATCCTTTTTGATGTCGGTGGTGCCCACTGCCTGGTCTGCCTCATCTGGGTGCTGGGAGCATCTCCCTAGAGGACGCGAAAGTGTGGCGTTAGACGTAAAGCAGCCACATGAAATGTCTGGTGTTTATCATGATAATTGTCGTGGTTATAGTATATGTTTATTATATTGGCTGACTTTACTGTGGGTTTCTTAGATGCTTTCTCTTAAAGAAATAGGGGATTTTTTTTTTTTTTGTGGTACACGGGCCTCTCACTGTTGTGGCCTCTCCCGTTGCGGAGCACAGGCTCCGGACGCGCAGGCTCAGCGGCCACGGCTCACGGGCCCAGCCGCTCCGCGGCACGTGGGATCTTCCCGGACCGGGGCACGAACCCATATCCCCTGCATCGGCAGGCGGACTCTCAACCACTGCGCCACCAGGGAAGCCCGACATAGGGGATTTTAATTTAAAAGCACATTTCATGTAAGAGCATCGGAGTTGACTTTATGGTAAATTCATGAACTTAAACACTTAAACTCTCTCCTGGCCTTTAATTATTTCTTGCTTATTTAAGAGCATTTAATTCATCTTAATGCTTTGGAGTTATAAAACCAGTAATATTATTATGGCTCTGAAAGCAAAGGCTACAGCTAATTCATTAGAATGATAAGGAATATTGTGAAAGGGTTTTCAATCATTCTACTCACAACATTTCTGGGAAAATAATGAAACATGAACCATAATAGAGTTTATCTGGGCTTTTTTTTTTTTTTGCGGTACGCGGGCCTCTCACTGCTGTGGCCTCTCCCGTTGCGGAGCACAGGCTCCGGACGCGCAGGCTCAGCGGCCATGGCTCACGGGCCCAGCTGCTCCGCGGCACGTGGGATCCTCCCGGACCGGGGCATTAACCCGTGTCCCCTGCATCGGCAGGCGGACTCTCAACCACTGCGCCACCAGGGAAGCCCCTATCTGGGCATATTTTACATGTCTAAAGACGCCTTTATAATAACTATTGTACTTATTAGTTTTATGTGAAAGACAATTAATAAGCATATATAACATACCAGAAAATATTTTTGCTGATCTTACTTTCCCTAAGATGTTTGGTTTTTTTTGTTTTAAGGTCATTCTGACCTGCAATTTGAGAAGCATGGGCATTATTTTCATACTTTAATCCCTTTGTAAGCATTTATATTTAGGGAGGGGGTCTGTATATGTGTTTGTGTGTGTATGTTCAAGTGTATCTATCAAATGTCATCAAAGGCTGACTTCAACAATTCTAGTAGCAAAAAGATAGGGAAGAATTCTCATTTCTCAATTGCAGTTTGCAGAGAAAATGGTGTCCTGTTATGAAAGTCTTAAGTTTTGGCATGTTCTGCTATCTTTAATCTGATTGAGCGTTCACAAGGATAATTTAGTTGTCATAGATATTTTTTCCTAAACTTATTTTTGCCATAAAAGCCTCACATCCCGACTGTATTCTGAGAAGTGGAGCGGGAGTAACATCATTTGAGTACCTACTATGTGCCAGGCACTGTTAAGATACTTTATGTGCAGGTGTCATTTTACCATTGTAGGGGTATAATCTTCACTTTTTAGCAGGGGAAACTCCTGTGAACTCTTGCTGTCATTCAAACCTAGGTCTCCTGCACACTGAATGTCCATATTTTTCCACTGTTTCCTTGTAGAGACATAAATTGCCAACTCTTTATCTAATATTCCAGTAAGGCTTATCCTGCACTTAAAGGAGAATTGTCTCAGTTTTCTTTGCTTTGTCTTAAAAGTTATATGAGTTAGGGGTCAGGTAAACCCTCTGTCTGCAACGAAGCCTGTGGGTTTTTCCTCTCTTCCTCAGAAGTTCTTAATTACATTTGGCACATCTTATAGTGAAACAATATGTCTTGTGGGGGTGAAAAACGAAATGGTAACTCTAATGAATAAAATTGTTAGTCCAACAAGTTGGTTTAAACAAAAGGGGGGGAAGCACCTCGAACGAATTTGTTTTTCATAATATACCTTTAAAACTTAATCAGAACTTGTTGAAGATACTAAACAATCGTGCAGTTGCTAAAACAGTTGGATTAGTACGCGGTGATAGAGCCCTGAAGCTCTGTCTGTATTAGCTAGACAAGCAACGTGGCTGGAGGAGGTGATGTATCTGGATCAGAGAGGTTCAATGACTTGCCTGAGGGAAAACCTGGAGGTGGAACTCTCACTTGGTGTTCTTGATTCGTAGGTGAGAAATAAATACCACAGGGATTGAGTTAGAGCCATCTTTTCTTGTATCTGCTGGTTTGATAGTGTAAACCGAGCACGCGTCCGCTGAAGCCAGGAGCTGGTTGGTGTAGCCCTGCTCTAGGACCATAGCTTAGGCTGCCATTTTGGAAAAGTGGGTCTTTACTCATAAGGAAAAATAGGGGAGAAGTGGATTCATTCAATAAACATTTACTGAATGTTTTCTGTGCTTAGTAGGGAAGCAGGTGATGAGGGGAACTCTTTATCTGTTGGGGTAGGCAGACATAAATCAGAGTGTAATATAAGTAAAAGTCGTAAGGAGTAATGAAGTCATTGTGTGACCGGGGAAAGGTGAGGACTTACATGTGGCTGGTGCTTAGGTAGAATGTTCTTTCGTTCTCAATCCCCCTTTTTCCTTCTTATCATCTCAGCCCAGCTACCCTTTTCTCCATGAAGGCCTTTCCCTGATGCCCGCATCCCAGGACTGGGTTAGATTCCCTTGTTGTGGGGTCCTAGAGTACAGTTTACCACCCATAGCAGACATCTACCCCCTGGATTATAAGTGACTCTTACCTGACTATAAGCTCCCGTGAGAGAAAGGGCCATGTAGACACAGGGCCCTGCACCTAGTAGGTGCTTAAATATTTGCTAATTGAAGCTATAAAGGTTGGAATTCAGTTAGGGAGGGCCCTGTAATAATAATAGGTATTTACTGAATGCTTATTATGTGCCAGGCACTATAAAAGGACTTGATATGTATTAACGCCTCTAATTGTTCAACAACCCAGAAAGTAGGTACTATTTGTTTTATAGTACCTGTATAATACCTATGGTACTATAGTACCTATATAGTACCTATAGTACCTATAGCACAGAGGTTGAATCGGTCCTCACAGGTTGCTTATAAGTGCAGAGCCTGGCCCAACCCTCGTCTTTTGCATCCGGAGTCTTGTTCTCACCCACTTTGCTCCCTGCTTGCCCCGCTTTGGAGTTTAGACTAGCTCCTGGAGCCGGTGGAGGCTGTGAGTGCTCTAAGCAGGGGAGTGTGTGCCCGTGGAAAGTAATCCTGGCACTGTTGTGTAGACGGACTGTGCAAAGCGGGGCAGTCATCCCTGACACGGCGCTGGCAAGACATATCAGCATGATTTATTGACTTAACAAACAGGCGGAGCGCTTCCTATGTGCCAGGCACTGTTCCAAGTGCTTTACAAATATTAACTGATTTAATGTTCATAGCTACCCTACGGGGGCGGCACTGTTACGATCATCCCCACTTTATAGAAGAGGAACCTGAGCTTCAGGGGGGACCCATAGATGGTAAATGGCAGGTCCAGACAAGGCTGAGTCCAGGCTCTTCACCCCTATCCTTGCTGCGCTGAGTCTTCCTGTAAAAGGGAACATTCGATTACTGGTGGTCTCCAGGGATGCTCCTATTCCAGATAGTAGAGGATCTCGGTGATATTTTGGAGACGGCTTCTTCCATTTGTAAAAGCATCTGCTCTAAAGAAATTCGTCTAGAAATATTTAAATGATTCTGTTCTATTTAATACATGCTTGGCTTAGAGCAGAAAACAAAATAAAACAAAAAACAGAAGACACAGGCCCTGCCTTGAGGAACTTATATTACGCTGAGGGGAGACAAAAAAAGCACATAGACATATAAGGAAGAAAATGATTTTGGCTAGAGAAAAGTAAGTGAAAAACGTTTGAAAGGTGATGTGATAGACCTATACTATCCACTACGGCAGCCGCGCACCACGCGCCCGCTGAGCACTAGAAACGTGGCCAGTCCACACTGTGAAGTGCTGTGTAAGATACACACTGCAGTTTAGAGACTTAATATGAAAAGAAAATTATCAACATCGCAATTTTTACATCGATTACATCTTAAAATAAATTGTTTATGTATTAGATTAAATAAAATATACTAAATAAATAACAGGTGAAATAGGCTAGGCCCCAAAGGACAAATATTGTATATCCACTTATATGAGGAATAATTGGATTCCTAGAGATAGAAAGTAGAATGGTGGTTGCCAGGGGCTGGAGGGGCAAGAAATGGGGAATTATTGTTTGATGGGTACAGAGTTTCAGTTTGGGCTGATGAAAAAAAAGTCTGGAGATGGATGGTAGTGATAGTTACTTGACAATATGAATGTACTCAATGCCACGGACTACTACAGTGGATACTGCGTGGCCAGCATCTTTAGCCCAGGGTCCTCTCAAGTCTCCAGCGTCTCTCGGGGGTTGGCAAGGCTGGACGCAGACTGGATCTTCAGGGGAAGACCCTGGATTGGTAGCTGAGCCACCAGGAGGCCTGGAGTCTGCCCCTGGGAACTTGGGGTGAATAGAAATGAGGTCGCCGTCACCACAATTCATCCACTTCATCACAGCAAGAAAGCCTACCTGAGGTTCAAGTGTATACAGCAGCAGCTGTCCCACCAGGAGTTTATCCAGAGTTGCCATTTGACTGTTCAGAATTTACATCATAATTGTCCCTAAATATTCCCTGCAGAAGCAGACATCCTCCCCCCACCCCCACCCCATCAACAACCAGCTGAGAGCGATTATCCGTGGTTACCAGGCCTGCCATCTCCATCAGCCAAAAAGTGACAAAGCCAGGCCTGCTGGCCCTACAGGCCGTGGGCGCTTACCCTGTTGTGGCTGGAATCACACTTGTCCAGAGTCATCTGACAGCTTTCCACAGAAGGTTGTGAGGCGTTAGTCTTGTCTCATTGTTTTGTGAGAAAGACATTTAACGCTTCCCTCCGTATGTTATGCTCTGGAAAACTCGAGAAGCATGGAAAACTCATTGCATTACATGTATGTTTGAAACCACTAGAAATCCAAGCCTCTCTCCTTCATAGAACTATGGGGATTTGCTTCGTCGCCCCCCCACCACCAAAAAAAAGATGCAAAACCTGTTAACTATGTTCCCAAGCGAGTGTTGATATCTCTGAGTTTCGTGCTCAGATATACAGAAGTGCCTGAAAAAAGGACCCCACGATCCACCTGTTATGGATCTTGGAAATGCAGACTTGTCTGAAAGAGAAGGCTGTGACCAGGGAAAAGGATTTATTCTCTAAGACATAGGTTGCTGTCTTTTTTTTTTTTTTTTTCGGTATGCGGGCCTCTCACTGTTGTGGCCTCTCCCGTTGCGGAGCACAGGCTGCGGACGCGCAGGCTCAGCGGCCGTGGCTCACGGGCCCAGCCGCTCTGCGGCATGTGGGATCTTCCCGGACCAGGGCACGAACCCGTGTCTCCTGCATCGGCAGGCAGATTCTCAACCACTGCGCCACCAGGGAAGCCCATAGGTTGCTGTCTTTATGCTGGTGTGTTTCAGTCAACTTTTTACTGAAGTATAACGCCATCAGAAGAGGACACAAACCAGAAGTGCACAGCTTGAATTTGCAAGTTGCCCTTTTCATATATTAATATATAATGATTAATAGGATTTGGTGCCACCACCAGCTTCTCATTGAATTAAATGAAGGGGTCGGTGTGGATGGAGATGGGAATGAAGTTCTGAATTCCATTCTCTTGACACAGCTGTTTAATAACCTCCCTGTTACTCACATGCTCAAGAAGGCCACGTTTTGTTTCCTGGTGCTCCACAGCCTGTAGCTTTTGTCCCCGGTTCTGTTGCTTTAGCCTTTTGGATACACAGATGAATTCCAGTGCAGCCCCCATACATAAAGGTGGCCTGCTCCCGTCCTACTTCTTTGTCCGAAGAAAGGACCCCAAAGAGTTTATCTGCACACGTGGTTCTGATAAGGGAGTTCCTTACCTAGATTGGATTTCCCCCCCTTATGACAATGCCTCTCTTACCCCTATGTCTTCCCCTTTTCTGTCTTCAGAGGTGGAAACTCTTTAGGGCTGTAGTTTATCTCTCAAGTTCATGGCCTTCTTTTCTTCTAGAAGATTTGTCTGATCACCTCCCCTCCTCCCATGCCGTCTTCTGTGGGTCCACTTAGTTGAAGCCAACTTAACACAGGCTGGTGTAATTTTCAGTCAAGTGCAGTTCACTCTTCCCCCTTGTTAGGAAAACAGCACTTTCTTGGCCCATCAGTGATGAACTATACCCCATAATATTTTCTAATATCCAGTCCACATTCAGTTTTCCCCAGTTGTCCTACGAATGTCTTTTACATTAAAAAAAAAAAAAAAAAACACGGTATACTAGAGTTTTTATTCCTGGTAGTTTATTAATGCATCAGAGAATATCTGGATGATTGTGACGGCTCAGTGGATAGAACAGTGGTGCAGACATTGTTAGTCACGTAGACAGTTCCCCAGGAGAAGACTGCATTTGCCTGTCTGTTGTTGGCAGTTTCCTTACTTGCTTGATGCGGCCAGTGTAGGCAAAAGTGAACGGATAAGCATGAATGCAGACACCCATCACCACTGTGAATGGGCCACTTATCACTCCTAGAAGTCTGGACGGTCTCATTTCTTTCATGAACCTAATTGTCATTGGGGTGAGGCAGCCCCAGACACGCGTTGTTAGTACCCAGGAACCATCTCGTGTGTGCTGGTTTGCCAAAAAAACGTGTGTTTTTATTCTAGAAAGGAGCATAGCTCGGTACAGGTACATGGGCAGGCCTTAGGAATTCACCAGAGATTTGGACGTCATGATAATTAATAGACTTTATTTTGGGGGAGTACATGTTAAGATTTACAGAATAATTGAACAGATAGTGTATAGTTTTATATATCCCCCGGGCCCCTGCCCATTTCCCTTATTATTGCATACATTGGTTACAATTAATGAACCAATATTGGTACATTATCATTAGCTATAGTCCACGGTGTACATTAAGGTTCACACTAAGTGTTGTACATTCTGTTGGTTTGGACAAATGCTTAATGTCATGTACCTACCATTACAGCTTCACACAGGATAGTTTCACTGCCCTAAAAATCTCACTTCCTATCTGTTCCTCTGTCCCTCCTCCCCCCGAACACCTGATGTTTTACTGTCTCCATAGTTTTGCCTCTTCCAGAATGTCCTATAGTTGAAATCGTACAGTGTGTGTAGCCTTTTCAGACTGGCTTCTTTCACTTAGTGATGTGCATGGAAGTTTCCTCCTTGCCTTTTACTGGCTTGATAGCTCGCTCATTTTATCTTATTGCTGAATACTATTCCACTGTTTGGCTCTCCTACACTTTGCTTATCCACAAAGCTTACAGTTTTGTTTATTTATTTTTTAAATACATCTTTATTGGAGTATAATTGCCTCACAGTGCTGTCTTAGTTTCTGTTGCACAACAAAGCGAATCAGCCATATGCATACACATGTCCCCATATCCCCTCCCTCCTGAACCTCCCTCCCACCCTCCCTCTCTCACCCCTCTAGGTCATCATTATTTTTAAATAGATGATAGAACATTTTGGCACATACTAGGTGTTTGGTAAATCAATAGTTATTAAATGACTTAGTTAGATTGAATCCTTACTTTTTCACCGGTGTGTAGTGCAAAGGGAATGTTGTGATGGAAACGGCAGTTCTGTGTTAGGCATTGATTTCTGCTAATATGCAGTTATTGTTTAAGGAGAGAGCATTTAACCCGGCAGCGGCTTAGCCCCGCAGCTGCAGAGAGCTTTGATATGCCCAGGCTTCCAACAACAGTTTAAACATTCTCTCTAGCACTGCGCTGTCCATTGTAGTAGCCACGTGTGGCTATTTCAATCTCAATTGATTAAAAGTAAACAAAATAAAAAATTCAGTGCCTCTGTTGCACCAGCCACATTTCAATTGCTCGATAGCTATATGTGACTAGTGGCTCCCATTTTGGAGAAGGCATGTCTAGAACCTTGTCATCAATCACAGACAATCGTATCGGACAGCCCTGATCTAGAGCATTCAGGTGGAAGGAGGGAATTGAAATGAGTTGACCAGGCCGATTCTGGTTTCTCCTTAATGCTTAGCTGTTTCTGAGCTGTAACATTTTTACAATGGAAGAGAGGAAGGCCAGAGATTTGTTTGCTGGAGAAAAAAGTTGCTTAAAATAACTTACTGGGGATAAAAAGGCTGCCCAGGCCAGTGAAGCTGTGAAATCCTCCTTGTGTGACAACCCCAGGAGGTCTAGCTTGCCAAAGGTTTAGTCCCTTGATCAGCTAGTGTTACGGAGTTTTATAGAACTCTGAGTTCTTACTTATTTAGTTTGGTGAAAAAGCAGGGGGCTTCTCTAATTTGAGGGGTTGGGTTGGGTGTGGAGAGGGAGTTAAACTTCTCAACTGATAAATCTGCAAATTGTACACCCACCCCTGAGCAAACGCCTATGGTCCTTGGATGCCAGGAATGTGAAACCTGAACAAATATCAGATATTTGCCGCAGAAATTGTAGCTCATTCCCTTGACATTGAGATTACTCTTATTTGGGAGCAAAGCAAATGACAGTTAAGTTTTCTTGGTTTTTTTTCTTTTTTGCCAGCTCTTTGGATGTGATCAGATCTAATTTCATTCACATGGTAAGTGCCATGCTGACACAGTGTTACAGGTTTTTTCAGTCTACTTAGATTTCAATTCTATATGCATTTTATGTACGGCATTTTAATAAAGTCTTCAGGGTTTTTTTTTTCTTCTAAATAGAAGTACAGATAACAGACATATTGTGCTTTTCCTTAATGCTTAATCTGGAAATTGGCTGTTGATGTTGGTGAGGGTTTTTAATATAATTTTCAACTGAAAACACCAAATGGCTCTGTTTGCACATTGTAGCTTTAAATATGGACTTTTCACCTTTTGACATGCTTGGGTTTCTAAGAGGGCCGCCCGTGGAAAGGCAAATTTGACAGAATAATATATTTACCAGAATTCCTATGAAAAGACTTAAAATATTCTGGTATTTGGACGTCCATTCAGGATGTGACCGCTTGGAATCATGACTGTCTGTAAACACAGGCTTAGAATTGATAGTTTTCTCTAAGAATAGGCACAGAGAAAATAGTATATTATCTTGCAAATGAAGAACTGGAAATGCCAGACCTCAAATGAAGACAGATTTCCCTTTAATCTTTCAGGCTAGGGTCACCTGCTAAACAACTCTTAGAAGAGTTGCTGAGATTTAATCAGTATTTAATAATTATTGCATTTGTTCAACTGACTGTTCTTTGAAAACAAACACGTTGGCGCTTGAATAAAAGGCAGGATAACGGATGGATTTCTTATATTTACTATGGTTTTCCTTTAATTTTAAAAAGTATATTTTAATTTAGACACTTTCGTGTCAGCAAAATCTCAAGAAATTGATTACAGTTTCTTCGCATGGGATTGTTCTCTTAAAAGCCATGCAAGGGGAAAGAATCAATATTAGGGCTTTCCGAGTGGCGGTTTTTTACAGAGCCCCCCCACACGATTGATTACAGTTGTTTTTGTGAAGGATTTTAAAAGAACAATCTGTATTAAAAGCCTCCTTCTTTGGTATGAGCTGGAACAGTTCCAAGCGGGTTTCCACGGGGGACTGCGCTGCCATGTGACCAATTGAATGAAGGGCTTGTGGCCCCACCAGAGCGCCAGGGCAGCCTGGCGGGGGAAGGCTATTAGGTGGTGAGGGGTTGTTGGCCTCCCTGGCAGCTACCATCAGTCAGCCGAATTCCTCAGCCTCCAAAGCAGGAGGGGCAAGAAGCAAGTGGTTTTTCTACCAGCTGGAAGAGAGAGATGGAAGTATCCATATATCTCTGTTCCAGAGCATTGGCCAAAGGCAGGTAGGTCCAGTCCGAGTTAGGAAGGATGGAAACTGATAGCCCCCGAGCTTCCACATCCTCAGCTGTGACCTGGAGGCCGGTGAGGAGTGGATGCATCTTCCGTGGGTCTCTTACTCTTGAGCCCCAGGAGAGAGTTCTTTTTTTTTTTTTTTTTTTTTTTTTTTGCGGTATGCGGGCCTCTCACTGCTGTGGCCTCTCCCGTTGCGGAGCACAGGCTCCGGACGCACAGGCTCAGCGGCCATGGCTCACGGGCTTAGTTGCTCCGCGGCATGTGGGATCTTCCCGGACCAGGGCACGAACCCGTGTCTCCTGCATCGGCAGGCGGATTCTCAACCACTGCGCCACAGGGAAGCCCGACAAATTTTTTTTTTTTAAGATTTTTTTAACTTTCATTGACTTTTAATTTGACATAAAGGTATGCCCCCTCTGCCAGATGTAGGAAAGTGCGATGGCATTAGAGTAGCTTAATCTAGAGTTCTTCTCATGCTGCCTGTTGATCTTGTACCAATTAAATAATAAACTCTACTCTGTGGGCAGAGGCGCTATGTGGCAGCGGGGTGCCCGGAGCAGTTCCATCTATTCGCAACCGGTCCCATCCCAAAAGGCTGTGACAGGACCAAAGTGAGAAACCATGAATGTGGACTGGGCTCCCCGGGCTTTAATTCTCAGTAAGACCCTGTGCTCTCTAGGAAATGAAGATGTAACAAGTAGCTCCAGGCGGCTGTCATCCGAAAAGGCAGGGCTTTTTACATAGATCTTGCCATTGGTTACTTTGCAGAAGGCATTTGCAGGCATGGGGTGGCCCATTAATTTGGGAAGATCCTGGGGAATATGGGAAGTTTTAGAAAATAATTTAGCACACTTGGGTGCTAAATCACCTCCGGGGCTTTTGGTATGGCTTGCTTCAGAACTGATGGAATCAGCTAGTAAGCTGCTTTTATTACTGGATTCACCTGGAGAAAATAAAAATTCCTTGCGATGATCTGATATGTTTTTGACTCCTAACTATTTGCTTTTCCTCATCTTCCATATTTTTAGAAAACGAAGTGCTGTGTCTCCTATGAAATGGTACTTATGAATGTGTGTTCCGGCTGAGACTTTTAATTATCACTAGCAAATTACCATGAATTGCCCTCATTTAATGGGGTGCAAAAAATGACAGGCTCTTTTCAATATATTCTCTAAAGAGCTTCTTAAATATTATTTTTTAACTGAGTATGTAATTTTACCATCTTGCAGGCTCTGTTTTTCCCTTCATCTTAGACATCCTCGTATTTTAAGAATAAGAGTTACGATTCCGTCGGCAGAATGTCAGAATGTCTTCATAGATAGATTCTGTTGGAGGTAGACCAGAAAGAGAGGCAGCACTGGGGTGGATTAGGTTACCTTTTGGATTTTTGAAGGCTTTGCACACATGTTAGTTTGAACAGCCAATAAAGTGTTTATTGTTTTTTGGGAAAAAATATGACTATCCACACATCTCCTCTCCTCTTCCTATGGCAAGACTGTAAATGTTGTCTTCAGATAAATAACTCATAAACAACACTTGAGAACACCAACAGGAGCGCTTTCTAAAATGCATTCGCTTGAGAGATGGCACAGGTCACATGACTGTAAACAGTCCTTGTGAAACAGGTGCTTTTGTCTGGGAGCTCAGGCTTCATTTCTTGGGAAATTCCATGCAGGGTCCACAGTGGATTTCATAATGGGACTCTAATACCTTTAAACTTTTCCCCCCGCTTCCTCTGTCAAGGAAATCATTTCTTTAAAACCTGCTTGGCCTTCATTGTTTACTGGTTGGAAAGTTCCCTCAAGAACAGTTCCTTTATATAACAAGAAGAAATACAGGGCCAGGGGCTATGTGCCTTGGGCAGAATCAGAGTGTTTTTCCAGTAGATAATCAAGAATGTGAATAATCCTTCGGCATATGGTGCAGCCGCCGCAGCCGCCGCTGTGACTTGGCACTAGGTATTAAAAGCCACTGTTCATGTACACATTGCTATATTTAAAATAGACAACAAGGACCTACTGTATAGCACAGGGAACTCTGCTCAGTGTTCTTTAATAACCTACATGGGAAAAGAATTTGAAAAAGAATAGATACATGTATATGTATAGCTGAATCACTTTGCTGTACACCTGAAGCTAACACAACATTGTTAATCAACAGTACTCCAACATAAAATTAAGAATTTTTAAAAAGCCCATGTTCAGAACAGCTTGACTCCACTTTTGAAATCCGTGCTCTCATCCCCTTTGGGTGTATCCCTTTCTGTGTAGCTTTGTTCCTTTTATTTAGATGAGTGCTGACACATTCTCAGTGTTCCAGCGTAAGGAAGTAGCCTCATGTCATTTTCTTCATTGAAAAAGTCTCCTAGATCAGGTAGTCACTGTGCCAATCCAAGGCTCTCTGGAATCAGCAGGAGAGATAGAACAAGAGGCTCCCCTCGCAGACAGACGAGATCAGTGTAACAGAATGGGCTCTGAGCACCAGGAACAACACGAAACATCTTGGGGGCTCACTGGCACGTCAGCCCTGGAGGTGTTTCGGGGGCACAGTGCTCCCAGGTCAGGTAGTGGCCACTGCAGGTGGGGACTAAGCTGGAAGGGAGCTTGTTGACTGCGGCACCGACAGCCTCACCTCGATGTGGAGTGTCTTCCTTGCTTTAAATAACTCAAGAGCAAAGAGTAGATAATGAGATGGGTAATTAGACCCCGGACATTTTAGAACCTAGAATCTTGTAATTAAATATCCATTTTACTATACCTTTTTCCTTTATGGCTTCAGTTAAACTGGATCGGAAGTGGCCCAAGCACTGTGGTATGATTCTGTGGCACTTTTATGAAGTGTGCACTTTTTTTGTTAGTGTTTGTCACTTACACACCCATATACTTCCATGATGCTTTCTTTAGGTTCTCTATGTATGTATGTACCTGTCTGTTTGAATGCATTAACTGTTAAAAGTTACTGTTGATGTTTGGAAGCTGGTCGCTGGCCCTTTCCATTGATCTTGTGCTTTCTGTGCCTTTAGCGGCATATATATGTTGGAAAATAAACAATAATATCAATGAGCAATGAAATCATTCACAAGCCACCACCCTCACCAATTAACTCTCTTCATTTTTCCACTCCCCTTTCAATGCTTAACCAAATGATATGAAATTTTAAGAGTTGTAGTATTAGAAAATGTTAAAGCAATATATGCTTTTTAAATATAGTGTGGTTTTTTTTTTTTTTTTTTTTTTTTTTTGTGGGTTTTTTTTTTTTTGCGGTACGCGGGCCTCTCACTGCTGCGGCCTCTCCCGTTGCGGAGCACAGGCTCCGGACGCGCAGGCTCAGCGGCCATGGCTCACGGGCCCAGCCGCTCCGCAGCATGTGGGATCTTCCCGGACCGGGGCACGAACCCGTGTCCCCCGCATCGGCAGGCGGACTCTCAACCACTGCGCCACCAGGGAAGCCCCTCATATCTTCTTAAAACACATTGCCAGTGTGCTTCCCAAAAGACTTGTGCCCATTTCTGTTAGCTGGCATCTTTTAAATAAAGCTTCTCTTGACAGGCCTGCAGTAAAGCTTCCCATATTCCTATCAACGTTCAAACTCAGTGCTAGCTTAGACCTGAAACACAGGCTCAGCTGGAAATTCCATCCACCGACTGCTGCGCACTGCCAAGAGCAGGTTCATTCTCCAGCATCAGCTGCAGCCTGGAAGGGCGTGGTATGCCCTTTGGACCGGCCTTTCCCATTTTTCTGTCCCGTAGGCATCCTGTGGCACTCTGTCAGCTCCCGTATAGGGTGGAGAGTATACGTGGTTGTGCCTTGGGGCCTAAAATTATAGCAGATGAAAAGCCTTTAGAGTGAATTATTAAATCTAAACCAGAGCCTGTTGGCTTCCTGTGCTTGATTTGGAGTCTGTTCCATTATGGTAGTTTTTACAAAACACTTCTGAATGAGAAATAAATTCCAAATCTCCCCTTTCCCCCCCCTCTCCTGTCAAACACCACCAGGAAACAGAATCTCGTTATTTCAGTTAGAATATATTAATACTGACCCTCTCCAGCACTTGGGAGTTTTCAGGTTAGGCCCACACGGCTTCTATTTTTACCCTAGTCTAAACTGTGGTCAGATGGATGGCAAAATAAAAACTGGAATATTCTAGTTTGGGAGGGGGAGAGGCAGCAGTGCTTATAATAACATGGCTGCAAACCTCTTGCTTCCCTCTGTTTGATATTCCAAAAAAGGAAGAAAGCACAACTTGGAGCACATCTGTAAGTCATGAACATTTTCCTTTTGTGTGTCATGCATATTCAACATAATCCCACTCCGCATCCCAGGCGTTGCTTTAATATACATTGCTTCATAGAGCCCTGTTTTTGTAGCCGACACATTTAATTCAAGACAAAGGTGGCCTCCCTTCTCTCTCTGGATCAAGAATCCGAATGCTTTACAACAAACAGAAGTAAGAAGTTTTGGTGTGTTCTGCTTTTGTCCCCCACTACCTACCCCAAACCCCCTACCTCCTGGTTGACTTCATTGCTCCCGAAGAGGAAGACTGGTTTTTGTTTACTATTAGCAGTAAACCAATCTCAGGAAGAGGATTAAAAATAAATAAATAAAACATATTGATTGAATTTTGTAGTATAGATGTTATGAAAGGACATAAAGTGAAAACTCTCTCCAGGTGAGAGATTTTGCATTTAATTAGTTGTCCCTGTAGTTTCTCTAGGTGACAAAGCATAAAGTATGTCAAGAATTTGGGTGCAAGGTTTAGATTTCTTTCTGCTTGGTTGATTTAGTTGAGGGCTTTTCTTCATGAAATGGTGGCTTGTAGAAACTAAGGGCTTTGGAACATGGGGGTTTGTAGAGTGATATGCCAGTGGTATGATTATTGGTAGATGAGCATATTCTCAACGAGTCTGTGTAATCAGGGCTGTTCATTGTTACCAAGGTCTAGATTAAAGAGAAATGGGACTGGGGACCTGCCTCCTGCCTGTTCCGTGTGTTGTAGTGCTTGGGGCCAGAGGAGGGTTGCATCATTCAGTTAAATAAGCGTACAGGATTTTCTGGGTCCTCCTATCTGAGAGGCTGGTTGAAATTTACCCAACAAACCACTTACTGAGCCAGGTACCGTACTGTAGACTCAACAGACAAACGTTGTAGGGAGAAAAATAATTTTGAAGCTCCAGCTACAACAGTATACCTACAGTGAGGCATGTTTGGTGAAAATGATATGGATTCTATTGAATCATAAATATAAATTGAGATGAGCCAAGTAATCCTTTGGCAAGATTATTTTGCTGTTGTTTTTTTTTAACATGCTGATTATTGGACTGAGCGTTTTATTAGAGAAAGATTTTATTTGAGCTTTGTTGGCTAGGAAATCTAAGTACTTTGAACCACATTCAGTTCTTTTTTTTAAACAAAGAGGAAAATTTCTACTGTGAAGTACACTAACTCGGTGTTACTTTTAAAAACACTTTCTAGCCATTTAAATTAGTGTTGTACCCGGCTCATTGGAGGCATTCTTTTTTTTTTTTTTTTTTTTTTTCCGGTACGCGGACCTCTCACTGTTGTGGCCTCTTCCGTTGCGGAGCACAGGCACCGGACGCGCAGGCTCAGCAGCCATGGCTCACGGGCTCAGCCGCTCCGCGGCACGTGGGATCCTCCCGGACCGGGGCACGAACCCGTGTGCCCTGCATCGGCAGGCGGATTCTCAACCACTGTGCCACCAGGGAAACCCTGGAGGCATTCTTAATGAGTTGGTGGATTCTTCTAAGGTCATACTTATCTTTCTGTTAGTCCTCCTTACAGTAAAAGGCTGAATTCCAGGTCTCCCTTTTTAAAAAGAGACCTAGTAAGAGTACATCGGTTGAGTTTTCCTTGATGTGAGGTAACCAGCTACCTTATTTAAAATACATGGTTATTTCCTTTCACCAAATGGCTTAAAGCTTGGGTTTCGCCTTTCAGAAAAATGTGACCTCTCCTACTCCTTGTTGAACCTTTACCGTATGCTGGCTCTAAAGCAGTAGGGGATACAGAAAACATCAGACCTGCGCCTGGTTCCTGGACCTCTTCAAGGAACGTACATTCTAAGTGGTGAGATAAGATTCCCACTCTGTGTGCAGAGTGTCCAGCAGGAAAATCCACCATGACTGGTCAGTTCCAAATGAGTGGTTCAGACCTGGAGGATTGTAAATAGATAACGGTAGGAATTCTGTCATCTGTCGTGCTTTGGTTTGTTTCAAAAGGTTCATGGAACTAGTTGAAGTTTTCCACGGTTGCCGATGATTTGACTTTTTTAGAATTTCTTTTTTGATGTGATGTTTTTATGAGCAGCCCGGTCATCTTTTTGCCTCATTCATACCCGAATGTGTTTCTACCTTCATAAACCTGATTTTTTTTCTTTTCAGAATTGGATTTATTTTCCTAATATGCACCAGTAAATAATTTAAACTAAATCCCCACTTTATGGAAGGTATGCTGAAGTGTTTCTTAAAGTCAGAGACTTTAGCAAAAAGCTAAAAGGACTGGTACTTAAGGACTAGTCTAGGTGTTTGAAACAGGTCTGAGCTAAAGATCTTTCTTAAGGATTTCTTAAGTAAGGATTTAAGAATTTGCTTTCATATGTGACCTCACCTTTGACCTCAGCTTTTTTTTTTTTTTTTTTTTTTTTTTTTTTTTTCACGCTACGCGGGCCTCTCACTGCTGTGGCCTCTCCCGTTGCGGAGCACAGGCTCCAGACGCACAGGCTAAGCCGCTACGCGGCATGTGGAATCTTCCCGGACCGGGGCATGAACCCGCATCCCCTGCATCGGCAGGCGGACTCCCAACCACTGTGCCACCGGGGAAGCCCCGACCTCAGCTTTTGTGGGAATTACATACAGGATAGTAGAATATGCCTAGGACGTTGTTAGGTACCAGGTAGTTTTCTGTAAACAAGTGCTTGGTAAATACAATGACATTTGCCTGGAAATATATAATGCAGTCATATCTCACATATTCAAGGACAGCAGTATCTTTTCCCAACAATAAACATAGGTTTCTTTCCTTCCATTACATCTTTGGTTTGGATGGGACATCTGATAGAGATGAAGATATCACTAAAAATGAATGAATGGCAGTTGGCATCCTTCACGTGGGCAGTTTGCAAGAAGGCAGAGAAGAAATTGTTAAGCTAGAATTATAACTCTTCACACTTTTTTTTCCCCATCTATGATGCCAAGAATACTAGTTCTAAAAGATGTTAAATAGATTTTCGGTGGGGGGAGGGGTTTGAAGAATTTCCATGGCCATAGTTTGAAAGTCCTGGATCAAGCAGAGTTCAACAGGACTCTTTAGTACAATTCTTCTCAGGACCTTTATTGTGTGTGAATCACAAGGGGGGCTGCGGGGGAGTCATAGCATGGCCAGCACTCTCAGCGACCACACACTTTGAAGCCCAGATTTGGATGTGAACCCCTGCCCCCCACTTCTGAGCTGTCTGTCTTTGGACAAGCCTCAGTCCCTTGGTCAGCAGTGGAGATTGTTGACATGATTAAATGTGCAAGTGCTTATAAAACACTTAGCACAGAATGCCTGGCACATAATAAACACTTAACCATTAGCTACAGCTAATCCTTTTGAACCCCAGGCTGACTGGCTCTGATAGCTTCATGTTGTAGGACATTACAGTGCAATAGTTAAGAATTAGGAGGCAAAAGTTTTGGGCTCTAGTTTGGCCACCAACTAGACTGGATGATTTTAAGTGACTTTGCCACTGTGGTGTTCTGTGTCTTCACTTTTGAAATAAATAGGTCATCTGGATACCTGTAGTGTCCAGTCAAGCTCTAAGATGATATGTTCCTCTGGGCTCTACCTAAGCCAGTATTGGCAGGTTCATCTTAAGGGCAAGTGTATCATCTCTGTGGGACTATGTGGGAGAAAATTTTAACTATTATTTCTTTTACAGTGTGTGTTAGCTAGTAATAAAATAGTTTATTAAGTCACCTTTGGAAAAATAAGCTAAAGTTACAGCCAGTTTGGTGCTTTGTAATCACCATAAAAGTTAATATACATTTGAGTCTAAGTCCGGACTGGATGTGCCTTTATCCTAAAACTAAGAGATACCATCCGGGTGTTTGTTATCTAAGATGTGATTTGGAATGTCATAGAAGGTCACATGAATACTTAATTTTTATGTCCAAAGGATAATTTTCTGAAGCGTGGGTCTGGGAGTGGTATCCATAAATAGTTAGGTTTTCTACTTTCTGACTTTGTTATCAACCTAAGTTGCCACCATAAGGTGAATTTAACACCTACTGCTTTGAGCTTTAATCATCTTGACCACTATTTATCGGTTGCACTCGTTTAAGGCATTTAGAGGACATTCATCTAGTAGATAAGGCCGTGTATCTTTCAAGGAAGACCTCTAATTTCTAAATAACAGATTTCCACCCTGGCAGTTTGAAACATGATGTTTGCTCGACGTAAGCTTTACCTCGCAAGGAAAAACCGACAAGTAGATTTGTTCAGTTACCATCCCACAATTTTCTTTGCTGAGAAAGTGGGCAGGTTTGTGATATTGCTTACTAAAATCGAGATGAGTGCACTTGATCCAGGCACTGGATCAGCATTTTCTCCGTTCCTTTTAATTACAAACACCATGTATGTTTGGGCCAGACCGTCTTGTCAGAATATTAAGTTTTCACCATTCTCAAGTATGTGAGGCCTAGATCACCACAGTTTTCCTCGATTTTCTGTCCTTAGAGGAGTTTATTTCCTCTTAGGGGTTTTGTATAAAGGAAATTGGTGTCACCAGGTCGCTGAGTGGAGTTTTTTTGTCATGGAGCCCAGGGTTTGGGTGGAGGAAGTGGCAGTAGCTGATACTGGAAATGCAGGTGAGGTTGTATGGTATTCTTTCAAGGAAAAGGCATTTTTCTTTCATCCTATAGGTGATAGGGAGCCACGAAAGGGTTTTTTTCAGCAGGGGAGCAACGTGGTCATGTTTAAGAATCGTCCCTCAGCAGACAGTGGATTCAAAGGCAACGTCTTGAGGGGTGGCTAAGCACGGAGGCCTCTGTAATGGTCTGGACCCGGGATGGTGACGTTACTCTAGTTCGAAGGCTGGAAAAGGAGGGATGGAGTTGGGAGACAAACGTGTATCTTGCCTGCCTTCCAGGCATGTGGGGATCCAGCACTCAGGCAGTGGGCCTTCTCCTCTGGGAGGAGCTGCTTCCCCTATGAAGGCAACTTAGTGCTCAGTTTCCACGGTTGAACCTCCATGTCGTGCTGCGGTCAGTTTTCCTTCTCGTGTACCCAGTCGCTCTCTACAACTTCCCTTTGCTCTCCTGCATGCATGTCTTGCATCAGCCAAGGGGGGAAAAGGTCTGAAAGACCAGCTCTGTTATTCTCCCAACTTGTACTCTGAGCCCTGTTAGCCAACAGTATTGGTGCTGCCTCGTAGAGATGGCTGGTCCCCAGTGAAACAAATTCATTACGAAATCCTACCGCCAGGCTGCATCTCCACACCCTGGGCTGTGCCTCTGCCCATTTCCTCCTGGTTCCTTTCATTCAGTGGCTCTGTCTCATCGAACACGAGAGCGTTCAGTGTGTCTTGGGGTTTTCTGCTCAGTGAGGCACGTCGCAGTTGCCTGGTGTAGAAGCAGTAGTCTGGAGTCACCCCTTCTCTTGGCTTTCTAGAGATGCACATCTTGCCCCCAGGGAATGTCAGTGCAGAATTCTTTTCCCTCTCCGGGCATGTTAACTGTCGCAATCCTTTCCACAGACTGCAGGGGCTTCACCAAAGGAATTGTCATGTTTGTGAAGGTGTTTTTTTTGTTTAAAAGGAAAGACAGTGGAGGTGTTTCTTTGAGCATTATCTGCTACCGAGTGAAAAGGAGCCTGCTTAAATTGGACTCTATAGAAGGATGGATATTGGTAATTCCTCTTAGGTGCTTGGTGACCCTGACATCAGAGCAGGAGTTAACTTTTAGTGTGAGTTCATCATTATTTGCACCGGATGCTGGAGGAACAAATACTTTTTGCTGCCTTTGAGCGCATTAAACATCCCGTCAGCCGCAGGACCACCCTGGAGCCCCACAGAGCCCGAGGGCAGGCCAGCTTCTCTATATGCATCCTGACCCCAAGTCTTACAGTAATTCAGGTCTGACAGCTTCTTCCTAAGGAGCCGGTTGTCCCGGAGAAGTGAGTTGCTTGTCAAGCCTCCCTGTGTGGTTGAACTGTGCGGCGGCCAGAATCCTCTGGGAGACGGTTCTGGCCCATCTGCCTGTGCGTGTGACAGACATGTCCATCCGACAACTGGGTCACCTAACGAATAGAAATGCAGTTTACGAGGAGGGATTAAATATCTTCGTGTGGCCAGTGCCGCCTCAAACTTCTTTGACAGAGCCAGGAGGAAAAAGGCTTTCAATGTTACGAAAAGGCAGACGGGTTTCTGCTTTTAAGACTCAAGGTCCCTTAAGCCAGGTGCCATGCCATGTGTGTGGGAGGTTTGGGGCCAGTGATCTCCCAGGCTTCAGATGGAAAGATTTCAACTTTAGGGGTTTTGTGACATGTGTTATCTCTGAAGCCTGAGTCAAAGGCCAATTTGTCTTAGGTAATCTCAATTGTCAAATATTTACTGAGTCCCCATGCAGTCTTAGAGGCCCGGGGAGCACACACAGGGCATTGAGGCCCTGCCTTCTCCAAGTTTGCTCTGCTGAGGGGCAACAATTTAAAATAACACTGAGGGCTTCCCTGATGGCGCAGTGGTTGAGAATCCTCCTGCCGATGCAGGGGACACGGGCTCGAGCCCTGGTCCGGGAAGATCCCACGTGCGGCGGAGCAACTAAACCTGTGCGCCGCAACTACTGAGCCTGTCCTCTAGAGCCCGCGCGCCACAACTACTGAGCCTGCGTGCCACAACTACTGAAGCCCGCGTGCCTAGAGCCCGTGCTCCGCGACAAGAGAAGCCACTGCGATGAGAAGCCCGCGCACCGCAACCAAGAGTAGCCCCCGCTCGCCGCAACTAGAGAAACCCCACGCGCAGCAACGAAGACCCAACGCAGCCCCCAAAATAAAATAAAAACAATTTAAAAATGTGTATATATTAAAAAATAAATAACACTGAGAGTTTGTCTTAAACTGTTCATAGGCTACAACATCCAAAATAATAGTTTGGAACGAGGGGACATGGAAGGACTGGAGAAGTCAGAGCCTGTTTTGTAGACAGGATTTGAGAGAAAGAACAACATGGTCCTGCAGATGAAGTTCACAGGACAAAGTTTAATACAAGCAGGACAACAAACGAAACAGCCCAAGCAGTGTTTACTGAGCATGTACTATACGCCAGATACATGATTGTGGGGAGTTGGGGCGGACTGAAGGTGTATGAGGTGCAGTCCCCGTCCTCAAAGGAGCTGACTGCATACTGTGACTCAGTGACGCTGATGGCAGGGCTGTGGAAACCAGGGCTCCTGATACGGTCGGTTCACAAGCTTGGGAAAACACCCGAGGCCTGGACTGGGGAGACCCTTGGAGACCCATGTCTTGCAGAATGGCCTCAGAGGGCGGAGTTAAGCTCTGACTGCTCTAGTTGGGAAACTCCAGCACACTCTTGGCTCAGGGTGGTTACTCAGTGCCTGCAGGCCAGGCCACTGGGAAACCAGTCCCTGATTAAAGCCTCAGTTCTCGGAATGTGCCCATGTGGCCGCTCACACAGAGTGGGCGCCCGTCAGTTGTCCCTGACGCCTGGAGAACACGGACTCGGGTTGAGGACACTTCAGCCTCTCCAGCCAGCGGCCCTAAGCTGAGGGAAGACGGTGTTGCTGTGATGGGGGGCGGGGCCAGCCTCCTCCTAGGAAGGTTCCAGTGACAGCTGGAACAGAAGGCTTTAAAGGAAATCTAATGCAAGCCTGTGTGGTGAGGGAGACACTTTTTGTCATTCCTATTAGGAAGAGACATTCCATTTGATTTTGAAAAATAGGACAATAATGAGTGTTACCTTTTTGCAAACACAGATGTTGTTTAGAAGCTGACAGATTGCTGTATTTGTTTCTGGGCTTTCATGAGATACTGGTGGTAAAATATCAATTTACTGAAACGATTTAAGAAAAAATTATACAGCTACTCGGCCTCCAATTCATGCGACTTGCTCTCTTGGTAGGATTAGGTTGAATTGTAATGCTAAAATTCTTACCGAAGAGCTAAGAAGCTGTGGACCTGGTCGACTTAGTGAATGAGCCCTCTCCATATTCAGTGTGTGATTTGCCGTTACCAAGTGCCAGGAATATAAAAAGAACGTGCTCGTGTGGGTTTATCTGCATTTGTCATTAAGGCTCTGCTAAGCCTGTGAGCCCCAGACGCCGCTCACGGTGGGCTGTCGCCCCGGTCCATGAGCCTCGCAGGCCCTGCTCCTCGAGGGGTGTGGTGCTGGCATCTGCCTGCGTCTGGGCTGTGGCAGGAAGCCCTGGGACAGCCCGCCCGCCACCACGAGCTGCTGGCTGCGGTGGTGCCTCTCTGAGTGTGGCCAGGCCTGCAAACATCCAAGGGGCCTTGACGGATCCCTGGGTGGTGGTTTTGCCCAAGCACCCTAATACATCCCCAAGAAAGTCCTAAACGATTTTGAACGTCTTGTAGCCTTTCCAGTAAAGGAGCCTCATGGTGACTTTGTGACAACAGGAATGCCTGAGATGGTTCCAATTAGCACTGGGGCCCTGGAACTCAGACAGTTTTAGTGGGATGTAAGGAGATAAGCCCGTGATAGGTACTTCGGCCTCTGAGCCATCTTCATGTTACTGAGTTGGGTTCTGTAGGCTTCCCTCGGGGGCATTTGTCTGTGGTCAGCCCTTGACGTCATATGAGTTGTCAGGGTGTCCTAAGGAGGGGTAGGGCCAGAAATGTGGGTTCCAAGGAACAGGGGAGAGGGACGGGTAGTTGCCGAGGTGTAAACCTGCACAGTGAGTTGAATAAGCTCATTTCCTAATTTCTCACCATCCTGAATCCCTTCTCTCTCCTTTCTCAGCGGGCAGAGCTGACGTCTGATAAAGACATGTACCTTGACAACAGCTCCGTTGAAGAAGCTTCGGGAGTGTATCCTATCGATGACGATGACTATGCTTCTGCATCAGGCTCGGGTAAGGCAGGCTACGTCCACACTCACCTCTGTTCTCTGTGCTTGTGTAAGCACGCGCACGCACACGTGGAACTTACTTCGAGGAGACAGGCAGGATGCATGACGGTTAAGAGCATGCTCTGTGGAGTCACAGCATCTGGGTGTGAATTCTAGCTCCCCGCCACTTGAGCTGTGAGATCTTGGGAATGTATTTAACTTGGCGGAGCCTCAGTCTCCTCATTTATAGAGTGGAAGGTAATAATAGTCCCTCCCACATAGGTTTGTTGTGAGGCTTAAGGGGTTAACACATTTTAGCTCTTAGAGTATGCTGCTTGGCATGTAGTCAGTGTTCTGTCAACATTAGCTTTTAATTTTATTATTAAGGCTTTCAGAGTGATGTCATGGAAACCATCCTTAAAGAGATCCCTGAGACACTGGTTTCATACAGCTGCCAACCCTACCTTAAAGATTATAGGTGAGACCAAGAAGAGTTATACTTTCTTTCTCCTAGTGTATTGCTCAAACGTAGGAGGGAGAACGTAGTAGCCGGCTAAAATGATTGTACAGGGGCTTCCCTGGTGGCGCAGTGGTTGAGAATCCGCCTGCCGATGCAGGGGACATGGGTTCATGCCCCGGTCCAGGAAGATCCCACGTGCCGCGGAGCGACTGGGCCCATGAGCCATGGCCACTGAGCCTGCGCTTCCGGAGCCTTCGCTCCACAACGGGAGAGGCCACAACAGTGAGAGGCCCGCCTACCGCAAAAAAAAAAAAAAAAAAAAAGATTGTACAGTGATATCCTCAACTCCAGTGGTGTATCAGTTATCTATCACCACAGTAATGACTCGTAACAAACCACCCCGAAGTGTAGTGGTTAAAAACAACAATCATTTTATTCAGCTCATTACTCTGCAGAGTGGCAATTTAGGCTGGCCTGACTGGTCTCCCCCACATGTCAATGGTCAGTTGCAGGTTGGGTTTGCAGCTTTGCTGGGCTTCCTGGATTCTGTCCTATCTCTGGGGCAATGGGGCAGACTTGGCTCTGGTCACGCGGTCTCTCATCCTCCAGAAGGCCAGCCATTTGTCCACAGGGAGGAGGCAGAGATCCCAAGACAGCAAGCAGGAGTGAGCAAAATCTTTTGAAGCCAAGGCTTAGAGCTGGCACGACTTCACTACCATATTTGAGGGGTCAGAGCCAGCTATAAGGCCAGGCCAGAGTCCGCCTCTCAATGAAAAGAGCTGCAGGGCCACATTGCAGAGGATGTGGATACAAGGGGGAATAAAGGATTTGGCCAATTTTGCAGTCTACCATACCCGGGAAATGTTTCACCTGTGCCAGGATTGGCCCCCAGGTAGCAGAGAAAGAAGAAGAGCTTGTGCCTATGTTAATGATCCAGTCAGGAACTCGAAGTCAGCACCCCACTAGGTAAGCCTTATCCAGGATCTTCCTTGATTTGAGTTTTCATTTTATGTTCAACATTTGGTAAAAGTTACGCTGAACGTAGATGTCTCACGATCAGATCGGCCTGGGCTTCAGAATGACCCAGAGGAAATTAAAATCAGCTGTGTCTTTAGGAGAGCTCTAGCTACATAAGAGTGAGTGTTTTAGGTTGGGAAACAGCAAGTCTGAGAAAGACAAGGGAGGTGGTGGCTGACCTAGTAACAATGAGCTTACAGTGCAGTCCTCGTGTAAAAATAGCCCTCATGTAAAAATAGTTATTCTGGGGAAAGTGGTATATAGCGCACACGCAGGAAGAGTGTGAGAAGTTGTTCTCCATAGTCCCCAACTCTATTAATACCGTTCACTCATGGCACCTCTTTCCTTTCGTTAGCACCTCAAAAGTGCTTTGTAACTGTCTTCTGCAAAATGTCCCAGGAAATAATAAATATGGATACGTTTTGGTCCCCATGTCACAGATCTTAGAATCTAAGAGCTGTTAGAGATTTGTGCAGGTTGTCTAAGTCATTTTGCTGATTTCTGCCAAGATTGTCCCTAAGTTTAATATAAAGGACTCAGGTTCAGTCCTGCTCCTCTGGCAGCACCTCCTCTCCCCCATTCCCCCCCCATCCAGGTGAAAGGGGATTAGAGTGGGTCATTTGAAATCCTGAACCATTCATCAGATGGATCGAGCTGAGGCTTAAATGTGGGCCCACATTTCTTCTGCCTTGGCTCCAGCCTTAGGCAGATCATTGCTACAAAGAAGTGTATCATTCTGGGGCTTCCCTGGTTGCACAGTGGTTAAGAATCCGCCTGCCGGGGCTTCCCTGGTGGCGCAGTAGTTGAGAGTCCACCTGCCGATGCAGGGGACAGGGGTTTGTGCCCCAGTCCGGGAAGATCCCACATGCCGCGGAGCGGCTGGGCCCGTAAGCCAAAAAAAAAAAAAGAATCCACCTGCCAATGCAGGGGACACGGGTTTGGGCCCTGGTCCGGTAAGATCCCACATACTGAAGAACAACTAAGCCTCTGTGCCACCACTACTGAGCCTGCACTCTAGAGACCATGAGCCACAACTACCGAGCCCGTGTGGTGCAACTACTGAAGCCTGTGTACCTAGAGCCTGTGCTCCGCAGCAAGAGAATCCATCTCAATGAGAAGCCCGCATACCGCAATGAAGAGTAGCCCCGGCTCACTGCAACTAGAGAAAGCCTGCGCACAGCATCGAAAAACCAACGCAGCCAAAAATAAATTTAAAAAATAAATTAATTAGGGCTTCCCTGGTGGCGCAGTGGTTGAGAGTCTGCCTGCCGATGCAGGGGACACGGGTTCGTGCCCTGGTCCGGGAAGATCCCACATGCCGTGGAGTGGCTGGACCCGTGAGCCATGGCCGCTGAGCCTGTGTCCGGAGCCTGTGCTCTGCAACAGGAGAGGCCACAACAGTGAGAGGCCCGCGTACTGCAAAAATAAGAATTTTTTAAAAATTAATTAATTAATTTAAAAAAAAAGGTGTATCATTCTGGACTTTGGAAACCTCCTTGCATTGCACTGGGGGTGTTGCTTTTCAGCTTAAAGGTAATAGAAGCTGTAACTAAAATTTGTAAAGCCCTTACTGCGTGTCAGGCACTGTTCCTAGTCTTATAACATCTCTGTAAAGAGAGATTGTATTATCTCTGTTTTTCACATGAAAAAACCTGAGGCTCAGGGAGATTGAATAACTTGCCTCAGATCACACTGTTGGAAAGAAATGGAGCTGGGATAGAGGCCAGGGAGTTGGGCTTGAGAGTGTGTTCTCTTTCACTCCTTTGCTCTACTGCCTCCTTGTGTCTTAAAACTCTACTCCAGAATGAGGAGACCCCCGCCCTGCTGATGCCCTGTCCCAGCTGGAGACTGGGATCCCCCGGGTTTTGGCCAGAAGGTTTTGTTCCCTCTGTCCTTATGCCCGTCATGCTCTCCAGTGGAAAAGCAAAGGGACTGGAGGAAAATGGCCAGAGGCCTAGAGGGTGCTTCCCAGCTGAGAAGATGGTACCAGACTATATATGTGCACTCAGGGGTGGGCATTGGCAGACATGAGAACTTCAACCATTCATTTAAATGTTTCATGGGCATTCACTGTGGACCAGACACTAAGCCGTGTTCTTGGGACACAGATGAAAAACTATATCCTTGTCCTCAAGGAACCAAGAGTCTGATGAGAAAAACGCAGAAATAAGAAAAAAATAATTGTTATACCATATCATGGGTGATATAACATAAGAAGGCGCTATACAACAAAAATGTAAGAGTGAAATGCAGAGTTCTGGTTAAAGATGGCAGATTGAACACATATACCTTTCAATACGCAACTAAACCAACAATAAAGGAATTGGGCCTAAACTCACAAGGACAAACAAAACAGTACAGGAGAAAAAGGCCACAATGTTTTGAAAGCTGGGAAGCAGATGGGCTAGTAGTAACAGACTTGGCAGACGTGAGAAAGCTGAGTTAGCCAGTAGTGGGGGTGGAGAGAGCCAAGAGGCAACCACTTTACACAGTAGAATCCCCGTAGGGCCCCGGAATTCATGGCACTAGATGGAGCGTGAAAATGGTACTAAACTCTGGATGATTGGTTGAAAGTCTGTTCAAGATGCAGGTAGATTCCCTAATTCCTTCCCACCGTAACGCAGCAAAGGGACTGATGCTCCCAACCTCAGAGAAAACTGGAGGTTTATTATCTGGAGAAGACAAAACAGAAGGTCTTTGGACTGGGAGTGTACCAGGCACAGATGGGGCAAGGGACCCCACACTGAAAACAGGAAATACAAGTTCTTAGACTAAGAGTTATTTAATACGGAGATATTCCCAGTTGTCTTCTCCCAGTCAGTTCCCGGAACGCTGACGGGCTGGCCTTTACCCTCTCCTGGAAATTGGACCAACTCAAAGGAAACAACTCCCAAGATACTAGCATTGGCAATTTCTCCAACAAAACACACAAGTCTATCTAACTGATGATGCTAACATTTGACACACCTCTCCTGTGTGCTCAGAGCTTCTAGTCAGCTTCTCAGCCTTTCCTTCTTAAATACAAGAAGACAACCAAGGCTCCCCAGACATTTATAGGAGAACTTGTAACTTTTGAAAGATAGAGACCTTCCCACACCCCCAAATTGGAAGAGAACAGAAACTCACCATGAGAAGATAACTTACAGAAAAACTTATTACAGTTGGAGAGATAAGGCTCTTTAACATTGAAACAAGAAGAGGATACTTTGAAAAAGGAACATTCGGAGAGTGCAAGAGTCCTTGGAGGGTGGAACTGTCATCTAAGAGATGAAAAACTCATTAGGAGATGCAATGATGTGCAGATATTTATTCAATTCATTCCACAACTATTTAATAATGACCCATAACACGGGGGAACAGATACCATTCTAGGTGCTAGGAACACTTCAGTAAATAAAAACTAATGATGCTTTCTCTGGTGGTGGGATAATTTTATTTATTCCTTCCTGTATTTCTGTTTCCCAGTATCATCCATGAAAAATGTATTTTTTTAAACCATGTATTCTTGGGCTTCCCTGGTGGCGCAGTGGTTGAAAGTCCGCCTGCCGATGCAGGGGACACGGGTTCATGCCCGGGGCCGGGAAGATCCCACATGCCGCGGAGCGGCTGGGCCCGTGGGCTATGGCCGCTGAGCCTGCGCGTCCGGAGCCTGTGCTCCGCAACGGGAGAGGCCGCAACAGTGAGAGGCCCGCCTACCACAAAAACAAACAAACAAACAAACAAAACAATAAAACGTATTCTTTTTATAAGTAGAAGAAAATGTTATTTTTTAAAAAAGAAGAGACTTAGTGAACAGTGGAAACATAGAGAAAGAAACAGTTCCACGATGGATGGAAAGGGGATGACACTGATTCTGGGTGTAAAAGTGTAAGCAGGAGTTTCCCAGGTGGAAACGAGCTTTGGGCTCTGGGCTCTGGGCTGGGATGTCTCAGGCAAAGCGGGCTGAAAGGGGGACCCCAGATTTCTGGTTTGGGCAAGAGGGTCAATCTTTTTAATAAAGATAATAAATGCAGTGGAAGAGCCCCTGAGGTGGGTCACTCACCTGTCTCTAATTTAAGAAGTGCCAACTTGAGGGAATTTTCTACTTTACAAAATCTCTTCTCTCACAACAAGTTCTCCACACTCCTAATTTGGCAGTTCGTATTTGTAACTCTTATGAACCAAGGGAGTCTTGAAAGCCCTTAATTGAAAAATTTTCACTTCTCATTGAATTTTTTTGTAAGAAGCAAATCAATCATATTATGTATAAAACTCTGATGGAAAATCAGGGAGACTGATATGAAAGAGCAGTGTATTTGGAGCCATCATTATTAATAACTTACATTTATGTAACATTTTATGTATACAGAATGCTTTCAAATATACATATTATGCTTGCACCTCTGAGACTTAGTTGTTTTTATCCCCATTTTACAGGTGAAGAAACTGACTCAAGCATTATTTGCCCAAGGTCACAGAGATAATAAATGCCAGAATCAGTACTAAGTTTCTTTAATGCCAAATCCAATATTTATTCCAATAGACCCTCACCATTTCTTCTCTGTATAATGACTGTACGTGCCAGAGGCAGTCGATATATTAAAATATTTTTTAAATGAGCCTTATTCATAGCTTTGCACTATTCCCAGTATCTTACCTCTTGCTTTTTGAACCGCTTGTTATTGTAACATGATTCTGTGAGGAATTTGGGGCTATTCATCATTTGTTCCTGTCCGAGGAAGCAGGTTAGTTTGAGTTACAGACTTTGAGTTTTTTTTCAGTTGTTACAAATTTGACGAATGGTCAGCTTAAAAAGAATGTTACAGTCTGAAGTCCGGGAGGCTGATTTCTCCATCTCTGTGTTTCTTTCTCAAGATTGCCTAGGGGCAGGACAGGAATAAAGATGCAGACTTAGGGGATGGACTTGAGGACACGGGGAGGGGGAAGGGGAAGCTGGGACGAAGTGAGAGTGGCATGGACATATATACACTACCAAATGTAAAATAGATAGCTAGTGGGAAGCAGCCGCATAGCACAGGGAGATCAGCTCGGTGCTTTGTGACCACCTAGAGGGGTGGGATAGGGAGGGTGGGAGGGAGACGCAAGAGGGAGGAGATATGGGGATATATGTATATGTATAGTTGATTCACTTTGTTATACAGCAGAAACTAACACCCCATTGTAAAGCAATTATACTCCAATAAAGATGTTTTTAAAAAGTATTATATTTGAATGTGAGAAATTCTCAAATTCTTCTGATAAAAAAGCAAAACAAACAAACAAAAAAACCTAGTGCCCCGCTGGCAGTCAGTGGTCAGTCCTTACTGCACAAATACTGGGTCAGACTCTGGAGGTGTTGGGACTCTGTTAGGCACTTGGTGAACAATCCCTTGGCCATATGGAGCTTCAGTCTTGTAGGGGAGACTTCAGTCAATCATTACACAAACAAAAGCATCATTACAAACTTTTGATAAATGCAATCTTAGGATAAGAAAGATGGTGTTAAAAAAACCATTTAGGGGCTTCCCTGGTGGCGCAGTGGTTGAGAATCCGCCTGCCGATGCAGGGGACACGGGTTCGTGCCCAGGTCCGGGAGGATCCCACATGCTGCGGAGCGGCTGGGCCCGTGAGCCATGGCCACTGGGCCTGCGCGTCCGGAGCCTGTGCTCCGCAATGGGAGAGGCCACAACAGTGAGAGGCCCACGTACCGCAAAAAAAAAAAAAAAAAAAAAAAAACCATTTAACGAAGACTCTAAGCTAATATGGGATGGAGGCCTTCTCCAAGGAATGACATTTGTGCTGAGGTCTGGAGGTGAGATAGTAATTAACTAAGCAAAGGCTTCTGGCCAAAGATCGGGGACCACAGCTGGAGCACAGGGGACAGCAGGGAAAACGATGCTGTAGGAAGCTGGAAAGATAGGCCAGGGCTAGACCACACAAGGCTAATAGGTTGAGGCATTTTATATGCACCTTGAAATCAGTGGAGTGCCATTGTAATAGCTTTAAACAGGAGGATGATGTGGTCACAGCCAGTTTGTGGACTGTGGACTGAAAGGGAGCCGTTAGGAAGAAGGTAGGTACAGTGATTGACAGGAAGATTACAGTGGTTTGGAAGAGGGCGGTGGCCCTGGAACCATAGAAAGGTGTAAGAGTGGAGACATAATAAAAAGGTAAAATCCACAGAACTGGGTGATGGATTCATTGTGGTGCTAAGGAAGAGGGAAGGGGGCCAGAGCTGTGATTTATAGGAATGGTGGGTTCCATTCACTGCAAGATAATATGGGGAGAAGACCAGGTTTGTAGGGGCGAGAGGCAAGGAGATCATGAGTTCTATTTTTTTTTTTAATTTTATTGAAGTATAGTTGATTTCCAGTGTTGTGTTCATTTCTGCTGTACAGCAAAGTGATTCAGTATATAATTAGATATATACACACACACACACATTCTTTTTCAGTATTCTTTTCCATTATAGTTTATCACAAGGTATTGAATATAGCTCTCTGTGCTATACAGTAGAACCTTGTCATTTATCCATTCTCTATATAATAGTTGGCATCTGCTAATCCCAAACTCCCAATCCTTCTCTCCCCAACCCCCGCCCCGTCCCTTGGCAACCACAAGTCTGTTCCGTGAGTTGTATTTTGAACATGATAGAGATGTATATAGTACCTTTGAGTCATTCAAGTGAAAATGCCAAGTAGGCCAGTGGATATGTAGGTCTACATTTCAGAGGAGTGGTAGAAGCTAATGATGTCAACTTAGGCTTCATTTGTCTTTAGATGGTAATTGAAGCCATGGGTGAGAGAGAAAGTGTGGAGTAAGAAGCAGCCTAGGGCCCAACCTTAAGGAACTCTTCATATTTTATGTCCAGGTAGAAGAGAATGAGCCTGCAAAGGAGACTTAGAAATAGCCAGAGAGATGAGGGGAGAAAGCCAGGAAGTCAAAGACATAGAAACCCAAAGGTGGTATATCAAGAAGGAGGTGAGAGTTGACACGCATCCAGTGGCGGCGCTAGGAGGCTCAATTAGATGAGGACTCTGGAAAATGCCACTGGATATGGAACGCGGAGGGGAATGGTGACCTTAACCAAACAGTACCAGTAGTGTGGTGACAGAGAATACCTGACTAGGGGGAGTAGAGCACAGAGTGGAGTAGATGGTGAGGGAAGAGGCCGGTGAGTCTGCATACCACCATTAGAAAAATCTGGTTGTAAAAAGGGGAGAGAGGGCAGCAGCTCACAGAGATAAAGGGTCAGTGTTCCTTTTTTGTTGTTGTGTTTTAAAATGGAAAATGTAGCACCTTTCAGCATAGAAGGGAAGAAATCTCTTGAGTCGGACAGACTGAACATGGAAGTAAAAGAAGGGCTACTTGAGAGCATTCAGGATAATAATAATATAGAAAAAGTGCCAGGCTCCCCCACAGATCCACCTTGAAATCACTCTTCACTGCTCTGAAGACTGCAGGAAGGTTTGTGCTAAGTTCTTGAGGAGCAGGTATTTTGAAAGAACACGGCTCTGTCATCATCAACCTTAGACAATGTTGTCTGATACTGTAGATATCTGTGTCCTGATTCGTGTGCTTAGCTCACCTTTGCTTATTTTGCCAGGAGCTGATGAGGACGGAGAGAGTCCAGAGCTGACCACATCTCGACCCCTTCCAAAGATTCCGTTCACTAGTGCTGCTCCCAGAGTGGAAACCACAACTCTGAACAAGATACAGAATAAGATCCCCGCTCAGACAAAGGTGTATTTTGTTTTCCATTGCGTTCTCAGGTTCTTGTAAATGTGCCTTTTAAAGAAATTGTACAGACTGTGCCTTTTAAGAGGCGCCCTTTAAAACTGTATAAGGACAGGGCTTCCCTGGTGGCGCAGTGGTTGGGAGTCTGCCTGCCGATGCAGGGGACACGGGTTCGTGCCCCGGTCCGGGAAGATCCCACATGCCGCGGAGCGGCTAGGCCTGTGGGCCATGGCTGCTGAGCCTGCACGTCCGGAGCCTGTGCTCCGCAACGGGAGAGGCCACAGCAGTGAGAGGCGCGTGTACCACAAAAAAAAAAAAAAAAAAAAAACTGTATAAGGACAAATGGTCTTTTCATTGTATCGTAAATGGCTCTTCCTTACTCTTTATGCTTGTTTTGACATTTGTCCACCCACTGCTTTTTTGTTCTTGCTGTTAGGTGGACTTTGTTTTTCCTAGCAGATTTAGGTTCACAGCAAATTGAGTGGGAAGTATGGAGCGTTCCCATAGACTCCCACACACGCTCAGCCTCCTCCCATCAGCATCCTGTGCCAGCGGGGTACACTTCTTACAACTGATGAACCTACACTGACAGGTCATAGTCTCCCAGAGTCCAGAGTTTTACCTTAAGGTTCACTCATGGTGATGTACATCCTGTCAGTTCTGACAAATATATAATGGGCATGTACCCACCATTATTGTAGCCTACAGAATAGTCTCACTGTCCTGCAATGCTGTGTACCCTACATATTCATGTCTCCTGCCCCAGCCCCTAGGAACCACTCATCTTCTTACTGCCTCCATAGTTATGCCTTTCCAAAATGTTGCATAGTTAGAATCATGCAGTATGTAGCCTTTTCAGATGGGCTTCTCTCACTTAGTAACATGCATGTACGGTTCTTCCACGTCTGTTCATGGCTTGATAGCTAATTCTACCTATAGTACTTTTATCACCCAGGCGTAGCTTATAAACAAATCTTTTGTACAGGGTACCCCTTCTTAAGGAACTCATAGCCCAGTTAAGAAGCAAAACCTTTTCAGTTTGTTTGGCTCATGCTAAGAAAATTTGTTTTTATTTCATAAAGAATTTGTTCTGGGCTTCCCTGGTGGCGCAGTGGTTGAGAGTCCGCCTGCCGATGCAGGGGACGTGGGTTCGTGCCCCGGTCCGGGAAGATCCCACATGCCGCGGAGCGGCTGGGCCCGTGAGCCATGGCTGCTGAGCCTGTGTGTCCGGAGCCTGTGCTCCGCAACGGGAGAGGCCACAACAGAGAGAGGCCCGCGTACCGCAAAAAAAAAAAAAAAGAATTTGTTCTGAGTTAAAACCATTGTGAACTTTTACATCTGCTGAAACAGGTTACGGACTAAGGAGGCTCCAGGTACTAGTCTCAATAAGTGTTTTCTCAGATTTTCCAGGCCCACCTTCAGTGGTACGTAGACTTTGACCTCTTCCAATGATAATGATGAATGCGGGTACCTCCCTATATTCATTTTGAGAGCTGACTTACTAAGAAATAAGGTCTTTGGCCTTAGAACAGAGCAAAGCTACTAGTTAATGGAAACTGTGAGACCAATGGTTTTGGCCTTATTAGCATGCTGCTGCAACTAGCTGACTGCCCACTACTAGGTAAGCTATTTAAGTTGGAAAATGCATATTAAAGTCTGAAGAAGGCCTAGGTTTCAAATCCTAGATCTGGTCAAGTTTCTTAGCTTCTCTGAGCGCATTCCTGATGGGTCCTCGAGAAGGTTAAATGTGAGGGCATGCAGCATGGCACCTGAGAGGCAGTAAGCGTTTTGTAAGCCTTCATTGAATTCGGTTAGAGCAGGAGAGACCGAGGCAGTTCACCAGAGACTTTGCAGACGGCCTGGGGGTAGCATGCCGCTTATGAGAACTTGGAAACACAAGGGCCCCCTTTTGGAGCTCACCCGTCTGCTGGTTAGAAATGAGGTGCTGCTGAGCTTTAGCAGCAGACAGGCTGTGGAAGGCTGTGTCACGAAGGTAGGGACAGGCCTTCTCCCGAGTAAGGAGCACCCCTCTGCAGGCCGGAACGCACGCAGGCTTCCTGCCTGTTGATGCCCCTCCCCTTCCCAGAATGCAGTTGTTCTTACCCTCGCCTGCTGTCCTCCCAGCGCATGTGCACAGGGTGGTGAGGGACAGGCTGGATGGGTTTCTGCAGATGTGGAGCAGTCAGGTCAGCCCTCTCCAGACTGGAGTGCTGTGTGTCGGATGGAGAAGGGCTCGTTACCGTTAGCAGTAGACTGACTTCACAGGCCAGGCAATAGGAAAGGAAGGAGAAGCTCTGAGCACTGAGGCAGACACACCTGGCTCCGTGCACGGTAGCTGCTCCAGAAATGGATTCAGTTCAGTGAGTTAAAGGAAGAAGGGAGAAGAGGGGCAATGAAAAATAACAGGTGCAGCTGAGGGTAGGTCAGCCAGTGTGGCTGCTGAAAGATGCATCTGGTTTTGTTTATTTGACCACTTGTCATAACTGAATCCCTTGAAGTCAAGAACCGTTAGGAACCATTAGGACTCACTAGCGTGAGACAAGAAATTCAGTTTTGGCTTTTCATGGTGGAGTTTATCCTAAGCAAAACCTAGTTTGACGTAGAGCTCTCTGGTCAGTTGACAACAATGAATTGAAAATTGGTTTAAGTTTTTAAGAATTGGTTTTAAGGAAGTAATTGTGTCAGATTAAAATAAAGAAGATAGATGTTTGGCAGATGAGCTCAGAAATTAAGGACCCCCAAATCTCTTACTGCATTCCTGGTATCATTTGTGTTCGATGTAGTAATAATAAAAATTCATCCATTTGTGGGAGATTTACTGGGTGCTACTCATTGTGTCAAACACTTTTCAAGGTACTTATCATGATAATACTGATAATGAATAATATTAATACTGGTGATTAAATTTTCTATTTTGTCGTTACATGGCACAGCTAAATTAAACATTGCCTCTAGGATACCATTAGAGTAGACTTTGCTTTTGAATGGGCATCACTGTGGCATTAATGTCACTGTTACAGATATTCCGTCTAGTTTGTTATAAATTTATGTGACAGAATAAAAAGAACACAGTTGTTTGTTCAATCGGGGCATTGCTCATCATCTTATACTTCCATCACATTTCCACGGCATCCAAACAACCAGACATGGATGTGACAGATCTTTAATTGGCTTAATTTAATTACCTCTGCTGCCTTTTCGTACTTTGACTTTGTACATCTATACAGGAGTTAAGGTATTTTAGGTTAGTTCTATACTATTGAAAGAATTCTTATTAGTCAAACTCTTACTTTCATACAATAAAACTTTTAAATTTAAAGAGTGAATGTTCCATCCAGAGCACCCGGAAGTTTGTACACTGGTGGACCATTCCTATGAGTACGTGGTGGCCCCAGTTCTGTGGAGACCTCCTGTTCCCACACCTACAGACCCCCTGAAATGCAAGCTCCTTCCTGGCTGCTGGATCAGAAGCTGAGTCCGAGGCGATGTCAGCTCTCTCAAATGATTTCAGGGACTGAAAAAACCTGAGGGGACTCATGTGATCCGTCACAATCATGGGTCAAAGGTGATACGGATGAGTTAAATTCAGTCTCTGATATCACAATAGCTACTTATTCTCACCTCATTCGCCACCAGAACTTGCTTTCCTCTTTCCCTAGTCACAAACCTGAGTATTAACCTATTTTTCTCTTCCCTTTCCTAACCCTTCCCTGACTGCTAACGCATAGTGAAAAGGCTCCTAGATTAGAACCCAGATAATTCATTCTGTCATCTGTCAAGTTGTCTGTCCTTCTACCAGGTATCCAAATAGTGATGGGCTTTCTATGAGAAGAGTATACTTTAGACTTGCAGAATACTCAGGAACCTGAGAGTGTCATTCATTGGACAGATATAGAAAATGAAGTCCAGAAAAGTGGTATGACTTGATCAGGACCACATAGGAGCTACTTGCAGAACCCAGGCCCCATGAAGTTCTTTGTATTCCAGGGTTTGGTGAAGGTATTGTAAGAGTGAATAAATAGAGGGGAGCATTATAGATGAAGCCTGGGGGCTGCTCCCCACAGAGTGGTAGCAGGCAGAGCCCTGGGAGAACACTTGGAGAGAATGCCAACAAGGAAGCTGTCATCACAGTGCCCTGTGTAGCAAAAAGATGATAAGGAGTGAGGAGAATTGGGGCGGTGCTCTTGGGTTGGAGGAGCCAGCGGGGGATGGTGGCCTAAAGTCAGAAGGGTGGCGAGAAAGAGATCTTAGGAAATGTCGAATAAAACAACCTAACCATGTCATTAGGATCATTATGAACTCACTAACTATCCGTTTTGCCTATACACGAGACGGCTGTTCTATAAAACCATGAACAACGTGGGTCCACCATAGGACTCACCCACTGGTATGCACATCACACAAAGCGATTATTGCAATTCTTTCCTAAACTCAGTGTTTGAAAAGAACGAACTTGGGAATGTGCTTATCTACTATTTCTTCTTTCCAGCACATTAAAAGAAAATCTTCATAATCTTTTTTTTTTTTTTTTTTTCCCCCAGTCACCTGAAGAAATTGATAAGGAAAAAGTTCACCTCTCTGACTCAGACAGGAAAATGGACCCAGCTGAAGAGGCTACAAATGTGTATACTGAGAAGCACTCAGACAATCTGTTTAAACGAACAGAAGTCCTGGCAGGTGAGTGGCCCAGTGATCAGGTGGCAGGTCCTTAAATAGGCCTGTGTTTGCCTAAGTGATATTCAGAGGTATTGGCAAAGCTTGCTGGATGTTACTTTAGTACTGAAAACCGCATTGAGCACCTGTCTCATTCCAGAGTGAGAGGCAAGAGGTAGGCAAATGTTGTCTTTATTTTCTGTCAGTTCCCTCAGCCTACCCCTTGGGCAGCCTTTGGGGCTGTGTGGGGAGAGGCAAGAAGAAGAAAGTTAAGGCCTGAGTTGGTCCAGAACAATGGGGCGTCGGGGGTGGCAGAATATGAAAAATCTATCAGTCTTGATCCAAGTCATTCATCCTGATTTCAAAACAAATTTAAGAGAAGGAAGGGGAGGCCCATTGATATTAGTGCCCATGGTATTAAAGGATGTTGTCTCTAATCGTAACTTACTGATGAAAGTATTAACATTTGATTTTAAAGGGGAAGAGTTGCAAGATTTTAGAGCACTTAATCCTTTTTAAAATTTTTTTTTATTAAAGTATATTTGATTTACAATGTTGTGTTAGTTTCTGATGTACAGCAAAGCGATTCAGTTATACATATATATAATAGTTTGCACCTGCTAATCCCAAACTCCCAGTCCATCCATCCCCCACTCCCCACCCCCCTTGGCAACCACAAATCTGTTCTCTATGTCTGTACAACACTTGATACCTGAAAGAGGATAGTCCCAAATCCAAGACTAGAAAGGAAATTTGCATGCTTTTTTCATATTTATTTTCCTTTCCAGAATTTAAGTCGATTATATCATGTTTTGTGTTTTCATTGAAAAAAGCAATCAGAAGATTAGACTTACAAAATGTGAATACCGAAAAGACTCAAGAGTTTTAAAGTATGGAATTAGTTGAGGTCACAGCCAGATTTTTTTCTTATTGAGGCTTTTGGGGGATATTATTCATATTAATCAAAGAAAGTATTATACCTCCTGAGGAATGTCAGATTTGCATAATTACCTGGTTGCTTCATTGAATCCAGTTTTGGGGTTTTTAAATTAAGCTTTTTATGAAAGTGTAGATAGATTGGGCTTGACAAAGCTAATTTCTGCCACCCTTGAATCTCTTCTAAGAGTAATCTTCCTTCTGGTGTGTTGCAGCTGTCATCGCTGGCGGAGTTATCGGCTTTCTCTTTGCAATTTTCCTTATCCTGCTGTTGGTGTATCGCATGAGAAAGAAGGATGAAGGAAGTTATGACCTTGGAGAACGCAAACCATCCAGTGCTGCTTATCAGAAGGCACCTACTAAGGAGTTTTATGCGTGAAAACTCCCATTTAGTGTCTCTATTTATGAGATCACTGAACTTTTAAAAATAAAGCTTTTGCATAGAATAATGAAGATCTTTGTTTTTTTTTTGTTTTTTTTCATTAAAGAGCCATTCTGGCACTTTAATGATAAAATCCCATTGTATTTAAAACTTTTCATGTATTTCTTTAGAACAACATAAAAATTCAAATTTAACATCTGCAGTGTTCTGTGAATAGCAGTGGCAAAATATTATGTTATAAAAACCCTCAATGTTCATGGAATCGGTTTAAACTTTTATGTGCAAACATGAAAAGATTGTTTTTATCCTACGGTTTGAAGATGAAAGCTGTTTCATTTGAGTCTGCATGTCTCAGATTGACCTTACCAAGTTCGTCTTACTTTGTTAATTTATCTGTCGTTCCCCTCTGCTTTGCTCGCCCCTCTTGTCCCCTTGAAAACAAAACAAAACTCTATGCCTTTTGTAGCTGTTACGGTGCAGTTTGTCTTTGGATATTTCAGATAATGGTAATTTAGTGTATATGTGATTTCAAATATATAAACTTTAACCTCCACTTTGTATAAATTTTTAAGTGTCAGACTATCCGTTTTACACTTGCTTTGTTTTTTCGTTACCTGTAGCTTCAGGCAGATTTGCAACAGCAAATTAATGTGTAAAATTGGATTATCACCACAAAACTGTTTAGTCATGTCTATCTAATCAGATCTTCTTTTGGGAGGATTTGAGTTACTGACAAGCCTCAGCAAACCCAAAGATGATAACAGTATTTTGAGAAGTTGCTGCAGATTCCTTTGGCCACTGTATTTGTTAATTTCTTGCAATTTGAAGGTACGAGTAGGGACTTAAGGAAAAAATCAGTTTTTGTTCTTAAAAATGCATTTAAGTTGTAAACATCTTTTTAAAGCCTTTGAAGTGCCTATGATTCTATGTAACTTCGCAGACTGGTGTTAATGAGTATATATAACAGTTTAAAAAAGTTGGTATTTTATAAGAACAGACGATTCTAATGGTAACTTTTGTAGTCTTACGAATAGACGTAAATTGTAATTTGGGAACATAAAAACTACTGAATAAATCATGTGGCCTAATATTGAAAATGTCACTGTTATAAATTTTGTACATTTTCGATCAAATGTACACCTCCCCTTTGCTAACGACCGTCTGCTGTCAAGGATGACGTGGGTTTGATTTCTGAGTGTTCCACAGTGTCTGTAAATCAAAAACCAAAGAGCTCATTGATGAGGCTGTTTATTACCAGGTTCACTTCTGAATTGGCCAGAGGAAATCTGAATGTATCATCCTGTGTATGTCTGAATGTAGATATCGAAAGGCCGCCAGAGAGGGAATTGTGACTTTTGCAAACGTTATGGAGATAGCTGATGGCAATATTGAGACGAATGCCTGCTCTTGCAAGTAACTTTTAGGACCATAAATTCCCAAGGACTAAAGGGGGCTTTCCTGACATCGGTGTCTGGTTTAGTCCTGTAGATTGTTTTACCTTCGAAACTGCTCCAAATCTCTCCTGAAGCTTAACCGAAGAGGTAATAGATGGAATACCATAGTTCACACTGTAGGTAAGAAGAGTCAGGCAGGGAGGCTCTGTGCATTAAAAGGAGGGCCTCACTGCTTAGGAATGCAATTGCCAGAAAGCAGCGATGCCTGAGGAAGAGCTGGAAATAGGAGAGTACCCTGTCTGGGGACTGCCTTCTAACTGAACATTTACTTTTTCTATTTTACCACCAATTTTGTTTTAAACTGTGAGCGGCCAAAGTAGGAAGACAGCAAAAACAGCAACCTTTCCAACATGTAATTTACTTTTAATGAAGTATGAATCCTTCATTTAGAGAACATTCCCCAGAATTGCCACAGAACTCATTTAAAAAAATTTTTTTTTTAATGCAGCACTCAGAACAGTGTTTACGTCAATCCTTAATGGCCTTAATTCTCAAATTCCTGTCCAGTCACTTGCACAATCAGTCCACTTTGAAGTGATTAAAAGGAAGTGATAGCACCTTCTTAAAGCTGCACAATGTCCCTCGGTTACAGAGGTTAAGAATGTAGTGGGTATACCTCTACCTGTGCAAAGCATAGCGAAATTCAGTTCGTAGAATAACAACTGCTTGGAGTATCCATGCCAGGAAAAGGAGATTTCTGGCAAATATTTTGTCACTGCTGTAAAGCAAAATATTTGTTAAAGTGCCAAAATAAAGTCTGTCGTGCTGAAAGTAAAATATCATTGTATAGAGTGACATCCAGTTTTCTTCAACTGTACATTTTCTGCTTAGTTATTTTACTTTTAAGATGCAGTAAATAGTACTATAAGAAGTGTTAGTATTGATTACCAAGTTCAGGAAAATTTTGGTAAAAATATAAATATTAAAGCCAATGTGAAAATTTCCTGTTTACTTAACAACATCTAAATGATTTCCTGCATGTGAATATGGCTTTGTTTGAGAGACTTGCAATATTCAAACTGTCCCATTTTCAGCATGTGGGGGAAATGGTATGAGCTCATTTGTTAAAAAAAAGTTTCACCTGCAAGTGCCTAGTACCTGAACTTCAGGATTAGGACCTGGTTAATAACATTGATTTGGACAAGATTGCAGAAATTGCCATCTATTAACATTAAAAGTTGATAGTTTCAGATCAAATGTTTAGTGAATTGATATTTGCTCTTTTTTTTTGGCAAGTTAGACAAAATGCAATTGCTTACTGAGGATACAGCCTGTTTGTCTAGGGTCTAAGAGACTAAGCTAAATAAGTAGAACATAATTAATTCCTGGCTGCCCTAAAGAACCAAAGGGTGCTACTTCCTGAAAGAACAGATGCAGTAATAACTTTGTAGATTTTAAAAGTTTATTTCTTCAATATCTCAGACATTTTGAAACCTTAAGGAAAAATTTTAAGTGAGGAGCAAAAATATAAAACCTACAAATATTGCAGGGTCAATTTTGTAATTAGGATCTTCTTTACAGCTCTATTATAATTATATAATGGAATGCTAGAAAAAAATGTTTTTTTTTTTTTTTTTTTTTGTGGTACGCGGGCCTCTCACTGCCGTGGCCTCTCCCATTGCGGAGCGCAGGCTCCAGACGCGCAGGCTCAGCGGCTATGGCTCACGGACCCAGCCGCTCTGCGGCATGTGGGATCTTCCCGGACCGGGGCACGAACCCGTGTCCCCTGCATCGGCAGGCGGACTCTCAACCACTGCGCCACCAGGGAAGCCCCGAAAAAAATGTTTTAAAATATATTTGGTTTAAAAAGGCAATGACGTTAAACAAAACAATCTCTAACTTGAGTTTTTATGTTCTAAGCCTCTGGCAGACAACAGTGAGACCCTAAGAGGTTTCCAAATAAAGGGAATCAAGCCAGCTGATAAATGGAGTTGTCTGAATTAAGTAATCACTAAGGTTTTTTTCCATGCCAGTGTTTTATGACCAGAGTGAAATTGGAGGTTTGGTCATTTCTGGGGAATTAGATTTAGCTGGCATAGAAAACTGTAAAAAAAGATAGAACAACTGTCTGCCAAGTAACGTTGGTAAAATAGTATCAAAATGAATTTTGTTCCACTCTGTCTCCTAACTCTGGGTGGCTTCACTCTCATGATTTATAGTTCCAAGCTTTCATTCCTTTTTGTTTATCTGCTGCATGTGGTCTTTAGCAGAGCTTTTTCTGACTAAGGAATCATGGTGACTTTGGGAAACTTGGTTTCCTGTGAATTGGGAAGGGTGTAACCCAAGCAACTGTCCTAACCGGTAAATAGAGTGAAGCTTTAGGCCTCGATGCTTCAGATGTGCTGAGTGCAAGAGCCATTCATTCCAGTTGCCTTGGCAAACTAACACATAAGGCACAAATGCTAGGTGCAATGCACTGGAGCTTTAATCAACAGATACTTGCCTAGTGACTTGTACTGGGCTCTCTTCTAGAAGCTAGGTAAACAGAGATCCCGCTCTCGTGGGGTTTGGGGAGGGGTGCAGAGGGGAAACAAAATTAATGAATAAAACCAGCAAGTAGAAATGATCACTCGGTGGTATTTCCACGATGGCCCTGAAGCAGGCTGATGAAAGGGACTGAGGGACTCTTTCAGCCCAGATGGGCTAGGTATGCTGCAGTCACCATCTCAAAGCCTCAGCAACTTAAAACAGGGAAGATCGATTTCTTGCTCATGCCACGTATCCGTAGGTTGGCAGAGAATTCTGCCCTGAACAATCATCATCCTAAGTCTGGGTCTCAGGCCAGTGGAGGAGCCATTATCTGGTACGCTGCCAGTCTCTGTGGCCGAAGAAAAATCGTGGTGAAACACAGCAGTGGCTCGTAGGCTTCCACCCAGTGGTGACGTATATCACTTCCGCCCACATTTCATTGGCCAAAGCAAGTCACGTGGCTAAAACTAACTGCCCAGGCGCAGAGAAGTGCAATCCTACTTTGTGCCCCTATGGAGACAGATGGGACGTCTGTGAACAGCTGTGATTACTACCGCCTGGTCGGGAAAGTTCTCTGAGAGGCTAGCGACTGAATGATGTGGAGCCGGCTGTGCTGACATCAAGACAAGCGTTCCAGGCTGTGGACAGCCTTAAGGAGGGAAGGGGCTTGGCATGTTGCAGGCCCAGGGAGAAGGTGAGTGGCTGCCAAGCAGGTGAATAGGTGTGGAAGAGCTGAGGTAAGAGGGCTGAGAAGTGTAACTGCCTCCTAGTTAGTCTTCCTTCCGCTTTTTGGCCCTCACATTTTATTTCCCACAAAGAAGCTAAGCTGATCTCAATTTTTTTTTTTTTTTTTTTTTTTTTTTCTGTACGCGGGCCTCTCACTGTTGTGGCCTCTCCCGTTGCGGAGCACAGGCTCCGGACGCGCAGGCTCAGCGGCCATGGCTCACGGGCCCAGCCGCTCCGCGGCATGTGGGATCTTCCCGGACAGGGGCACGAACCCGTGTCCCCTGCATCGGCAGGCGGATTCTCAACCACTGCGCCACCAGGGAAGCCCCTAAGCTGATCTCTTTATGGTATAAATTATTTATGTCACTCCCTTCAGTGGCTCCTAAAGCACTTAGAATAAAGTCCCGACTCCTTACACTTGCCCCCCGGACCTTCAGGAACTGACCCCTGGGCAATGCGTTGTAAGGAGACGGGGTGGGGAGCGGAGTACCATGGCCATTTAGGATGTCATTATTGTTCCCTGTCAGAGAGATGATGGTGGCTTGGCCGGAGGTGGTAATCGTGAAGGCACAGCAGGCTGGAGAGGTACTCTTTGGGAGACGGAATCAGTGGGTTGGAAGGTTGGAAGGAATAGGGAGTAAGGAAAGAAAGGAATCCAAGATCACCCATATTTCTGGCAGAGCTGCGTGATCCACATTCTGCAAAGGAGAATATCGGAGGGGGTTGGCTGGTAAAACAAGTTCCTTTTGAACCTTGTTAAGTTAGAACTATTAGACACCCAAGTGGAGGTGTCAGGGGAACAACTGAACGTAAGAAGCTGCAGCTCAGAGAAGAGGTCTGAGCTGGAGATGTTAATCTGGGAACAGTGTCCATCATTGCCTGTTGGCACTCTGATTCATGTCCCTCTCTTCCCTGCTCTGTTCTGTATTGAAGTTCGGGTGGGGGTGACCCATGCAAACTACATTTCCCAAGCTTCCCTGCCAACTGGCTCCTGGGAAGATCTGGCCAATGGAAGGTACTGGCAGAACAGTAAAGGTCAGGAGGAATGGAAAAGCCCGCATTCTTTCCCCTCGCCCTGCTTTGGGCAGCATCCGTAGCATTAATGAGTCTCCTCTATGGTTTGAGATCCCACTGGTCTGACTCTCCTCCAAGTTCCCTGCTCACACTGTCCCTAAACTCTCATAAACACCACTGTGGCCCTTTCGTCTCTCCAGCCTCAGGGAGGGTCACAGTTTCCTGCTGTTGCTCTTCTCTGGTTTATCTCACCCTCCCGGGTTTTTACCCACACAGCTTTTCCAACATCTTTGTAACTAACTCCCTGGATAAATTCCTTCCATTGTGTTACCCAGCATGGGTTCTCTTTTCCTTCCTGGACCCCGACTGATGACGCAGGAGTGAACAGCATGTAGATGGTGTTAAAAGCCATGGGACTAAATGAGATCATCTGGAGAGGTGCACAGATAGAGAAGGACCGTGGCCCTGGGTCGGCCTGCTCGCACAGTCTTTCTTTGTAGATGAACCACTACCAGATTCACTCTTTAGCACTGGTCACAGGACTGGATTTTCGTTTTGGCAGATCTTTAGCAGAGAACACAGTGTTTAATGGCCAGGGGGGAAAAAAAATCCCGGTGAGGCTTGATAGAGAGATCATTTTCAGGCACATTAATAAGCATGTTCAAGTATCCACTTCTACCAGGTCATTAACAACATACACTATGAACTGTTTTTAAAACTGAGGGAAGTAATTGGGAGGAAGAGTAAGAACTATTTGAATATTCAGGAAATATCTCTATCATCTGTGTTTCCAATAGGAAAATAGCAGCAAATAAAACAGCAATTCTCCTACTTGTAGCCTTGTCCTGGGATCATTGAAAGCAGGATTTTGCCTCTTTAATTACATTCTGCTTAGGTAAATACCAGAGTAAGCTGGCATGTCCTCTGCCCAGACCAATTTCAAGGAAAAACAGTAAAGTTGGTACAAAATGTAGATGGATTTGGCTCCATGTCAGACCCAGAACTTGGGGATTATGAAAAGTTTCCTTTTCTGATAACCTCGTATCTCAGTCCTTTCCTTTTATTTTTTAGTATCTGTTTCTCCTCCTTTTTTCTCATTTAGTTCACTTTTTCATGTGTAAAATAAAGATGATAACATACACCGTATGCCTTGTGGGAATTCAGTGAGGCACATTCAATGAGGTGATGTACCTAGAACAATATCTGGCATCTGGTAGGACCTCAATACAGGATCATTTATTCATTCTTTCACCAGCTGCTTCCTGGGCACTCACTAAGTACCAGGTACACAGTTCCAGCTCTGAGAATACAGGAGTCAACTAAACAACATCCTGGCTCCCAAGTAACTTATATTCTAGTGGGAAGAGACAGACCATGAATATGTAATGTATCAACAAGAAAGTGACATTTGAGCAGGGTGGGGGGAAGGTGAGGAGGGATTGAGCCATGATAGGTGGGGTAGGAGGCCTGGGGAATGGGCAACATTCCAGGCCAAAGGAACAGTAAATGCCAAGACCTTGAGTATAGCCAAGGAGCAGGTAAGCTAGAGACTAGAGCGATGGGCGGTCAGTGAAAGATCCACAGGCCAGATGGTATATGGATGGCCTTGTAGCTTTGTAGTGGCCTTGGAGAGTTGTAGGATTTTGAGCCAAGGAGTGACATTAACTCACCTATGCTTACAATTTGCTCTCAAACCTTAGCACCATCAGAATCACCAGGAGCACTTGTTAAAACACAGATTTCTGGACCCTACCTCCAGAGTTTCTGATTCTATAGGGGAAGAGAACCCAAGAATTTGCATTTTCAACAACTTTCCCAGCAAGGACCCCACTTTGAGAACCACTGCTTCAAAAAGATTGCTTTGATTATTGTGTTGAGAATAGATTGGTGGTGGGTGATGGATGTAGGCAAAAACACAAGCAGGAAGACCTGTGAGGCTGTGGCAGTCCTCCCGGAGAGATATAACCACAGTGGATGGCAGTGGTGAGAAGTGATGTATTCTGGAGAGCCAAGGTGGCTGCAAAGTCTGGAAACCCAAGTGAATACATACTAAATGGTTTATTGACATTCTATTATAACACCTGATCACATTATATGATTCATGCTCCCAGACTTTATGGCCACCCCATGTTTTGAAGGTGTAGTCAACAGAAATTGCTAACAAAGCCTGGGTGATGCTCTTCTCCCAGATGGCCGCAAGCTCCTGGACTCTTCCCTTCTTAGGATATCAGGAACCACGGTCATGATCCATTCCCCAATCAACCCCACTCCTTTCTTTTCACTCCTATAACCTTCAACACATACCTTGTTCCAGCCTTGTGTTACATACCTGCTTTTTCCTTCAGCTCTCTGTGTTGGGGGCCTAGATCAGCTTTGATTCATTTTGCCACTTCGACCCACCTTGAGCACCTAGCCCAGTTCCTAGCATTGGATGATGGATGAATGCCCATATCATCAGCTCTCTTACTAGCTCTTACTCAATTCCTCCCTGAAATTTAGTAAGGCCCCATATGTCTGGGACATTCAGCCAAACCAAACCAAACCAAATAATCTATATCACATCAAAAATCTAAACAGAATCCAAGCAACTAGGTCTTCACAGACATTTGTTAAGACCCTGGGCTTGAACGTCACCCACTTAAAACACAGAATGTGCTCTTGATGAGTTAATGGTTTTCTTGCAGATATATTTTATCATCTTGTAGATAAATATTTAGCATTTATACAGGGAGCTGATTAGTGTTTTCTTGCTTTGTTCTCTCAATATTTCTGTTATTGTGCCATATAATCACCAAGCTGGATCTATGCTGTCCTGAGATCAAAAACTACCCTTTTTATGACCCCCTCTCCCATTTATGTGAAGGAGGCTGGGCTGTAAACACGATATGAAAAAAAATTCTTATATGCCATCTTGATTGCTAACATCTGTTCAAATTTCCATTCATAAATTTAAAATTCAGGCTTCTACAGCCATCTGTTTTCTTGCAACAATGCGAAAAGAAGAAAAGCCCAAGGCAGATATGCAGGTGGGGGAGAAGGTTCTGCCTGGCTTGGCCAAGTTTTCTGAGTCTTACTTTGCTTTCTTTTACCTCCCCAGCAGAGGAAGGCATGACTTTCCTTCCTTCAGGGAGGGATTTCAGTCCCTGTGTCAGTCTTCTGCTGTACTGGGAGAAGGCATAAGGAAATGGCCAGCATCTTCTTTTTCTCCCCACTCCTCTTTTTAGTTCATTTAATCATGTTAACCCTATCTTCTGGACAATTTGTAAAAAAAACTGTATTTTTTATTTATTTATTTATTTATTTATTTATTTATTTATTTATTATTTTTGGCCATGTGGCTTGTAGGATTTTAGTTCCCTGACTAGGGATCAACTGAACCTGTGCCCTCGGCAGTGAAAGCACGGAGTCCCAACCACTGAACTGCCAGGGAATTCCTTAAAAAGTTTTTTTGTTCATTTTATGATTGCCTTCTAGTGCACTCTCTGTCTCTCCTTGTCTCTTTGTCTGTCTATCTGTCTGTCTGTCTCTCTCTCTCTCTCTCTCACACACACACACACACACACACACACATACTAGGAGTGGAGTGTCCATTTTATGAACAAGAAAGAAATCATCCTACTGACTTGCTTAATCAGGTCTGCCTGGAAATATTGACAGAAGCTGGAGAACTGGAACCCACTGCTTGCCCGGATCATCGGTGATTTTGTAGCTCGCTGGGCCACTGGGCCTCTCATTGGGAATTTTTCTGAGGATGACTTTGGCATGGTGAATGGATATGATTTGGCAGCTGCAGGACCCAGATGCCACGGCCCTTTTTTTATTTTGTTCTTGGCACTGTCATCTGTGTCTAAGGGACTGGGCTGCTTCTAAAGCTGCTTGGCTTTATTCCAACGGTGCTGTTGCAGCAACTGTGAAATGCCTTCGAAAGCTGACATGACATTTTGGGGGCCTGCTGGGCTACAGTTCTCTGTCAAATGCAACCTAGCCTGGGACTCACTTTTAGCTTTATATAATTAACTTTTTCTAGTTTTATCTTGAGAAATAAGTCCTCGGCAAACCACAGGCAAAGTCTATTTCACATTCTAATGTTCCTCTCTGAAAACCTCAGCAGAAAGAGCAAGGATCCACCCATCCCAAACCCTAGTTTAACAGCCCTGTATGTAAGCTGGTGGTTTGTGGGATCATCTTGCTGGATTCTAGGTACTCATTTTCATTCTACTCTGACATTGCTTTTATATATAACTCATGACTGATCTCACTGTATGACCTGGAATGAATCATTTAACCATTCTGACAACTTCTTGAAATGCCATGAGAGTAGACAAAGACTTGCCTCCCTTGGGCTTGCTGGTGTGCGGATCACTGGAGTGATGTTTGTGAGTCTGAGGAAGGGCTAGGCCGGCGTGGTTGACACACACATTTTCAACTTGCAAGTTACCCATAATTCTGAACAGCTGTTGTCACCCCATCAGAGGAGTGTCAGCCAGTAGTTTCACCAGGCCCCGCACATGTCAACGGAAGCCTCGAGCAGTTTCTGCTCTCAGAATCCCTGCCCTCTCCCTTTCTTCCACTCCCTGGATTCCTCTGGGCTCTAGACTGAGACATATCCAGAGACAGGGTCGCAAGCCTTACCTTACAGCTTAGTGTCAGGGTGTAAAAGGGTCTGGAGCAGAGATGGCAAAGGCCTGGCTTTGGGGCCTCTCTTCCTGCTTCTCCATTCATGGAAGACATCATTAATTGATACTGGTATCCTTTCCTGCTAAGGCCAATCTCAGAATTCTTCTCCAGACAGTGGTCTGGGTTCTGTGCAGCCACAGTCATTGATTGGAATTGAGTTGGGAGATAAAACCTATTCACTCTCCTTTGCCCGGAAGGACACTGGTCTTGAGGCCATAGTTGTTCTGAATCAGCCAAGTTGTTAAAAAAAGTTTGGTCTATTTAAATAGGTTGGCCCAGGAACCAAACCTAATTTGCAGTATTGTTTTGGTGGGAAATGCATTCAACTTGAAATACTAGCTTACAAGTGAGCTTTTGGATAGCAACTGGTGCATAAATGTACCAGCAACTCCTGTACTTTGGTTATGTGGTGGTAAGAGCAGCTACAAGGGTTGAGGTTAAGAGCATGGACTGCATAGCTCTAATCCTGTCCCTGCCTCTTACTGGCTGTGTGACTTTACACAACTGAACCTCTCTGTGGCTCAATTCCTTCAACTATAAAATAGGGAAGGTAATAGGATTACCCTCCTCACAGGATTATTATGAGGATTAAAAATGTATTATTTGTAAAGCCCATAGAATAGTGCCTAGCATACAGAAGGTACAATATAAGAGTTCATGAATTAAAATAAACGCCATGTTCCGACCTGAACTGGGAGGCTATATCTGTTTCCTTTTATTCTCTCTATGAAACAAAAACATGAGATGATCACAAATTTTGTAGTTGTATAAATGAGGTGGTATTGGTATCTAGTAATAATTTGTTTAACACTTTACAAATGTATTAACTCATTTAGTACTCCCAATAACCTTCTGCGGCAAGGCATTAGTTCCAATTTTACAGGTGAGATAACTGAAACGTTTCTATCTGGTAGTAAAATGGACTGGTACAGCCAGACACACCCTTAGGCACCCCTCAGACACATGGAGCCAAGGTGATGACCCTATGCCAGAGACAAGGAGATACTTCAGGCACTTTGTCCAAACGTTTTCTGTAACATTAACATGTCCCAGAGGATAAAAATGTGGGTTATTCAAAGTTGTATACACTAACCCCACTGATGCTTTCCCCCTAATTCTATTATTTAAATTTCACTTAAAAATTATGTTTTACTACTACAGGAAAAGGGCATAGACATTGTTGTACATTAGAAAATAAAGACGAGCAAAAATAAGAGAATAAAAACGTATTCCCTCCACTCAATGAGTACTAGTACTCTATTTATCCTTCTAGAACTTTACTTGTATTTCTCTTTTTTCCACAAAATCAGATCCCATGATGCTTACCACTGTTCTATTACCTGTTTTTTTTTTTTTTCTTTTCTGGTCAATGATGTCCATTTTTCCATTTCAACACATTTCATCTCATCTAATAATAAACCATATTTACATTACCCAGTTGTTTCCAAAATGTGCTTTGTTGCTGTTTATCCAAATTTGAATCTCATCCAAGACCGTGTTTGCATCTGCTCGTCATGTCCCATAAGCCTCTTTTATTCTATCCCTGTTTTCATGACACAAATTCTTTGAAGAGACTGGGCCAGTTGTTCTGCATCCTTGACTTTTTTTTTTTTTTTAATTTGGAAACAATCGTAAATTGACAGAAAAGTTACAGTGCAAATAATTTGTATTTTTTTTCTGAAGTATGTGAGAGTGAGTTGCTGACATGATGCCCCATCACATCCTGACATGTATGTGTATATTTCCTACAAAAAAGACATTCTCCTACATAACCACAATACCCCCATCGAATCAGGAAATTAACATTGATCCATCACTACCATCTAATCTTCAGACCCCCTTCAAGTTTCTTTAATTACCCCCGTAAAGCCTTTCAGATGAAGGATTCAGTCTGGAATAACGTGTGGAGTTTTGGTGTCGCATCTCTTTAGTCTCCTTTGATATGGAACATTTTTCAATCTTTCCTTGACTTTCATGACCTTGACATTGGTGGAGATTGGAGGCTAGTTATTTTGTATAATGTCCCTCCATTTAGATTTGTCTGATGTGTCTTCATGATTAGATTCAGGCTATTCATCTTTGGCAGAAATATCACAGAACTGATGTTGCATTCTTCTCACTACATCCCATCAGGTGTCCTGAGATTTAGATTTGTCCCATTACTGATGCTGTTAACAATAACCATGATTGTAGAATCTGCCACCCAGGCATCTTTCTCTTTGTAATTAGTCAGTATCTAATGGGGAGGCACTTTTAGACTAGGGAAATATCTCATTATCCTATTACTTTTTTCTTTTTAAAAAATAAATTTATTTATTTGTTTATCTTTGGCTGTGTTGGGTCTTCGTTGCTGCGTGCGGGCTTCCTCTAGTTGCAGAGAGCAGGGGCTACTCTTCCTTGTGGTGCATGAGCTTGTCATTGCGGGTGCTTCTCCTGTTGCAGAGCACGGGATCTAGGCATGCAGGCTTCAGTAGTTGTGGCTCGCGGGCTCTAGAGCGCAGGCTCAGTAGTTGTGGCACGTGGGCTTAGTTGCTCCGCAGCATGTGGGATCTTCCCGGACCAGGGCTCAAACCCGTGTCCCCTGAATTGGCAGGTGGATTCTTAACCACTGAGCCACCAGGGAAGCCCCTGTTTCTTATCATACCTTCAATTTGTTATTTATTTATGTCAGTATAGGTTCATGAATTCCTCTTTTATTTAATGGGTCATAATCTATAACTATCTTTATTTTCATGCTTATTATTGTTCCATATTCACCTAGTGAGCGTCCCTTCAAGCTGGCTTCTGTGTCTTTTTGGTGTGACATGTCTCTCAATTCTTTGATCACTTTTTAACTTTCTGGTACAAAAATAGGTTTCAGGGTTATCTTGTACTTTTCCTAGCCCAGCTCTGGCATCAGCCCTTTATCCAAGGGTCCCTGGTGTCTTTTAGTGGAGAATAGTGTTTAGAAACCAAAATCCAGGCACTTAGGATGGTCACTGATATTGGAGTATCACTACTCCCAGATGCTCTTAGTGCACAGAGCTAGGGAATGTGTATTTGTGCATGTACACATTTACATTTTTTATCTATCATCTATCTATCTATCTATCTATCTATCTATCTATCTATCTATCTATCTATCTATCTATCATCATCTATCAACTATCTATCTATCATCTATCTATCTGTTTATCCTCTATATATCTGTCTTGAAAACTATGTGTTCACACCATCATCTCCAACTCTAATCCAGCACCACAGGGTTCATTCTAGTCTTCCCTTTTCCATATTTATAATGTCCTTCTCCAACCATGAGACATCTAGCTTTCCTTGTCCTTAATACATTTTCTTATTTAATCAACCCACCTCTATGTAACCAGTCTCTCATCTGTTCTCCTTATACCACTTGGGCTCCATGTGGATGTTCTTTTCACCCAGCTCAAGCTCTGCCACTTCACACCACCTCGCCCTTCTCGCTGGGCATCCTCCTCACCCCACTGGAGCTCCAACCCCATCCCAGCCTCCCCTCCACCCCCCGCAACGTGGACATCTTCCATACCTTGCTCAGGCTTTAATGTCTTACGCTGGGTTGCACCTCTGTGGGGAAGAGACATCCTTCTCACCTTGTTCTGGCCATGACACCCCACACTGGGTCACCCTCCTACATGGAGTCTTGCCTCACCCCACTCAGTCTTCAACTCCTTACACGGGCAGCTCATCTACATAAATGCCCTCTTCACCCTTCCCGGGCCAGGCTACACTGTGCTAGGCTTAGCCCTTGTGTGGGTACCCTCCTCCTTCCACCCAGACACTAGCACCGTCCTCTGGGCCACCACAGCTTACCATCCCCCTAGGCCCTAAACACACACACATACACACTTTACTTGCTCAGCTCTATCTGACGGCTTTTGCACAAATTGTTCGGGAAGGAGAGAGGAAGGGAAAGAAGAGAAGGAAGAGGGTCCACAATTGACTCTGGAGGAAGAGAATACCGTACTATCATCCTCTCCCACCAATGATCAAGACCCCGGATCCACACCTTTATTACTGGCTGGATAAGAAAGTGTTTAGCAGTAATTCCACAAATACCATGGGTTTCTTTCCTGTGGGTATTTTTTGAGAGAGAGAGAGAGCCAGGGAAAGATATCTGTTGTTTCCCAATGAATTTGGTGAAGAGAGATGCCAGTTTGCTAATAATTAGTAGGGAACTGATTAGTTTGCAAGGGAACCCATAACAAGGTACCACAGACTGAGTGGTTTAAAAAACAGACATTATTTTCTCACTGTTCTGGAGACTAGGAGTTCAAGATCAAGGTGTCCGCAGGGCTGGTTTCTTCGGAGGCCTCTTTCTTTGGCTTAGAGATGGCCGTCTTCTCCCCATGTCTTCACTTTGTCTTCCTTTTGTTTATCTGTCCTAATCGCTTCTTGCAATAAGAACACCAGACATATTGGATTAGGGCCCACCCTAATGACTGACTTTTAACTTAATTACTTCTTTAAAGATTCTATCTCCCAATACAGTTACATTTGGAGGCCCTGGGGATTAGGAAGAAATTCGAGGGGACACAACTGAGTCTACAGTAGGAACATACTCCCAAAGGCTAAAAGTCTTATGTAAGGCTAAAAGTGGCCAGAGTGCCTTACGCGATACAGACGTTTAAGACTTCCTTATTTGAATGACTAACCTCTCTGTAAAAGCTTATTCTTTCTTATCCTTTCCCATCAAAAATTCCTATTAACAAATCTGGGGAAAATAGTCTGAATATTTTGTTCAGCTATAGAGGAAGTTTTGACCTTTCAGTTTCCTGAATAACATAAATTAAAGCCAAGGGCAACACCACCAAAAGAAGGGGAACATGTATTAAGGGGCCCATGCAAGGAAACAAAGGGCCCACAGAATGGAAACAAAATGACTCAGTGGTTCTCGCTTATAGAAAGAGGTCTGGTTCAGGGGTCCTGGGCCGGGTGCGGAGGTTGGAGACATTGGCCCATGGGATACAAAGGGTGCAGCCCAGGGTTTTTGGAGGAGCTACATTCAGGGTGAGACTGAAATAGGCGGCCAGGCTCAATGTACCATGAAGTGTCAATCCAAAGAGATCCAGGTACCAGACCACAGGACAGAAGTAGAGATAAGGAACCAGAGAAGAAGTTTTAGAGTGGAAAGTACAAAGTGGAACCTGGGGCAATTTTCTGAACCAGTGGGACATAACTTGGAGCTGTCTGTAGGTCCTCAGCAGTCTCAGCCATGGGTGAGCTTATCCCTTATACCTGTTAGGGTAATCCAACCAAATCATGTACTCTATGAATCAGGACTCTCTTGGAAGCAAATGGCAGAAACACTAGCTAAAATAAGCTTAAATAAAAAGGGAAGTTATCGGTGCATGTAGCCGAAAGGGGCAAATCTAGCTTCAGGAACAACTGGATCTTGGCATTCAAATTGTATCAGTACTTTCCAACTGATATCGGCTCAACCCTGCCTCCCTCTTTGGTTTGGCTGCATTTTTTCAACACATATGTCCTTTCTAGCGCTAGGATAGATGTTTTCAAATAGATCAACTTCCACTTTCCTTTATCTGGCCAGAAGAATCCACCCTCTCTCTTCCAGTGTCTGTATTACATTTTAAGGAAGACTCTAGTTCAGTTTGAGTCATATACCCACTTCCAAACCAGTCACATGGTTAGGAAGATGGCGTACTCATTCTGGGTGTGGTGGAGGCGTGGGCACAACCGTACAAAAATCATGTGGAAAGAGAGAGCAGTGGGTCCCTAGAAGGGCAGCAAAGTGCTGTTGCCAGAGGTTGGTTTGGCCCACCTTCCATGCATCCATTCCAGACTGCTCTGCCAAAACCAGGGGTGGGCACATTTTACATGCCCAGGTCATCTTATGTCCTGAAGTTGTCTGTGTGCTAGATTACCTCTAATGTGCCCGAGAAGGACCTCGGAAGACTAGGTCTGAGGACTCCTAGAGTTTCTTGCCATGGCACTGGCCTCCTTCTGAGTCAGGCCCTGTCTCTACCTGCTAAACCAACGTCCACTCTCATCCATTTTTGCTTGTCATTTTAGTGTCCAAAAGAGATCGGTAAGAGTTATCTTGACTCTAGTACATGTAATAGGCAAAGTACATCCAGGCTTGGCCAAGCAAAGAAATGAATCTTCAGGTTTCTGGTGAGATGTCTCCTGCCCAAGAGGCCTAGTGACAATTTCTGCCTTTAGTAGAAAACATTATAATATACTCACAAATAAGGCAGATAATATCAGGTTGGTTCTCATTGCGTTTCCTTCATTCCATCTATCTATCTACCTATCTATCATCATTTATCTTCTATCATCTATAACACTTATATAACACTCACCATGTGCCAGGCATCATTTTAAGTGCTTTTTACAAATACCAGCTCCTTTATTCCACATAATCTTCATATCCTAACAGTCCCCTTTGTGTCACAGTTGAGGAAAGAGGTTTTTTTCTGCAGATTTATGAAAGTCCAAAAATTGATCCTGAACATTTGAAAGTCAAAGTAATCAATAATGTAAAGTCAAAGTAATCAATAACTAACATGGGGGGTGGGGGGGAGGGAGGTCCAAGAGGGAGGGGTATAGGTATATATATAGCTGATTCACTTCATTGTACAGCAGAAACTAACACAACATTGTAAAGCAATTATACTCCAAAAAAGAAAAAAACAACAACTAACAATGAGAAACTTACCTCAGGGCAAATCAAGTTTACCTTCCCTCCTCTGCCAAAAAAAAAAAAGAATGTTGAATAAGTATTCACTGAAGTATTTAGTCCTTGGGCCTTTTGAAAATTATAATTTCAGACAGTCCTCTGAACTACCTTAATGTGATATAAATAAAAGGAATTCAATCTTCTATGTATTAGATACTATACTAAAAATATATATACTTATTTATTTGTCCTTAGCAAATGAGTCACAGTTCCTGCTCTCATGAAACTTACTCTCTAGTGAATAATAGTCAAATGTGGCAGAGACTGATAATTGTCTCCCTGTTTATTCCATCCTTCTTCCTATTAATAATAGAATCCCCAAAAGTTTTAGCTGTGCATATGGCTGCCAAGGTAGAAACTACTTTCCCCAGCACCATTGCAACTAAATGTGGCTGTGAAATTATATTTTGGCCAATCAGGTGTGAACAGAAGTTCATGCATGCAACTCCCAGGTCAGTTGATTAAGAATCCCCTTTCTCTCACGTTTTTTGTCTCCCTTCCCGTGCATTAGAATGGGCAGATGTGGTGCTGGGGTCCAGCTTCACCCACGGGGTAAGAACCACACTCCACCAGCCTATCTCAAATGGGGTTCCTGTAAGAGAAATAAACCTTACAGAAAAAGATTTAAGTAACCCTTATCTCCATTATTCCAAGGATGGTACAAAGCTATACTATTCCAGATACATAAAAGAAAGGTTAATTCATCACCACAATGGATGCTTTAAAGCCTTAAAGCTTAATTCTCTCAATTGGGAAGGGCTGCTTGAGGATGTTGAAGCAAGAAAATAAAAGAAACCTGCATTCCTGGATGTCCACTTGGACTTCAGCCTCCCACCCATTTTGACTGCCTGCCCATCTCTGGACAATATGAGAGAGAAATGAATGTCAATATCATTTGAGTTTCTATGTTTTGTGGTGTCTTTTAATACAGCAGTTTAGCCTTTTGCCTATCTAATTTGTACCAACTGGAGAAAGAGCATTGCTGTGGGATTCAAGAGAACTGGGTCCAAAGAGCTGTGTGATGTTGGGCCAGTTGCTCTCAATCTGAGAAGATAAATAAGAACACTTTGGGTATTGTCTTTGGCACAATGCTTCAGCCAAGGGAGGCCATCTGGACAGAGCAGTAGCTACAGACCCAGGGAGAACCTCTCTAAAGCAATGCCAGGAGGTGCTTTTTCCACTTGCCTCCTGTCCAACTTTGTCCTAGACACTTCTGGGGTAAATACCCCTCTTATCCACGAACCACAAATTCAAACTGCTGAGGAATAAAGTGGATGTGTAAAAGAACTGTCAGACCAAACACATATCATTTGGCTGGCTTTCTTCTGGGAGACACATCTTTCCCCAAAGACAAAAAGTTGTAGTTGCCAGCAGAGAGGGGAATGCTGTATTCTGTGTTCTATGGAATTTTTGTTTCTCTCCAATATGTTGACTTTGCAGCACCAGAGTCAAACCACTGATCTCTCTCCCCATAGATCTTATCCATAGAGTCATGGCATGCTACTTATAGCTAGCAGTGGTGCCCAAAATGCAAAGTCCATGGACAATATGACATGCAAGTCTTGCAATCACAAGATGGGGGAGATACAAATCTAGATTTGATGGATGAGAAAACTGATGTCTAGAGAATTTTAAATAACTTGTAGAAGGCCACAGAGATATTAGATAATAGTTTGTCTGTAGCCTCAAAGTATTGAGTAAAAATGGCCTCTACTGTGGATTGAATTGTTGACTCCAATTTTTCACCTCTATTTGTATCTACATTCTTTGCAAGTGAGTTTACAATTTGTCTCGCTAGAGGCATGGTGTACTTCCCTGCCTCTTGATTTTGGACTCAGCTATATGACTTGCTTTGCCCAATGGAATGTGGGTGGACATCACTATGACCCTGTTCTGATCCTAGGCCTTAAGAGAATCAGAGTTTCTGCCTTCTCTCTGGGGATTCTGCCATTGCCATGGAAAGAAGATGCCCTGGATGGTCAACTGCACCAAGGAGGATGAGAAGAAGCCCCCATAGGTAGTACTTCCCCTTTATCCCAGGTCCCAGAATTAACACACATGGAGATGTGAGGTCCACGTACAGTGAGGAACTGAGCCCAGACAGACTTGTGGATTGAAGCAGAGAAGCCAGCTAAGCCCAGCCTAGTATAGGCCTGGCCAACCTGAAGACATGTGAGCAAGAATAAATGAGTTGTTTTAAGATGCTAGGATGGTTTGTTATACATCAGTAGCTGGCTGAAACAATCTCTTAGAACACTTTTTAGCCACTGTGGAAATATTACATTGTCCTGAAATTGGGATGTAATTATTCTGCTTATAAAAGCTCCCTGTAGATTTTATGATCAAGTCCATGCTCTAACTGATCTCCAGACAGTCTTGGATCTGATCCTTGCCTAACTGTCCACTGTATCTCCTCTGCACACTCATTACCTTCCCTCCGCACATAGGTTGTAGTGTTTCACACCTCCATGTCTTTGTGTACACAGCAGCCTCTTCCTAGAATATCTTGACTCCCCTGCCTAATTAATTCTAATCATTCTTCAAGATGAAACAAAACATCGCCTCTTTCAGGAAGCTTTCTCTGCCCTCCAGGATGATTTAGATGCCCCCTTAAGTGTGCTCACCTTTAGTCTAGCCCTTGTCACACCAATTGAAACCATCTTTTCACATGCTTGTCTCTTCCACCTGCCTCTAATATCTTGAGAGCAGAGACAGTGTCTCATTTGTCCTTGATTCCTGGAATCCAGCACAATGCTAGGCTAGAGGACCACCCCCGCAGGAAACAAATACTAAACAAAAGCATGAGATATCAAGCAATCACTTACAACATTCCCAAACTAAGAAATCCATCTGTATCTTTGAAGAGGCTCTTTCCCTCAATAAGAGAAGGATTTAAACTGTACATGATCCCCGGGCTCCTACCAACTACTTAAGGGCTGCCACTATGTTTTTGTTTTTTGAAATTTTAGTTGTCATGAAATGCATATACCACAAAATTTACCATCTTAACCATTTTTAGGTGTACAGTTTAATGACACTGAGTACATTCACATTGTTTTACTACCATCAACATTGTTCATCCATAGAACGCTTTTCCTCTTGCAAACCTGAAATTCTATACTCCTTAAACAATAACCCCCCATTCTCCCTTACCGCTATCCCCTAGCAACCACCATTCTACTTTCTGTCTCTATGAGCTTGACTACCCGAGGTACTTCATATAAGTGGAATTATACAGTAATTTTCTTTTTATGACTGGCTTATTTTACTCAGCATAATGTCCTTAAGGTTTATCCTTATAGCATGCATCAAATTTTCCTTCTTTCTAAGCCTGAACAATATTTCCTTTTATGTATGCAACACGTTTTGTTTATCCATTCATCTGTCAGTGGAGACTTGGGTTGCTTCCAGTTTTTGGCTACTGTGAATAATACCACTATGAATATGGGTATATAAAAATCTACTTTCAATTCTCTTGGGTATGAACTGCAGGGGAGGAAAAAAATCTTTTTCCTCTACCTTCTTTGGTGACTGGGACCCTGAAAATTCAACTGCCAAAAGACAGGTTAACAAGAGAAATGGTTTACTATGTATGCATATAGAGGACTTCATAGAAAAGAAGTGAAGACCCAAAGAAGCAGTTAGACCCAGGGGCTTGTATACTATTTTAACAGAGAGCAATAAATTTGTGGAGACTTGCCAAAATAAAAGAGGTTTTGGATTTGGGGGGAGGTAAATTGTAGGAAGGTAAATAGATGCAGGAAGCTAATGGAAGATAAGTCTTATTTTAATAAGGTTTGTTTGTGCAGGTTCATTGTAGGGCCATCTCTAGCAATGAAGGTTGTTTTCCTTCTCTTGGTACAGGAGAGGGGAGTGGGGACTTCTTCACAAAGGAAAATTTGTACCTTCCCTTTAGGCAGAAAGGGGAGGGTAGAGAGCTTTCCCCTGCACCTGCTGTTTGTCAGTTGTCTTCAGCTCAAATAAATCCTTATGCTAAAGTGGCATATTTTTTTGGTAGCACATTCTTTTCCTTTAAAATTTTATTTTATTGAAGTATAGTTGATTTACAATGTTGTATTAGTTTTTGGTGTATGGCAAAGTGATTCAGTTCTACATATACATAAAAGTTTGCATCTGCTAATCCCAAACTCCAAATCCTTCCTTCCGCCTTGGCAATCGCAAGTCTGTTCTCTATGTCTATGAGTCTGTTTCTCTTTCATAGATAAATTCATTTTTGTCATATTTTATATTCCACAGATAAGTGATATCATAGGGTATTTGTCCTTGTCTGACTTACTTCACTTAGGATGATAATCTCTAGATCCATCCATGTTGCTGCAAATGGCATTATTTCATTCTTTTTTATGGCTGAGTAATATTCCATTGTGTATATACATATATATGTGTATATATATATATATATTCAATTGTATATATCTATCTTCTCCATTCATCTGTTGATGGACACTTAGGTTGTTTCCATGTCTTGGCTATTGTAAACAGTGCTGCCATGAACCTAGGAGTGCAGGCATCTTGTCAAATTATAGTTTGGGCCAGATATATGCCCAGGAGTGGGATTGCTGGATCATATGGCAACACTATCTTTAGTTTTTTGAGGAACCTCCATTCTGATCCCCTTGAATACCTGCAAGTAGAATTACTGGATCATATAGCAATTCCATTTTGTAATATTTTGAGGAGCTAGCATACTGTTTTCCATAATGGCTCTACCATTTTACATTCCCACCAAAAGTGTATGAAAGCTTCAATTTCTCCACATTCTTTCTAATTTTTTTTTTTTTTTTGACATCCTTAAGGGCATGACATATGAGGTGGTTGCTACTATGTTTTAAGTAAATTCTTGTTTGGATTAAGGACATACTGTCCGTAAGAATTTTCAAAGGAAGCAGTAAAGTATTTAAACTCAGCATTGTTTGTTCGACCAGGGTGTAACTGGAATCATTTGCAGAGGTTATAATGAAATCATACAATATGCTTAAAACCAACCAACACAACACCTATCACAGGCTGGGTTTTCCAGGATGCAGACTCTAAGAGAGAAATTACCATGCAGAAAGATTATAAGGGAGGGCTGGAGGGATCAACACCTGTGGAAAGAAAGGGCAGGGAAGAAAGCAGGATAAGATAGAAGCTAACTCTATGGGAAGCTCTGAAGCTAGGATGGCTCTTTCCAGTTTTCCTCACTAGGAATGTGGTCTGGGAAAGCCATCTGTTTTCGAAGTGTGTATTATATTTCTTTGAAGGTGACATAGACCTGTTCCAGAATCCTGGGGGACTATGTTGTGGTTCTTTCATTAGGAATTTCCATAAATTCTCTATGGTGTGTTTTCCCACACTGATAAATCCAGTATCATAGCGTTTGCCTGGTTGTGTGGCCCAACTTCATGGCAGTGCTTACTGCAGTCTGGATCTGCTGAAGAGCTTTTTCCTGCTCTGGTCCTGCTCAAACCTGGCAGTGTTTTTTTGTCCCTCAGTGTATGAGTTAGAGAATCCCTAGTTATAGAAATGTTGCCTCAAGGAACCAAAGAAGTCTACCAAGCATTGTGCTTTCTTCTCTGTGGTGGGAAATGCAAGATTCAATAATCTGCCTTTTACTTTGGAGGGATGTCCCAGCACAGCCCAGACCGCTCATCAAATATTTTACTGATGTAGTGGGTCCCTTCATCTTGTTTAGGTTTACTTCCCACTCTCTAGAGCTCATGTGTCTTACAGTATTGCTACCTCTCAGCCTTTTTTGCTTATCCTCTCCAATGAGTATCATGTAATTGCTATAGCGGACCAGTGCAAGGTTCTGTGAGATGGCCAGCTGGCCTATGTGTTTTTGTACTATATTACGACAGAGGATGGTAGAATTAACATAGCCCTGGGGTAAGACTGTTCGTTCTAAATGAACATGACTTTTTTTCTGATCTTCCTTTCTAATGAGAATGGAAGAGACTATATGTATCTGATTAATGGCAGCATACCACATGTCTAAGGCCATGATAGTCTGCTCAAGCAAAGGTACCACATGGAACACCCAGCTTCACTCAGGTTACTATTTGATTGAGTTTACAACAGTGCACTGTCATGCTCTAACTTTATTTAATTTTTGAGGGAACCAGGCTGAAAATTAAATGGAGATACAGTGGGGACCACCACCCCTACATCCTGTAGATCTTTGTATCACTCTGAACCTACTGCCACAATTTTACATTTTGATAATTGGACACACCTCCTTCTGACATTTAACTGCAGCTGCCTGACCTATGTTATCTTGGAGTTCTTGCCCCTCTCATCAGCCCATTCTTATTGCTTCGGTAAATGGTTGGCTGGTGGACTTTCTAGCCTTAGGTAATCTATCTAGTATGCCCACCTCTCTGAACCTTTGATCCCTTCCTAAACCATCTGCCTTGCAGATCTGGCACTTGTAGTGTGGGGCATCACTTTTTCCAAGATTCCCAAAAAACTAACCTAGCTGCGTATTAGTATCCTCTTGTGAGGTCCTTGCCATATGTTAAATCCTATCTCAGGGGAAAGTGCTACCATGTTGACAAACTCTCTCTTACTTATCTCTGTGTTCTGCCCTCCTTGATCCTGCATCATTAGGGACAGTACCATATTGATCAAGCTCCTGTTGATACATAGTAGTCAGATCCTGCCTCAACTTTGGGAATAAACCCTTATTCCTGTACAAGGTCCAGCCCAGTCCAACCAGAGTCCTGACCTTTGCATAGGAAACCTGCCTCGGGTGAGAATTTTACCTTCTTTGAAGCTCTTCTCTAATGATTAAAGAGGCTCATCAGCTTTTTCTGCTCTCCTGTGTAGCAATGAAACCTCTTTATATGCCACCAAAGGAGCACTCTTGGCTACACTTATCTTTTGATTATACATTAATCATTCTCAGCCACTGTCTATTGTCTTTGCACAGCCCCTCAATCCCAGTGTTCTTATAATTTCTTCCCTATTTCCCTAATACATCACACCCTCTTTTTGTGCTAAAAAGTAAGGAAGCAGTCCATGAATAAAGCAACTGCAACAAAGGAAATGCTGGAAGAGGGCTAACAGCTGCGGGCTGATCGTCTGCCAGCAGTACTTCCAGAAGTTAGGGAAATGAAGGCACAGAGGCCTGGAGTGCTGTGGTATGCTGAACCACTTTCAGCAATTCAGAATTGGAGTTGGAGCTGGAACCACACAGCTAAGGGTTAGTCGTAGAGTCAGAATTCATGTCTTTTGAGAGTTGGCGTAGTTATTTTTCTACTGTAACAAGCAATCTCTGTGAAGTCAAATAAGGCAGCTAGATTCCTTGGTGATGTTGGGGAAAAGCCATGTGCTCTCTTTTTCTGCTTCCCAATATCACCACCCCTTGTCACAGGAACAGGACAGAGAGGTTCAGCAAAGGGGCTCTGGCAGGACACTCATAGCTCAGGCCCTATTCCAACGTTTGGGGGATCTTTCAGCACCAGTTACTGACGTTTCCTTGGTGTCCTCTCCTCCCCCTACTCCCAGGTTCAAGGGTTCCTGTACAGCCAGCTCTTCAGGGAGATAAGATCAGTGCCGATGACTAGTGATTGTTCCCTTCCTCTTTCCTAAGAGGCAGAGGATGCAAGAAAGCTCTACCTTCTGTTTCTAGGATTGTTACCACAACCTTCCAGTAGAGACTCAATTTCATTAAAGGATGTCCTCTGACTGATCAATCTGTTTGAGGAGGTAAGTTTTTTCCAATGTAAAAGTAATAAAAGTTAGTTCTAGAAAAATTAGAAATTTCATACAAGAAAGAAGAAATATACACATTCAACCCATCATAGAGACAACCATTGTTAACATTTTGGTTCATTTCATTTCCAAGCCTCGGGAAGCATTTTCTTACCTGATTTTTTTTTTTTTTTTTTTTTTTTTTTTTTTTTTTTTTTTTTTTTTTTTTTTGTGGTACGCGGGCCTCTCACTGCTGTGGCCTCTCCCCTTGCGGAGCACAGGCTCCAGACGCGCAGGCTCAGCGGCCATGACTCACGGGCTCAGCCGCTCCGCTGCACGTGGGATCTTCCCGGACCAGGGCACGAGCCCGCGTCCCCTGCATTGGCAGGCGGACTCTCAACCACTGCGCCACCAGGGAAGCCCTCCACTGTTTTAATCCTTGTGAATATAATATTAAATGTAATATTATTAAGTGTAATATTAAGCATAAGTGTATTTATAATATTGACATTATTACACAGCAATGAGAGTATTGCCTACTTAATCATATCCTTGTTTGGGGGTAGATGTATGGTATATGATGAAATACATATATTTATATAATTAAAGCATTGTAAATATGGCCATGTATCAAGCTTTTTAATTTTAAATTATATGCTGATATTTCCCATGTCATGAAAAATTATTTTTTAAGCCTAATTTTTAATTGCTGTATATGATATTTCACTTTGTGAACCTACGTAAACTTGTGAATTCTGGTATTATTAGTCATCCGATATATTGTCAGTGTTTTATTATACTAAATTAATCTGCTGCCTGTATAATCATTTCCTTAGAAGAGATTTTTATTTTATTTATTTATTAATAAATTTATTTATTTATTTATTGGCTGTGTTGGGTCTTCGTTTCTGTGCGAGGGCTTTCTCCAGCTGCGAGCAGGGCCCACTCTTCATCGCGGTGTGCAGGCCTCTCACTGTCATGGCCTCTCCCGTTGCGGAGCACAGGCTCCAGATGCGCAGGCTCAGTAGTTGTGGCTCACGGGCTTAGTTGCTCCGCGGCATGTGGGATCTTCCCAGACCAGGGCTCGAACCCGTGTCCCCTACATTGGCAGGCAGATTCTTAACCACTTCGCCACCAGGGAAGCCCTTAGAAGAGATTTTTAGAAGTGCATTACTGGGCGACAAAGACTGTGAGCTGTTCAGCAAACACATTGCCCCTTCTTCCTGGACTCACATCCAGATACGTTTCCTGACCTTCCTTGCAGTGAAGTGTGCCAACGTGACGGAGTTCTGGCCAGAGGAATGAGAGCTACTTCCAGGCCTGGCCATAGAACATTACATGCAGAGTTCTATGTATTGTCTCCAACTCTGTAGAATGACTCTCAACGTCTCCATTAAATTGGGCCAAGGATCCATGAATTCCCAGGATCTTGAGTGACTGTACTGAGCATCTCTCTCTCTCTCTCTCTCTCTCATACACACACACACACACACACACACACACACACACACACACACACACACAACTATAACCTGAAGCAGTTCAGGAAAATCATATGAACAAGAAGAAAACTTTTATTTTGTTTGAGCCATTATACATTTTTGGATCAATGTTGTCAGACTAATAAAAAATACACACTTTAAAATATCTTTGTACAGTTTATTTTTGTATATATTTTTAAACTGCTGTCTAAAAGGTACTGATAATATATATTCTCATTTGCAAAGTATGAGAAAGCCCACACCATGGTCAACGTTAAAAACATGTTTACCACCTTACTTGAAAAGACTCCTTATTAAATTTGCCTTTTTTGATTACTGGTGAAGTTGAATATTTTTGTTTATTAATCATTTGCATTTTAGGAAGTTTTTCAAGTATGGAAGTTATATAATTTTTCTAAAGCACTCAAATATATCTTTCCTTTTTGGATGCACTTCATTGTTCCAATCAGTTTACAGACAATTTGAAATTAATACTCTATTGACCTGGAGAGTCAGGCTTAGTTTTGTTGGCTAATATTTTAGAAGATCCTAAACTATCATTATGTTTTAAAGGTATAGAATATCTCATGACCAACAAGACCAAGAAAAATAACCCAAATGGATTTGGTCCTGCAATTCTGGGAAAACGAAATTGTTAATCAGATAACTGCAGCATAATACATTCAAAATAAATATCAAGCAATTCCTTTGAAATTCTGGTGTTGGAAAACAGGGCCACCACCTGTTATATTCTATATTTATTTGGTTTTGGGGTATGTAATTTGGCTGCGATTCACTATAATTAGGAACAGTATTATGATGAAGTTTAGCTCAACTCATACATTGGCTTTGACTTATGGGACACGTTACCATTTGGGGTTTCTTACATGAGCTGAATGCTTTATTTCAAGCATGGTTTCTACCATTAGTGCTGTACTCTGCTGGGAATGGAGGAACGGCTGGTGATTAGGATTCTGGAAGTATAATCCATTCCCTTATACTTAATTTTACCTCTCTGTTCTTACATGGCCTGCAAGTCAACTGACTTTACTCTCCTGGTTATCCTGGCCAGCTCAGTCTTAACTATTACTAGGACTTACAACGCAAATATGTATTGAGTGCCTACTATGTGTCAGACAGTGGTCTAGGCGCTGGGAATACAGTAGGTAAAAAAGGAAAACTCCCTGCCCTTGAGGAATTTTCAGAAGGTATACAATAAACATAATAAATAAATATTATTATATAGTATGTTGGAAAATGATAAGTGCTATGGAAAAAATAAGTAGAGCAGTGTAATAATAAGTTCAAGACACCTGTTGGATATTCAAGTGGAGTAGTTAGCAGCTGGATATATAAACTTAGAGTGAGGATACATAAACGTATTCAAAATACATTATGAGTGTTCTCTGAATGCCTTCTAAGGCCCTAAAAATCGGATAGGTTTTTATTTTCCTTGTTTTAAAATACTATGTGTAACACTAATTGCAATAGCCCCAACTAGATAGTTCCCAAATGCCCATCAACAGTAGAATAAGTAAATATATTGTGGTATATGTATATAATGGAATAGCAATGAGACTGAGTGAATCATAGCTATGTACAATATATGAATGAATCTCCCAAACATACTTACATTAAGAAATATTTTTAATTATGGTAAAAAAACATGTAACAAAATTTATTAAGTGTACATTTTAAGTGTACAGTTCAGTAGCGTTAGGTGTATTTGCAATGTTGTGCAATACGTCTCCAGATCTTTTTCATCCTGCAAAACTGAAAAACTGTACCCATTAAACAACAACTCCCCATTTCCCTTTTCTGCTAGCCCCAGGCAACCATCATTCTACTTTCTGTTTCTATGGATTTGACTACTTTAGATAGTTCTTTGCCCATTTAAAATCCAGCTATTTGTTTTTGTTGTTGTTGTTTTTGAGTTATAGGAATTTTTATACATTTTGGGTGTGAGCCCCTTATCAGATATATGATTTGCAAATATTTTCTCCTGTTCTTCAGGGATAAATTTTCACTCTGTTGATTGTGTCCTTCAATGCACAGAAGTTTTAAATTTTGATGAAGTCCAATTAATCTATTTTTGCTACTATTGCCTGTGCTTTTGGTGTCATATCCAAGAAATCATTGCCAAACCCAGTGTCATGAAGTCTTTTCCCTCTGTTTTCTTCTAGGATTTTTATAGCTTTATGTCTTGCATTTAGGTCTTCAATCCATCTTGAGTTAATTTTTGTATATGGTATAAGGTAATAGTCAAATTTCATTTGTTTGCATGTGGATGTCCAGGTTCCCAGCACCATTTGTTGAAGAGACTGTCCTTTCCTCATTGTGTGGTCTTAGCACCCTTGTCAAAGAACATCTGGCCATATACATGATGATTTATTTCTGGGCTCTCTGTTCTAAGCCATTTGTCTATAAGTCTGTCTCTAAGCCATCAAATATTTTTAAATAAAAGGAGTCAGAAAATAATATAAACTGCGTGATTCCATTTACATAAAATTCAAAAACAATCTAATCTATGGTGTTAGAAGTCATGGGGTATCCTTGTGGGTGTGGGTGGTAACTGGAAAGGGCATGAAGGGGGTTTTGGTGCTACTGGTAATATTGTTTCTTGATCTTTGTGTTGATTATACAGGTGTGTTCACTTTTAAAAGTCATTGAGTTATACAGGTATTTAGCATTCATAATTACCAGCAGACTCTTTATACTATTCAACGTATTCTTACTTAAAAATGATTGCATAGAAACAGAGAAATATAATCAAAATCCATTGATCCTGTACTGCTTTTAGTTACTATGACATGCATTTTTTTTTTTTTTTTGCCATTGGATTCTCAGTAGACAAGATAAGTGTCTTGGTATAAGTTTCAGCCATTCGTATTTAGGTAGACTTCTTTTTTCACATACCTGGGAGAGTAGTTAGGAGTGAGTGATGAAAGAGAATAAGCAATGCTTCTTATTGCATTCTTTGAAGAATCAAAACAACATTGACTTTTTTTAGCTGACAGATAGCATTTGATTATAACATCTTCCCTAATTGCAATATTCTGATAACGCCAACTTTGACAAAAAAACACTTTTCCATAATGCCAAATTGATCAGGACCCACCAAAATAAGGACCCAACAGTTATTCCTGCAAGCCCATGTCAAGGGGAAAAGAAGGTGTAGACCTCTCTTCAGTAGTACCTGTACTAGAGCTGCCCAATCTGTGTGCCTTTGGCACACGGCATGCTGGGAATGCATTACATGTGTATGGAGGCCTGGGTTCTACTCAACCTTCAAGGTGGTCAAGCCAGGCTTGAAGAGAATGTGATTACTGGGCTGGTCACTCCTACAGTGAGATACCTCAATCCTTCAATCCATTGTTTCCTGCAGATATCATTTTCTCTGTGTGAAGTAATGTACAAAGGGTTGGAAAGTCAGTGATGAGAAAAAATAGCAAGAGACCCCTAGCACACTGAAAAGTTCCACTTATAAATGAGAATTATTCTTAAATCCTGATAGTAACCCAGGTTCCTGGATGGGCAAGAGGAGCCTCTAGGGAAGAAAAGAAGGGTCTAGTTGTTTCTAGGGAAGGCTCTAGAGTCAAACTACTTGATTTTGAATGATGACTCTACGATTAAGAAACTGTTTTGTAAAGTACTTAAAAAACAAAATGACACTGTTTTGTGCCTCAATTTCTTCATCTATGATTCATAGAAACCTACCTCAGAGAGTCATATGAAAATTAAATTGCATTTGCTCAGTGCTTAGCATATAGTAAGTGATTAAGAAATATTAGCTATTGTTAACATTGAGTACAATTGTGTACCATTTATTGAGTACCAGGCTGGAGTGCCAGGTTTGCTAGGAATTTTTATAAAGTTTATTCAACCTAATCCTCAAAGTAGGTTTATTATTTCCCATTTTATAGATTAAAAAATTTAACACTTAGAGAGGTTAAACAACTTGTCCGTGGCTAACAGCTAACGAATGGCAGAGCCAGACTTTAACTTCTAGGTCATGTAAACCCATGGTCTTCAAATGTTTTTGCTAATATATTCCTTGGCACATTAAAAAAAATTACTTCTATAGTTTTAATTGTAAGTACAGTAGTTACAAAGAATACAATTTCCAGCATTGTGAATATTGGCATTTCAAAATAAAACTGTTATATCACTCTTCTAAATGTACCCAAAGGCATTTAAATTTCACAGTGATTGTCTACTCACCATAATACATTAAAAAAAATAATTGAAAAAACTCGCAATAGTTATAAATTTACACTGTTCCTTTCCTTCCATGAAGTTATTTTTCCATCTCAATGCCCCTATTCCAGGATTTTATCACCCTAGTTTTAATGCTTCAAAATATTTTGTTTGTTGTCCTATCATACTTCTCTACAATAATGAATACACCTAAAATTTCCTGTTTAAAAATTTTTTTCTGAATAAGGTCTTGTTTAACATTTTTTTTCTGAGTTGAATTATCATTATTAATAACTAGTAGTTCATAATTTATTAAAACATAAATATATACACATTCAATAATTATTGAACACAAATGTAAGATATTGTAAATGAATCTTCATGAGACAGATGGGGGTCATGGGAATCTATAGAACTCTGATTAAGGGCATTATCAAAATGTCCCTTAGGACTTCCCTGGTGGTGCAGTGGTTAAGAATCTGCCTGCCAATGCAGGGGACACAGGGTCAAGCCCTGGTCCGGGAAGATCCCACATGCCGCTGAGCGACTAAGCCCGTGCGCCACAACTACTGAGCCCATGTGCCACAGCTACTGAAGCCCACGTGCCTAGAGCCTGTGCTCCAAAACAAGAGAAGCCACGGCAATGAGAAGCCCATGCACCGCAATGAAGAGTAGCCCCCGCTCGCTGCAACTAGAGAAAGCCTGCACGCAGCAAGAAAGACCCAACACAGCCATAAATAAATAAATAAATAAATATATATATTAAAATAAAATGTCCCTTAGCTTGGCCTCTGGGACGTCTTTTCCCTCAGGACAATGCACTTTAGGGAGGTGTGGGATATGTGAGAGGAATTCTTTCTTGAGCTTCTGGATCTTAAGACCCCTCATGCCTGTCTGTCCCTCAGAAATTCCTTCAGCACTAGGATGACTACACACTCCAGTTTATGCCTGTTGTCCTGGCGTAATTTTAACAGCACCGCTGTCACTCTCTAAGTATCTCAGTTTGGAGGATATTATTGATCACCCCATCAAGTACCCCATGTGGTCCCCCAAGGGAACATTATTCAGATTTGAGGACAGCTCTTGTAAACAAAGGGGTGACTGACATTTCTTTTCTCCCGTTAAACTGGAAAAATATTCATTGTTTACTTATGTTCCATGCACTATATTAGTTACTTTGACATGTCTTATCATCAGAATTACCATATGAGGTGTTTTTATCGTACCCCCTCTTTTTTAACAGATAAGAAAACTGAAAACCCAGAGGGCTTAATTGACCAGTCACAGGTAGTAAATGACTAAACCAGAACCCAAGCCTTGGGCTTCCCTGGTGGCGCAGTGGTTGAGAATCCGCCTGCCGATGCAGGAGACACGGGTTCGTGCCCTGGTCCGGGAAGATCCCACATGCCGCGGAGCAGCTAGGCCCGTGAGCCATGGCCGCTGAGCCTGTGCGTCCGGAGCCTGTGCTCCGCAACGGGAGAGGCCACAACAGTGAGAGGCCCGCATACCGCAAAAAAAAAAAAAAAAAAAAAAAAAAAAAAAAAAAGAACCCAAGCCTTGCTCCCTGTTTCTAAAGCCTGTGCTTATAATCAGCTGTAGTCCCTGTGTCTCCAGACTTGTACTGGTTCCCTTCCCTGGGGCATGGGGTCCCACCTGTTGACACTCAGGCTGTAGTGTAGGTCTGCTCACTGCCAGACTGCCCTTTTGCCCACATCTCCACATCAAAAACCTCCTGCCAGGCTCCCTTTTACAGCTGTCAGCACTTTCTCCATCCCTGTCCTGGTTCTGTTCACCAGCATCTCTCCTCTGGGTGACTGCACAGTGCCCAATCCATTTGGCAAAGGCAGCCAGAGCGATCTCTCCAAAATGCTAACTTCATCGTTCCCCTCACCTGCCTAAGCCAGTCTGGTGCTTCCCATAAAGATGAAGTCTCAACCTCTTATCAAGATTCACCAGGCTCTTCTCAAAGGTACATGTCAGGCCTACTGAACTTTCTCCTTTTTCTTCTCCAGTCCCACCCACTTTGCCAGTTCTTTGTCTCCCACACACATCCACCTCCCAAACCTGTCTTCTGTTCACACTTGAGGTCTCAGTTTAGATCTCCGGGCAGCTTGCCTGGGCTTTGTGAGCCACTCTCTGTCCTACTAACATTGGTGCCCTTCCAGTGGTGTGCTGGAGCCAACTGGAACAGGCTCTCAAAGCCGATTGCTCGCATCACGTCCCGGTTTCAGCATTGTGGGACGTAGTGTTGGCATCTCGAAATTGGCCATTGTGGGAGTATTTGCATCAGGGAAAATGACAAATGGTACAAACCAGGACTTTTTTTTTTTTTTTAACTGATCAATAAACATTTACTGGAACAACACTGTGCCCCTCCTATATTTTCATAACACTTGGAACACCATTTACTTCATTCATTCAATGAATGTTTACCCACTGCCTACTACATGTCAGATACTGTTTTTGTTGCTGAGGATATAAAGGTGGGAAAATAAGATAATCCTTGCCATCATGGAGCTGACAGTGTTGAATGGGGGAGACTGACCTTAGTCAAATATCCACATAAACTACATTAAAAATGATAATTATGTTAAGACCTAAAAATGCTTTAAAAATCTAGAGTAGGATATTTGACCTAGTCCGGGAAGGATTTCTTGAGCTAAAATTGGATGAAGGATGAGTTTACGTTTAGGAAGGAACCAGATGAGGGGACATTCCAGGTCCAGGGAACAACATGGAGGGAGGATGACCCCCAGGGGCAAGGGAAATAGGATAAGCGTGGCAGACGGGAATCAGGAAGCTTGCTGGGAGAGGCAGCTGCAGAGTGGAGGCCACACAGAGTTTTGTAGGTCCCACCAAAGAGTTTCGTCTTTATCCTAAGAGTCATGGAAAGTCACTGAAGTGTTTTGAGCAGGAAGAGCTCATGGTGCAGTGGAAAATCAGCATAGCATGGCGGTTCAGAAATCAACTCTGGAGCCTGGTTGCCTGGCTTGGAAGGCTGACTCCGCGACTTACTAGCATCTTACTAGTAACTTCTCTGTGCCTCAGTTTCCTCATGGGTCAAATGGTGATAAAATAATACCTACTCTGCCGGACCGTTTATAAAGCATACAGGAAATTCCAGTTGGAGAAAGCAGCACTGAAAGGTGTGGAGATACACAAATGACACTGACTCAGGAGCTTAAAGCTTAACGCCAGACATCAATAAAAGACAAGGGTATGGGGGTGGTGGTGGGGAATTCCCTGGCGGTCCAGGGGTTAGGCTTTCACTGTGGGAGCCAGGTTCAATCCCTGGTTGGGGAACTAAGATCCCACAAGCTGCGTGGTGTGGCCAAAAAACCCCCCAAAAACAAAAACCACAAACCAGTGGGGGAAAAATGTTGTAGGAGAGGGACCAAGGGGTGATTCATTTCAACTCCAAAGCAAATGCAGAGGCTTTATGGAGGAGGGCTCACCTCAAGGTTGACAGTATAGGCCTGCTCAGGTCAGAGTGCTAACTCTGCACCTCACTAGCTTTGTGATTTGACTCCCCTTATCCTCAGTGCCTTCATCTGTAAAGTGGTAATAATAATAATACCTAACTCATAGCGTTGATAAGAATTCACAGTTAATGCATGTAAAGTTTTGGCATAAAGTACCCAATAAACGTGAAGCTATTATTGTTATTATGACGTTATGAGTTGAACCTTGAGTGAGAAGAACTTTGATTGGCACTGAAGGAAATAAAAGGCCCCAAAGTCAAAAGGCATCTGACGCGGGCTTCCTTGGTAGCGCAGTGGTTGAGAGTCCGCCTGCCGATGCAGGGGACACGGGTTCGTGCCCCGGTCCGGGAGGATCCCGCGTGCCGCGGAGCGGCTGGGCCCGTGAGCCATGGCCACTGAGCCTGCGCGTCCGGAGCCTGTGCTCCGCAAGGGGAGAGGCCACAACAGTGAGAGGCCCGTGTACCGCAAAAAAAAGGAAAAAAAAAAAAAAAAAAGCATCTGACGCATTTGAAGAACAGCAAGTCAAAGGGCACTTTTAAGTATGGTCATCAGTGTGAATCTATGAACTGTTTTTACTGGCCTGGGATGAGATAAATATAGAAGTTGAGAGTAAACACTTAGAAATTAAAAGAAAACAAAAATAAATTGACATTAATTTTATTTTTGTATGCTTGTTATATACCCGTAATGAAAATTGGGGCTTGTAGTTTTTTATGTCTTTTTTCACTTTTCTAGCAAGTTTTAAATTTATATTACAAGAATGACAGTCCATAACTTATCGGAAATAATAAAACTTGTCCTTTACCTCAGATAGTTTGAGAAAAAAGTAACTCAATGGAGCTGGATATAGCACCAAAGAGATGATCCTGGAAAGGTGGGCCAGAGTCACATTGTGAGGAACTACTTTGTATGTCTGAGTTCACACTTTATTCGGTGGGCAACGGGGTTACTAAAGTTTAGAGAGATTGTTACCTGGGGGTCAAGTGTATGCAGGTAAATGGACATTGCAAGTTTTGTACTTTTTAAAGTTCCCAGTGAGCACGTGTTTTTTTCTTTTCTTTTTTTAAATTAAAAGGTTTTTTGTTTGTTTTTGTTTGCTTTTTTTTCTGGTTGAAGAGGAGACCTGAATTGCTCCGTGTTTCACAACGATAACTGTTTGTATTTGATAAGAGTGTGGTTAAACAAAGGAATTCAAATTTATCAAAACAGAAAACGTTGAAACTACGTGAGCACACGCTTTGTGACCAGCGACGCGAGTGACTCGCTGAGATTAAGCTACGCGGGGTAATCAGACGAGTCTCCTCTCTTCTTGGGCACCCTCATATAATTAACGCATTAACCAGAGACAGGACTCTTTCTGATCTCCCAGTTCGGGTCCTCTTGTCCACCTTCCATCATCACCGCCTCTCCAACAATCCTGCCCGGCAGGATGGGACAATAGCTGTTTAATAACAGCATATCCTACCCACGCTTACAAAGCGTGGGGTTTCCAGACGCCCTTATGCAGGCGCAGAGACTGGGCAACACTTTCACGCTTTCCTTTCAGCTCCACAACCCCTTCCTTCCCTACCTGCAGGGCCACTCATGAAAACACAGGACACCTCAGCCAAGCCCTTCGGCCCACCGGAGGTTACAGCTCTTGGAAGCCCCGCCGCCCAGAGACCCGCGAGGGCCTGAGGGCGACGCTCGGGCGCTTTGGCCCCTAAATAAAGAAGCAAGGCCGCGGGGCCCAGGGCCCAGGGTGGGACACTGATTTTCTAACGGGAGCCAGAGCCAGAAGGTGAGGTACCAGCTGGTCCGCCCGCGGCCCTCAGGTCTCCCGCGGCGCAGCGAGGCCCTCGGGCGTGGTGGAGGCGGCGCCCCGCCGGGCCCTCCCGCCCGCGCCCAGCCGCCCGGGCCGCTGCGCCCCGCCTTCCCGCCCAGTGCGCAGCCGGCAGGACCGCGGATACCCGGCAGCGTGCTGAGCGCCACCGCCGCCGCCGCAGCCCGAACGGCCGACCAGGTGCGTGCGCCGCTGGCCGGGCCGTGCCCGCGGGCGGCTGGGCCCGGCTCCTCCCGGCGGGCGGGCCGAGGCGGTGCCGGCCCCGGTGTGGACTTCCCAAGTCACCCATTCGTGGGAGCGACTGACGGACGGGGTAGGGAGGCCACCGGGAGACGGGCCGGGCGTGCGGCTTCCGCGACAAGGGCCCAGCAATGGGGAAGCCGCGTGCGGCCGCCGGGATGGAGGGAGATGCTGTGCATGGAGGGCAGCGAGCCGGGCGTGATGATGTCTCCTTTTCCCTCTCGTCTCGCGGAGGGGAGGTGCCCCGCCCCAAGCCTCCCAGGAGCTTCCCTCGCCCGCATCTGGAACCAGCACCTAGTTCCCCTGAGCCTCCAGGTTGCTTTATCGGGTCTCCTTTGTGGTTCTTTTCGTCTTTTATCTTGTACTTTCATTTTTGGTGTGTACGTCTAGGCTTCACGCAGGCTCTTAAGTTACACGGGGGCAGAGCCCCTGTCGGACTTCTCAGGTACTCGGCAGTACTCAAGTGAGCAATTGAATGAATGAGTGAGTTCCTATGAGGGAGAACTGGTGAATTAATGAATGAGTACACATGAAGTAGAGCTGAATGAAGGAATACATGAATGGATATAAATACACACGACGAGGAGGCAGTGGAGACACAGGCTTACAA